>NC_064874.1:42689402-42741902 GCF_943734745.1 Anopheles darlingi
CTATGGAGCATTATTTTATATCCAATGGCTAGAGCTCGACAACGCATTTTCCAGTCTGCTTCCGGTGCGGTCATCTAGCAAACATTTTCATTCCACAATAAACATCTAACGGTTTACACTGCTAAATACGCCTATGCTAGATTCCTGTCCAATGGTTAAGAAGCTACTACCACAAACACTGGTAAGATCCATGCCAATCGTGTATAAGAGCTTTTTTTTTCAATTTTTGTTTGCTACCACCACCTAATCACCACATCCGTATTGCAGTACTTTTTCCTCACGCTATGGAACGCGATAGGAGTAGCGTTGCCAGAAAAGTTGTTGGTGCTTTGAAAGTACTTAAACATTGATTGGAAGTTAATCGGTGGTCTAAATGGATCAAAAAGTCAAGGGGATTGAGCTGTCGAAAGTTGACACTCAACTATCGGTCAAAACGGATACACGTCTAGTATCTGATACCGGGAGAAGGCCGGAAGCATGTGGCTTTACCTACTTAAAGTTTGTTTCGCTTGCGTAATAAACCATGATCGTTTCGTAGGTATACACGTTTATTGCCACATTGAAAATAATTTGTAGCCTGTCTGCATGCCTCTTGATCTTGTAATCTTGCAAGTGAAGGGCCTGCCTTGATTGGGTTTACGAAAAATAGAACTAATTTCAAGGATTGGTATACATCTATCTTCCTCTTTTATCTGTTCATTGTTCAATCTTTGTAGAGAACTTCGCGCAACAACTTAGTGTTATTTCGACAATGTTTTCGAAAAGAATCGGGTTGACTAAACCTGACTGATTTTACGACCTGATTAAACTATTATTTACTATTCTTGCACAACACTGATTTTGTAACCTTAAATCCTAATAAACCTGCTTGTGTAAGGTCAGTAAAGATCGGTCGGGTAGATTATATGCATTCAGAGATTTACAAGAAGCACATGTGAAAATGTGGAAGAGTTTAGGAACATCTTAAACCTGTTTGGGTCTATTTGCATAAAAGGGTAAAGCGGTGATCACACTTTAACCACCACGGAGATTCCACTCGGAGGTTACTTGATATAACCAAGAGTATATTTCTTCGTCGAACAGGGCTCGGGTATCATAAACAAAACTAGGTTGAGGATTGACTTCAAAAGTATTGAAGAATAAAAGAAAACAAAAAACAGCAGGAAAACTCCTTTTGACTTTATTGTTTTTTCGATGGGATGAATGCGATCTCGAGCTGGTAATGGAAACATTTGTCGTCGGTGAATAATGTTTTTAAAGAAAAAAAAACGCAAACGAAATTTATGTGCCTTACTCGTTATTTGTTTTTATTGGTTTTAATAAATGGTTTTTTCAATATTGTCTTTTTATAAATAAATGTAACATACGTTGCAAATCAAAAACTTCCATTGTATACAATTTCAATTCAGACGCCTCTCTCAATTGCTATTTCAACATCCTGAATCCTTTAACTTAAAATGAGTGTTAGTTTTTACTCTCGATTTACTCGATTAATCGGAATCCACTAATGATAATGAAAATCCGAAAACATGCCATGCACGCGAAAGATACGCTGAGATTACCGATAGTGGAACACCAAGAAGTGACCTGTTGACAGTAGTGAGGCTAAGAAACTCTTGACCATGAACCACCATAAAACGCTGAAAAGCTTACTGAAAGGTTTAAATTATTGTTTTTTGTTCTATTGGTTTCTTAAATGCTGATTTTCTTACACCACTATAGGATAGGTACATTTATGTAACAATGATGGTAAGATAACTAATAATACATGGAAATGATAATGACAATATAATAGCAGCATTTTACTCTTCGTGACAAATTGTTAATGTATCTTAGCCATTCTAGCTATTTATTCACTTATGCTTTCATCGAATTGTAGAAATAAGCCGAGGTTTGTGAAGAACAAGGTTGTACATTCTTTTTACAACAGAAAGTCGTGAATAATCTAACTAGAAATGGTTCGTCTGTTAAATTTGTTTTTACTTTTTCTAGCATTTAAAGGGAACGTGGCTCATAAGTTAGATATGACGAGTTGTTCAGGAGAGTGGGAAGACAGTATATTGCCAACCAGTGAAATATATTTTATCGGGAATCTCACAAATATGGATTTTAGTGAATTCCCTTTTGAGTTCATGGAGAAGTACAATGGAAATAACGGTTTGTGTATGAAAACATATGTTTCCTATAAGGAAGCAAGAGTAAATGTTACAGTGATTTGTGATAATTATACAAAACCTGCTGTTCCCGGAAATGTTATACGTTTTAATGTGACGACTAGCAGCATTAAATATAATCTCTATGACGATACTTTTGATATACTGTTGTGCGATCATACACGCAATACATTGGGTGGGTTAGCCATAAATGGGAAAATGCCACTACTTATTCATACTTTTGCTCCAGGTATCAGTGTTAACTATACCAGTATTTGCCATTGTAACTATAGGATTGAGTTTGATATACAATTAAGCTTATTTTACTTTAATGCCAACTCAACAAAACATCATATACAAGAATCTACAGATGGATCCATATGGCTAACTTGGTGTACGATAATCGTCTTTATAATGATAGTGACATCTTTAATCATGTGTATTTTGTTGTAATAAGTATATGCTAAATAAAATATGAGCCGAATATTTCGTTTGTTGTAAAAGTTTTCGTAGATAAGGGCGTTCACTTTTGGCATTGTTTTGATGTGTGTTTTAAAACTAAAAAATGCGTTTAACTCAAATGATGCAATATATTAATACCTAAAATTATAAAATAAAATTAGCGTTCCTCAATAATTGAAATATACATATGTGTGTATGTTGAATATCAATGGATTTTAGATGTTCTAGTTATACGTATAGTAGTGCGAGTAATTCGGCTCGCTAGAATTAGTTCAATTCTAAAACATTTCAATTGTTTTGTTTTTTTTTATTTCGATAGGTACGAAATGATCTTGTTGTATTATAAATAGAATGTCAGGTGGTATTGTGTAGCTATCATTGGAATAATCATTGGATATGTTGTACCTATCATTGGATACTATGCCGTATCTAGAATAGTTACGAAATTGCAAGCAATTGAAAATATTTCTGTGGTA
This sequence comes from Anopheles darlingi, assembly GCF_943734745.1. Classification (NCBI taxonomy): domain Eukaryota; kingdom Metazoa; phylum Arthropoda; class Insecta; order Diptera; family Culicidae; genus Anopheles; species Anopheles darlingi. Next base: position 42,692,494 of record NC_064874.1, read on the forward strand.
GCGCAGAAAAGATTTCAAACTAGGTAAGGTTTTTCATTTTCACACCAGCTCCGGCCTAGATCTTTGCATTTCCAATCCGATCCATTTCAAGTTGTTGTCTCCTCCCCAAACAGCTTATTGCTACTACTACTTTCCTGACAAGCAGCTGGAATCACTTTTAGGTGCTCTCATGTCCCATTCTCTGTAATTCCAAGATCGGAAGCGAAATAATGGATATTCCTCGGATCTTTTCCGGAAAGTCTTTTTATGTTTGCAATTCAAGCCATTTCCACCTCGTCAACCATTGAAGTACTTATGTGATTATTTCCTATCGTATTTATTAGTTTCCTATCGTCACTGGTTACCCTATGGATTTCTTGCTCCTAAGCCAATTAACACTATTTGCTACGTAGCATCGATGAGAGGAAATACATTTTGGACAAAAACAGATCATTCCTTTTATATTTAAACGACGAGAATGGTAACTGTAAGTGTAATGATCTACGTGATTTAAGTGTGATGATTTTTGGATAATTTGTTGATTATATTATCTTCATAAAATTCTTCATACTTCCTTTTAAACCGTAGTAACGTGCATTTCGATTGAGGACCGGTAATTGACGAATGCGTCCATCGGAACGCAACGTTTCATTCAACCAGACTTTCAATAATAGACGTGTAACATTTTATAACGTGTAGACAAAACCAGCAAGAAACCAAACGCTCTCGTTAGCTAAACCTTTCAAGTATCTATTATACTGATTAGTTAGTGAATAGATAAGAGATGAGTAGATAAGAGTTAGTTAAGCATTGATATATGATATTTAACCGCTAAAAAGCGTTTGCTGCACTTTATTAAATTAGTACATTAATCAATACCATTACTCGCTACTTCACTCGAACCTACGAACAATTTGTGTGCCGTTGAAAAATGGTTTTTCATATCCTGGCGACCGTAATATTGCAGTTCTAATAACACAGAGGGCGGTTTGGAAAAGGCACTGTAGCGTGATATTCCAAGGAAAAATGCATTAAAACTTTCTTCGTTCCATAGCACAAGAGTTTGTCGCATGACCAGTTGAAAGGTGGGGGGGGGGGAGTACTTTTAAATTCTCTTTTAAAATTCACGAAACTGGAAAAATGATAGAAGCTCCCTTTTCTTATTTCTCATCCTTTTTGACAAGCGCTTTAAGATCTTATTTATGCTCTAAAATTGAATAGAGATTTTCTAAATTTTAGGAACTAAGAACCGGTATGAAAGACTCATATCTTTTTTTCTCTAGACAATATTGTTTAGCTCGAACTTGAACACAATTTTTCTGTAATGATCAATGCTAACGATGCACTTGCAAAACTTTGAATACTATCCATCGTTTTTGAAGTAAAACAGCTTCACGGGCAGAATTTGGAATCGTAAAGTGCTATCTGTTTACCACATTGCATTTTGAAATAAGCGAATAGTGTCTTGCTATATAGGGGTTTGTTATTGTCTGTGCGAGATATCTCAATTATCCATTCATAATGGAAGTTTTAATGCGTGTGGTAATGCGGATCGACCTCGCTAAGTGGCACGGAATTTTTAATCTTTTGTAATTGTACTAGGGTTATTGAATTGGATGTAAGCATTAATAAACTTTGAAAAGGTGACACGGTGCTAAGGAACTGATTTGGCCTAATGTTGTTTTTAGAGATATCTTATAACTCAAATACAAAACACATAATAGCAAACTATACATTTTCTTCTGACAATATTAGAAACCAAAGTGGAAAACATGTTCCGTTGTATACTAATTTAACCTAAAAACCATTAACTATTAATGTAACCTTACAGCTTAAAACCATAACGGATTGAGCAATTACCGCATGTTGGTTCGGGGAATTAGATCAAAAAGTTACATTTCAATCTACGCAAGCATACCTTTCACAGTAGCCAGATATATACAGAACTTTTGTTTTGAATCGATTTCAATATATTTCTTCAAATAAAGTATATGACATTCCTGTGTTAGCTTTCGAGGACTCGGTTTCGGATTTGAAAAAATGCGAACTTAAACCTTTTTTTATTTTTGAACCTCTCAAAGAGATGTTCAAGGGATAGGTCTGGTTTCCATTGCCCTCAAAAAGTGATTCCTCCTCAAAATGTAATCCAACGCTCATGGCTCAAGATGTAGGATCATCGTTTGCAAGTTGACAATTCCATCCAATCATTTCAAATTGCAAAAGTCCTTACCGTTTAGAGGAATAATTTGTAAAATTAGCATTCAAGATATCTCTCAGCGGGCCAACAAAACATTCTGTCCTTCAAAGGTAAAATGATTTGACGAAAGATATTGCGGCATTTTCTGCGTAATTGTTGCGGTCATATAAATCGTTTGCTACGAGTATTAATTTTTGTTCGAGTATCGCCCTGAATTGTTTTTATTGTGTGCATAGAAACATTAAATGAAAAATAAATCTTTCAAACGACCTTTTAATCATGGATGGTACAGTGATTGTCCTTGATTGTTTTGTCAGCAAAATGGAAAATCTCAAAATATTATTTTAATTGTATTGCTTATACGTTGTTTTTCACCATCGTGGTGATAAAATGAGGTTATAGACCATCGAGATAATAAACCAAATTCTATTGATTGTTTTTTTTTACATTCTGGACGAGCCGTATGTTTGTCTATTTATTGGTCTAAAGAACACATAAACTAATAAAAAAAATGTTTAAACTTTATAGCAAACAATTTTAATATGTTTAAACGGCTAGCAAAATATCTCTTTCGAGCTCGTTCTCCTTTCCGGTAAACACAAGAAAGAAACTTTTATGTGAAGTAATATTTTGATACAATATAATCAAGTGTTGCAACTAGGTTGTTAAATTTTGCGAGATGACTGACTGGGTTACTTTTCATGGAACTATTGTTTAGCCATTTCCTATTTTTTCATTTATTAATTTATTATATTATAATCATTAATATTGGGGAGGAAAAATTTAAAAATATAATATAATATAAAATTTAAGGGTGGAACGAACATCCGTAAAGCGATTATATCAAAACAGCCATTGCTTCACTTCGTTGATTTCAGTTGCAAGAAAGATTCTCACGTCTTGTATATTGAGAAAGACAACACGCTTTTACGGATGAGCTGAATGTGTGGAATCCACTCATATTTTATCACAGCCAACTAACCATCGCGTAAGCAGATTGATTCGTTTGAAGTCATCTGTAGGATTCTCCCAGCACGCTTCATATCTCTAATGCGTAACGAACTCGTGACTAATCCAGCGTATTAAAGACAGAATGTAATTATGTTACACTGGAAGATATAGATTTTAAAATGACTGTTTTTTATGAAAGTGGTACTATGAAATCTAAAGGACTTAACTTTTATGAACGTGTTCTATTACACAAATTTTATTTCCTAAAAATGCTTGCGGATAAAAGTTACACAAAACAATAGAAAACTGTTTTAAAAGGTTATGTTGTTGCACTGCAAATTCTGTTTTTAATAATAATCAACCATTGATTAAAGTTTTACACCAAAGTATATCTTTCTGATAGAATTTCATTTAAGAGATGCAATGGATCTTTATTTTTTAATAAAATTTCATCTTTTAGGAAAACATTGATGATCTCACCTACCTCTTCACCACTGCTTGTACTAGACGAAACATGAAAACACCTTTCGAAGTTTGCTTCTATAAAAGGTTTGGTTGTTCAACAAAATCGTTAAAATTGGCTTGAGCAGCAGTGGAAAACTCTACTGTCGACAAAAAGCAATCAGACATATCACGTACCCGTATCGATTTGATACACTCGATTTGATTGGAAATGGTATGAAATGTTATAATTAGAATCGACCGAATCCAACCGGTAATGTGACGTCATCCATTGCTTTTCTACTTCCCTTCATCCACGACTCTGGGTACCTCTTTCAAGTAACACGTTGCTTCTGCGAGTACCAAGTACTGATACAAGAGTGATATGTGAGCTGACTTATGAGCGATGGTGAACGGAACAGTTAAAACTCATAAAAGACATCAGGATGAAGGGGCTCGACAATTGAATGATAATCCTTTTGAAGAACTCTCTCTCTCTCTCTCTATCTCTCTCTCTCTCTCTCTTTTTCTATGATCCCAACACAAGCCGGACCATCCTTGTTGTTCAATAGAACCTGAATGAGAATCTTCGCACTACAAAAACCGGGATGGTCAAAATGACTTCACAATTTCGCATGTCAGGCTTTGTTCGTATTTTCGGTTTGTTGAAAATTGATTTGGCGTTCTTTACAGTCTGGTTAATGGTAATTTCAAGATTAGTACGAACTCGCTTAAATATGACTTTGAGCATAGACATTTCAGTTATCATGTTAAATCATTGGAAATCACTAAGCGATTCACGTATTGTAAGGGATTCAATTATTTTGTGATCAACAACGTAATGGCCGTTGCAATTAAGTACTGTAGAAGCATGAAAAATGATAATAGCAAATCTGTACAAAAAATCACCTAGGTAATATTCGTTAATTGTTAGTTCCGTTCATTGGTAATGGTGATGGTGATCAATGTGCAATAATCTATACAATCTATATCTATATTATATAAGAATTTATTTAAAGAAGAGGATAAATGAACACAACATCATAATTCCGTCGATTCGATTTCGACTTCGATTTCCACATTATTTCATTACATTTGACATTTCAAAAATCCGCCAGAACACACTCGAAATACGAAGTCTTTAAAATAGAACAACAATTAATACTATTAAATTACTAAATTTAATTTCATCGATCCTTAAACTTTAGGGGAATTTAATTGTCAAAAAGGATACGATACGTTTTGCTAAGATATTTCAAACCTTTTACACACTTATTATTTACATTTCACGGTGTATTTGTTGTTTTTTGAAACTTTCAGGTTACAGTCCATAGGTTAGATAATCGATTTAAGCGGTGGTAATTCGCTATCCTATAAATTCTTATGAAAAGGCATTCTGATGAACAAAACCCGATTGCTTAACACTATTTACTTTTAAAACGGATAATCTTTAAAAGCAACAATTTACTTAGTTTATTTAGCATAATATATAAAACTACAATACTTGATGGCACCTTACACTAACACAACGGAATTTAGTTTTCAGCATTGACTGTGGCCACGTTCACATTCATTTACAGAACACCATTCAAAACTAGAATTCAACACTTGACAAGAGAAGGATTTTCGTAGCGTATTCGTTTGAAGGAGCCACTTTGAAATTTTCACAGACCCTTGCAATGGTTTCGCACAAAAAACCCTTGAAAGGTAGTCACCTGAATCAATAAACCCAGAAGCGTGCAATATCTTTCACTAGCGCACTTCATCGTTGAATTGTCAAAACGGAATACACGATTGGACTGCTTGGTTACAGGCCCCGTTATTTCTTTTGCATTATGCTGTTATGAGTTTCTGTTATATAGTCTAGTCCTGTATCAAAGATGTATAAACTGTAAAAAGTATCAAATTGAAAATACCATTTGCTTTGTGTAACGCATTTCCCCTTCTTAAAAAGTATTGACATTTGCATAGCTTATGGTTTAAGAAACTAACATAATTACGAAAACGAAAGATATAAATAAATACTAAATGTTGAACACTAAAACACCAAAAACGAAAAATGTATTTTTCTACTATAGTTGGAATGATTTCTTTTTATTTCAGCTGCCACTCGTGTCATGAAATAACATTTATTTGGCTTTGATCAATGTGATAATTTGTGGTGAATTATGAAGTAAGCATTGAGTCTAGGGAGACAACGTGTACAGGGATGTTCTTTTTGCGGCTCAGCCATGAGGTTTAAATGATCGCTATAGCTGTTCCTAGTAACCATATTCAGCGAATAATCAATAGTAAATCATAACTTCGAATAGGATTGTTATTCCAGAACCTCCTAGTTTCAGCTGTAGCTAAATAAGAGCACCATATTATTTTGTAGCAATTAATTTGCAAACTATAGAAAAGGACCGCACTGAAGTATTCACCATCGTAGCATCAGACATAATAAATCTGTTTAGTGAACGTAGGTATTCGCATTTAATGCATTGTACCAATGTAAGGGGGGAGAAAACCAGTAAAACACGTCAAAAATGATTCTCCAATATTAAACATTAAAGGCTGTTTCATATTACTGATTTCAACCATCTTCACACAAATGCTTACAAATGCTTGACTTTCGATTTGTTTCTTTCAATACCAACATGTTTCATATTTCACAAATTCTCAATAATACAAGAAACACATTGCAGAAAACATAAATTTTAAAAAGAAATGAATTGTAATAGTCTAGTACAGAAGACAAATTCAAGTACAGAAGGTTGAGGTACAGAAGACAAATTCGAACAAAAGCATAAGTTTTGTTTTCAATTAGCTTGTCACAAACTCTAACAACAACTCCGATGTGGCATAGCGTAATTTCAAGAATGTATGCTGTGCTCATCAACAGCAGCATAATTTATAATTGAAAAACTTTGCCGTTGTAAGCGAGCTTAAATTCTTTAAACAATGACGGAATAGCTGCACACAATCGGAGAAATACTAAATATTTTTAATTACTGTATATCAATACATGTATACAGCAATTAAAAATATTTAGTATTTCAACAAGTAAATATATGAGAGTTTATATTCTCAATGTATGTATTTATGATTAGTAGTTTTTTCAAATATTCACAAAAATATAAAATTTAATAGAAGAAATTGTCAAGGGTTGCAATTAAACTAACATTTTTTTTTATGTTTCTAGCCATTGAAATCATAAACTAACATTTTTTATGTTTCTAGCCTTTGAAATCATACTTATGTTTTTTGCTTTTTTGCTACTGTTCCTTTTAACAATGCAAATATATTTTCGCTTATTTTTCGGAGCATACAATTAGATTATAAACATTTTAGGTTTTCATGAACATAGTTATGTTATGTTGTGATGGGTTTATTTTACAATGCTTTTATATCGTTGGGATATTTTACGTTAGCTTTATATTGCTTTGAGAAATGGCCCAAAATAAATGAAATTAGTAATTGCCGTTGCAAGTACAAACAGCATAGTAATCTAGAACTCATTGGCCTCAGAAATGTAGGAACCGCGTCAGGAATGCTACTCTAATGCTACGATGAAACTTACCTATACATGTGACGCAATAATAGACAGTGTTGTTGCGAAGAGAGCAGGATGCCAGAGAATATGCCTACCTTCTACTTAAATGATAATTTGACATAGCATTGCATTGATGCATTGATCTGCTCTTATATAGTCCCATCCTTATTGACATCAGCTACGTTAGATGCCAATTTCTTTAAAAATATGAAACGCTTAATTTACAAAAGAAATCAGTTTACGGGGTTAGTGTTCAAATAATGAACAATTGGTTTATAATCAAATATATTGCAATTAACACTATGACAAACACAATTATTAGTGCAGGTTCAGATTGAAAATAAGATTAAAAAATTTCCCCCTTCAAAAATTTACCCCCTTCATAAATTTACCCCTCCCTCCCTATTTATTTACTTTTATTTACTGTGTACATGTAACACATCATTCATCTAGATTCTGAAAGATGTTAAAGCGATTTGTTTTACTTGAGTAAGACCAAGAAAAAAGGCATGCATGTAGAAAATTGGTTGAATCAATGCGTTGCATGTACTTAAATTTTACAGAATGATATTACAAAAACAGATTTAAAACCAGATACTTCTTTTATCACCAAAGCCAAAACAACAACAATATAAACTACTAATTTACTGCAAGAAGACGAATCTTCGTTGAAGTGCTGCAAACAAAACAGATGGTATGGTGAATGGCTGACATCAACTAATTGAAGTAGTGTAATTTGAAAACATCAATTTTAGACAATAAGAAAAGCAGAAATGTATTCCATATAATCATTCCTTATCTGCAAGCGATAAAACAACAATGAAGAAGGAATGTTGATGTAAATGTATCAATAACGTGTAATGATCAGGCGATATCATAGATAAATTGAAACCTGACGCAAGAAATCACTAGAAGTGTTGGAAAGCTATTTGCTAGGGCTTTGATGTATTTTGTTTGCGATAGATTTTTACGCATAACAACGCTACTTCTCAAGAAACTATGAGCCTGAAATATAGTGAGAACACGGCCTATTCTTCGAAATATACATTACCTTAACACTTAGTTATACTCAGTTTTGAATGACCCCGGAGAAAGTGTGTCGCATTACTCTTATGCATTTCTTTCTCGATCATAATGAATACAGTAAAACTATTCCTATTGCCCTTATCAATTGTACAATTTTATCAACTTTATTTACAAACAAAATAGATTTCATTGGCATAACTATGAAATGGTTCATTTCAAGATAATGGATCTGTTGTTTTGTCTTTTTCGTATGATTATATGATTTCACAACTCCACATTTCAACCGACGCTCTTACTGTGACATCCATATCCAATTTCATCATCACTTTACACCCCTTTTTTAATGATTGTACATCGTCCGAGCATCAGGCTACTACATCGTCGAGGAGCCTCGGCTTTCATCGTTCGAGGACGATAATACTGACCATTTTGTCAAGTCAAAATTAAACACAGACAATGAATTGGTAATATAAAATAGATTACAACTATTATTGCCACTAATAATATTTATAATCCGCAAGAATTATTAAAAGCGAAAAAGCAGCAAAAATGATGAAAACAAAATTATATCTTTTTATGGAATAATATCTTTTAATATTCTATTCCGATGATATAAATTTACTGGCATTTTTTTATGTTAACCGTTGATTTCCAATAGCCCAAGATTAATATGAATCTCAACATAATTTGTATTTGTGTAATCTATGTATTCTTTTGCCCATTCAACAGGATTATACTTTATTCTCATAACATGCTTTTGTCAAAGCACATACAGCATAATACTTATTAATGTAATTAATAAGTGTTTTCGTTGTGTAGATGCTCTGCTTTTCACTGCAGAAAGAAAAGAAACAAAATATGCAACTAAATCTTTTTATAAGACTTTTAATAGGTCAAGGACATAGGACAAATATTACCTAGAAGCATGGCGATTCGATTATCTATGGCAGGTTGCTCCCACTGAACGATGCTCTCCTGTCCGCCTCTCCACAGCACTGGTGACAAACTTGCAACGCATTTAATGCGCATCGTACCTTCGATGTAATGTCGATGATTGACAACCATGGTGAGCCCCAGGAATGTAGTGATTAGTCCGTGCTGATTATGCACTGGTGGGTAGTGGATGATGTTATTCGGATCTGTCACCAGAACATCATTGAGGTACCATTGTAATGTGGAGGCTGGGTAGGAACGACCAGAAGTGCAGTTCAGATCCATCGTTTCGCCGATCTGGTAGCTTTTCCGTTCACCATCACTTATGTGTGGCCCATCTTTTGGGACATCTGGTACGGCAGATCCAAATTCAGGATGCATTTTTGTAATAGATATAATGGTTGATAGACAATAAAAAAAAATGCAAAATGCGCCCATGCAACGGAGAGCCACTTACAAATCACATCCATTCGTCCTTCGCCTTGAACCGAATCGAAGCTGGGAGCTTCTGCTGAGATCTCACAACGATAAACACCGGACGACTTGAGCGTAAGACCCTTCAAAAGCACCTTAGTTCCATCGGAGTGGTTTGGGTCAACCCGAATACCCTCGATTTTGTAGCTCTTGATCGGCTGAGCAGCCGATGGCACGTAGCGGTAAAACTCTTCGTTGTCTTTGTACCATTTGATGGAATACAGCTTTTCCTCATCTTCCATTGACTCGTTTGTGTGATCGCTAGGGTAGCCATGATGACGCCGGACGCTCTCCTTTGATCTTTGGCCTTTTCGTTGACCATTTAGCTCATACTGACACTCGAGCAGTGCTGACTCACTGCGAAACTTGTACGTTGGAATGAGCATTGTTTTCAACCGCAGACCAAGGATTTCTAAAAACAAAAATCATAGGTAAATGTTCAACAAAAAGAGCATCAAACGTACGGCTCGTCCGTCCTTATATATGTTAAAAAAAACAGAAAGAGCATCTGCAAAGTGTCATACCGAAAACTGGCCAAAGGCTATAGCAGTAGACAGAGGCTATAGCAGTCGATAAAAGAGTGTAAAGTAAAAAACTAAAAGACCACCGAATCCATGAGATGGAGGTGACACGGTGCATAGAATAAAATCGAAAACCACAGATAAGTGAACTCCAGATACTATAGCTCCAGTAATGTGAATGAACTAAAAGGAACATGTCAGTATGGTGTAATCTTAATGGAAATTGGCGATAAATATTTTGAAGAATACCGAACTACTTACGATGTGCAATATATTCCCAAATATACTAGATATTTAGCATTACTCGGAAAACAATAAAAAAAAGAGAATATCTCTTTTCTAGGCCAACATTTCATTAATTTAAAAGGAAAATAAAGGAGACAGCAGTGTTACTATCACACTCATGGTATAGTTATGATTCTTATAATAAAACGGATATCATCAAGATCAACTATGTACCTAAATTACATTAGCATGTATCCATTTGGCGAATAAAAGAACAATTTTCGACATCTAATAAAATCTTAGGATCAATTTACGATTCTTTGAATTGGCTTGTTTTAATTGTTATGTTTAATCTTTTCATATAAGCACTTGTACAACACGTATTTCTCAAAGGACCTTGGCGATGGCACATATTTCTGACTGTTTTCAAAGAAACAAATTGCAAATGTCAACATTCTTTCGAATCTTTTATCTTGTTTTTGATAGAATGAGTCAATTCAACTAAAATGAAGTGATTAACCATCGCTAGTGTAATTAATCATCTTTAAACACTCTGATACAAATTTTACACATGCTTCAAATCGTTTTGAAACCAGCATGGTTTGCAAAATACGACATTCACTTTGAGCATAGACGAGAAAGCCAAAGCAGAATGGGCCAATATAGTTCCTTGATAGCGTGAGGTCCGTATAATGACGACGGATATATTTAGAAATAGGCTCTTCTTTCGGCTCTCTGTTTTGCTGAAAATATAACGAACACTTCCACCGAATAGTCGGCGAGGGTAAAGAGTAAAAGAAAAGTGTAATGAAATCATATTGAAATAAGAAAAACGTCTTTTGGAGAAAATAGTTGCATCAACGAGAGGGAAAATGTCTTTTGCATGGTTGAAATTCGAAAGCTTTAGTGACGAACAGTGTACATCGATTACCTAATAAAGGTAAACTAAAGCTGGGAATCAACCAAACGGTCAGAAAATTGAGAACGCCAATATTTGTCACATTCCCCATGGATACCATGCTAGAAGCATCGGAAAGTGAAAGGTTTAGTTGGATAGTTGGAATAGTTGACTGATTCATATCGGTTGTGTAAGAAAAAACGCTTCAATTTCTTTAGTGCGATCGAAAATCAAGAAATCGAGAAAAATACATGAAGAAAAAAGGTGAACAGTAACGAAAGAAACAACGTTGCTAGCATTTGTAGAAACGGGTTAGGTCAACTTACCTGACATCGACAGAAATCCCATGAGTACTCCAATCCAACAGTACCGTTTTATCAGCTGCATTGCTTCTGTTTTCCTGCTTCGTTTTAACTATCAAAATGACTTTTTTTCTTACAATTTACACATTTTGCGTTCTCGTAGATTGCTATTGTAAAAATTGCTATAGGCACAAACTGACTCATTTCATCTTTTTCCATTTCTTGTAGAGATAGTTTTTTACGGATTTTAATTGTTAATCCAATATTGTTAATTCTTCTACTGGCGAGCGCAGTTTTGAAAAACGCAATATAGAGCTCATCTATATTTGTGCATTTATTTGATATCATAGAATTATGTGTAAACAAACCTGATGTCTCTTAAACATAGACCTCACCAATGTTGTTCCAAACTGTTTTATATTAATTTTTTTCTATATTGCAACGCATTTCGAACATTAAATTATGTTTTCAAAATTATGTGCAATTGCTGAACAATGGGAACTTTGTGAATTTTATTTTTGTTACGAAGGCGCAATTAACAGAATTCGCTGCTCTTAGGATTTTATTACATCCGTATCACAATAATCCAAGTGCTTTCAAAATCTGATTATGTATAATCACTCAGCATTCTAGAGATTACTGGACATCATAACTCCACACAAACGAATACATTATCATACAAACTTAATCAATTAGTTCCCACAAGGTACTATTTGCTAACGACGAAACGAAATCTCACGAGTTCCTTTCGAATATGAGCTGCATTGGCTTATTTTGATGAGCGAATACTTTCGTGTTGATTCAATTTGCCATCGAACGGCTCTTTAACACGACCGCACCACGCACACATACACTGCACTAGGAAACAAGCCTTCATTGTTATCAACACATTAGATCAAGCAAATCATCTTACATGAAATGCACATCATTGCAGTATTCGTCGCATAGATTTTTTTTGTTGACCCGCACACTGTAATACAGTGATTATCGGAAATCTACACTGATTTTCAGACTTTCCAAAGCCAAATGCCGAATATTACATCACAATAACGTATGAATCACACCCTAATCAAACAATTTACAGCGATCAGGACAATTCATAGCTATTCATAGTAATTCATTTGCATTTGTGTTGCATACGAAAACAATAATACAACAGCAAACTACATCCTATTACACGGACGAAGTGAACCGCACATCCTTATCCCGACACAGCTTGTTTTGGACTGCGTAGTCCAAATGGAAAAAATGTGAGTTGGTTCGTGTTTCGGTTTTTATGATGCCGGTTTTCCGCGCATGATGCCGGTTTTCCGATTCACGCTCGGGAAATTTCTACTCGTGTCTACTCGGATTTGAGCCGAAACTAAGTAGTAACACTCGACTCGACATTAAGTAGCTCATTCACTGGAATGAGCAGGCTTCCAGGACACTCAGTATCTGAAAATGACCAAAAGTAGTAGATCGAGAACTGTTCTGAGTTTCAACTTTTTCGCAGTAGATAGGCATGATACACAGCTGCTACTAGTAGCTAATTCAAAAGCTATTGTGGTCGAGAATAGAAACCTGCACTGTCTTTTGGATCTAGAAACAACTGTAGAATTATTTTACAGTGCTCAAATTCGATGTAGCTACGTAGGTATTTTTAATTTGTTTCAATTGGATTCAACATGGGTTTGACATATTTTTCCCTTCAAAGGGTTTTATATTTGAAGGCAAAACCAATGTTCTGTTTATATTTGAAGGCAAACCAAATTATGTTAATTTGTTTCTCTTCAGTGCTGTAAGATTGGATATGGTTACGCGTGAAAGTAGGGTACAGGAACCTCAAACGAGCACAGCTTTTGACCTAAGTAGGCTACCAAAGACTCGACACACATAGGAAAAAACCCTATGTGATGAAGAGTTCTTTGTTCTGAAAGTGTGTTGAGCTGAAAATCAACCAAAATCACGCTATTCGGTAATTAGCGTTATTCGTAGTGCGTTCCACAAAATCACTTCACGCTTGAATTTAAGGAGAGTCAAGCCAGCAGAATTGTTGTAACCCGTGTTAAAATTGCTCAAAAAAGAAGAGAAAAAGAAGAATGGCTTCTATAATTTTAGAAGAATCTGTAATATTCGTCATAAGCAGTCAATAGTAAGTCAGTCATTATGCAAAAAATATATTTAAAGTACTACACAATATAGCTTACATGATAGACGCTATATTGCGTAAATATATATTTGAGAAAATCAACGTGTATTGAAGGTGACAAATTGAATACCACATTTGATGGCTCTAACACATAGTTCGAAGGTACATCGTATTAATACGATATTGCTTACGATATAACGTAACGATTCAAAGGTAGACTCTAGCATGTCATCGAAATTAAAACTATTTTAATCAGAGTGAGGGTTGGAATTTCAATAATTTGGAAAAGTGAAAAAAGAAATATTTGAAATTTTTGTATTTTAGCAGTTTTGACCCCCACTGTCATCCGTAGAATGGGATTTATATTATCTTCAGTTGATAATATTGGAAAAACTGTCTAACCTTTATGGGTTGATAATTGAAGAATATTCCATTACGCATAAAATCATTCACATAACGATTTCTTAAAAAATGTATCTTTGGATTTTAGGCCGATGTGAAAACCACCTTAAAAATAGGAACTATAATAATGGGGTTAATAGGCTCTCAATTTACCCTTCTGAATTGCATGATATTTTTTCTAACTCCTACTTGTTTTCACAATAAATATGAGTTGGTATTTAAGCTGATGGCTTTTTTTTCACATGATAAATAAACCTTTTTCCGAGAAAATGTTCTCTAAGTTCTTATATGTAAGAAGGAATTAGCAACCTTGCTGCGGGGTTGATCCCTTCTAGTGACAAAACATTACTTACGGAAACAAGAAGCCTACCAGTTCAGAGATCCAATCTTTTCCACTGTAGTACATTTTTGATAGTTAACTAGTGGCGATAACTCCGAAATACTACAAGAATTTGTAGCTTATTGTTGCGCAACGACAATAAACAAGAAAATACTTCTTGTTTAACTGAAATCAGGCACTGCAAAGTAGAGTAATAAAATAACCAATGTTATTGATCATAAACTGGTTTAATCAGTTTTCCTGTCAAGAGAGATGAAACTTAAATAACTTTCTGATACTTCAGACCTGATAACCAAGTCAATGATACCTCATAAGTCATAGTCTAGTCCCACATACGTTCAAACCAACTGATATGCTACCATGGCTAGAATGAGTAGAATGAGCCCCTGATTATCACATCGAATGATCATGATGCACCATTGGCGGACGTGTTATAGCTTAACCTTTAATATGAACTTTCTTATATGAACCGTTCCAGATGGTTACGATAAGGTATTATTATAGCTGTTATAATCTATAAATGGAAATTCAACGCCACGCAAAGGAAACAAAAAGGAGAGTTGGTTGATTTCTAGTCACGTCACATATTTGAAATAAATAAATTTCTAGTACTCACACATTTAACCCCAATTTTCCCTTGCACTTGAACCATATCCGTGCTCCATTTTTAATTCGTCTTTGTTCAAATAGAAATCATATGTAATCTTTTCTACGCCTTTTAATGTATCAAGCCATTGAAAATTAAATATAACTTTTGCTCTACTTACAAATTCATAAAAGATTGAGCGATAATTAAATTTTATTACAAACTTGAAGCATAATATCAAACAATCGTTACATGTGATTATATCAGGAATCTTTCTAGGAAAATTACTCATAACCATTCCAATTGTACAAGTTATGGAAGGATTTTAGTTAGGAATGAAAATTAAATACCCT
Source organism: Anopheles darlingi (assembly GCF_943734745.1). Taxonomy (NCBI): domain Eukaryota; kingdom Metazoa; phylum Arthropoda; class Insecta; order Diptera; family Culicidae; genus Anopheles; species Anopheles darlingi. Next base: position 42,707,788 of record NC_064874.1, read on the forward strand.
TATATTCAATACTAACCATGAAATACTTGACAAATAGTTTACTATTGTCAACTAGCAACTCCGTTAACAGTTAACAGAACAAGAAATTTAAAATGTCTATGTATACACGTTTAGAGATTGTTGCTTTCGCATGTCTCATGATATTTCCATTTACATGGGCATTGAGCAAGCATCGATGCATCGAAAGTGTCTTCTTAGGCGAACGTTACTGCAGTGTCAAGGTAAGATTTCCACTTTTATATTTATCGTTGAATGCATTTTCTTTGAGAGTGCAAGAAGGCTTGAAACATGAAATGGTCAACGTGACTTGAACGCATTATTATCTGCAATATCAAAGTTGACCGCTGATCTCTATTGACAGCGTACATTGTGAGCAAAGATTGGAACTTCTCCAAGAAAGTATCGACTGTGGCTGTTGTCAAAGAATAGTTATCCCAAATCATCCGGAAATGTCACCAGAACTTTTCCGGCTCGTAAACCACCGTTATAGAGAACTTATGCTTTCTGGCTGGCAAGATAAAAGAAGAAGGACGAGCGAATGGTTATCCTTCAATATAGTAAGAAAATAAAAATCTTGATTGTCACATATTGTTGGTTGTCACATTTCTTTCGATTGTACCTTAAGCAAAAACTCACACAGAAGCTTATTTTTTAAATGATGGTGAATGATTATCAGGAAAAACAATGAGAAAAGACACTTTATCTTTTTATTTTGTAACAAATACTACTTTAGGCAAACGTTATTTAGTTGGTATAACAGTAATAATAAATTTCAGTTCAATAATGATATGAGTGCAACGATTTACGCATTGCATATGAATGTACTTTGTGCTCTGAATGAAATTCAGACTTTTTATAGCTTCCCACGGGAACAGATATTGAGTTTTAATCAGAGGTGGTCTGAAATAACATAATGAATCTTCAATTACAGGTTCAAACAAAATAGTAAAAGTCTTAGTCAACAATATTTGATTTTTACACATCGAATTGTAGTTGCATTGACGGTACTGCTGAGGATACTAAATTGAATATACTTCCGATTGCGTGACGCAGATCTAGCATATAACTGTATGTGCTTTGTTTGGTAATTTATAGTTGTTTTATATTTTATTCTTAACTCGCTATAGTTCATGATCAACTGTAAGAAATAAACAATATTAATTCATTTAAATGCTTTTTAATTACTTATCTGGCAATAGAACAACATCAATGGAACAAAAATGATTAAACTAGTCCTGTTGGTCTGCTGACTTGTTCTTTCAAGTGCATTTTTGTCGTTTTTTTAAGGGATAACGACAGTAACAAAAGCCGAATCCGTATTGCAAACTTTTCATTTTACATCGATCAACCTTTCATACTCGCCATTAGTCAATGGACGTTAGAGATACAGCAATAAATTTCATGAAATACACGGCATTGTTTTTTTTATCTTATTAGGAAAACATTTCTTTTTTTTTACAAAGCAAGCTAATGAATATTGCGACATTAAAAATACCATTTAATCATTATTTATCTGCAACAGGATCTTTGACAATAGAAGAACATACAGGTTGAATTTAAAAGTGAAGTAATGCGATGTATACATTAGAGTAAAAATAAGTCTTTAAAATAAAACGGCTGCGATACTGTTGATTTGCACTTTAATCAAATAAAAAAAGGTCAATTCCTTCTTGCTACTAATTAGTCAGTGGCTTTTAGTGACAAGGATTATTGTTGTAAACATTTCTAAAACACATAATGGTTCACATATCTAAAACACATAATGTTTAATCATCGGAAGCACGTAGATAGCGGAACCAGTCACTCTTCATACAAGTATGTGGTCACAGCAGACGTTACTGTGGGTTTTCATAATAGTGTATACGGTACCTACACGTGTCTTCGCATTTATATCTGTAGCCAAGAGAGCTTTCACACCACAGGATGGTGGTGATTGTGGCAGCGGTTCAATTCTCGTACGGTTTGTATAATACGTTACCTTTGTGACTATCCAAAAAAGCAACAAACCTCAACGACGAAACGAGGTAGGCATGAGTTCAAAGCTCATTATAATTGAACGGAGCGCTCTGTGGTCTTGCCGCTCATTTGTAAGACATCAAAATGGTTTCGTTTTGTACTATTCACACATTTTCCGTTCCGTATTACAGTATAAGAAACTAAATTCAAACCAACATGTATTTTAAAAATTTTTTTTGATGAAAAACTGGCAGAGATGATAAATACCAATAAATACCAAACATACCAAGGACATCAAAGTCTAACAGCTTTGTGCTGTAAGTAGTATAATTTGAGTCATGCTTTCCAAGTATAACAACAAGTGATGCATGAAGATTTGTTGTTTATACTCTTCGGAACGCGTTTAAAATGTTCAAAACTATATACTGTGGGATGCTTTTTAACCATCTTTGTATTATTTATCGAGCGTTCTTTCCAGTAGCATTCAATTTCAGGACTATAGCATTTCAAGATAATGACTATAACCATTTAGTTGGCTATGTATTGATTGTTCATGAACAGACTAAATTAATGGCAAATCTGTATGTTGTGTTGTTCAATATTTAACTTATTTATTCTAAATTTTCGCAAACATTAACTTGATTCCATGCGGTAGATATAGCAGTTTCAATAGTGTGAACTTAAGTATTTGCTTGTGCAATTGTTGCTTGTGAAATGTTTGGATAGTTTGAATTCTTTGATATATGCATATGCAATTGATATATGCATGGCATATTTAGCTCGACGATTCATAAATGGAAACACTACTATTGCACCAATAGAGCGATTCCACATACAACCGAACAATCTTTGCAGTCCGTTATATACGCCATGGTTAAATCGAAGGTTCGCAGCTGTTGCTAATCGCTCAATACGCAACCTAATTGAGTTTGTCAATAGCCTACCAGCTGACCAGCATATCCAATGCACTAGATAACTATCGGCCGTTTAGTTTAATGATTACGTTGACCAGATGTTATCTTTCGGCAGTGTATTATTGGGGAACATACTGTACCTGATTATAACAATTACCATCATGCTTGCAATCGAATATCTTTCAACATTAAGGATTCATTGCTATGTGTTTCTTTTATTCGTTGGCATTCGAAACATTATTTTCTATAATAATGTAAATAATTCATCGGGTAATACTCAACATGTTGTGTTGGGTGCAAAAGACAGTATGCTTTTATCATCCTAAATAATAATAGTCAATTTGTTTTGAATTCATATTGAAGGCTAGCATGTAGACTTTGCACAATGATCACTCCGTAATGCCAAAGTATTCTTTTTGTAAGTAAATCTGACAGCCTGTTTTAAGTAAAGTTTTAAGATGAGGACCATTTTTAAATTCTCGGCAAAAAGATTTTTTTAAAAGCATACTCGATTACACGTGTGCCCGTGATATCTGTTTTTTGTGTATGCGATCCTTCGAACTGATAAATACACAAAGAAATCAATTCGTTATTGACTTAGATGGGGCATGCAATCGACATAGCATGACAAATAATCTGAAAATCGCGTTGTACCGAATATCACCGGCGTCGGCTGTTTGATCCGAATCTTGATAATGAAACCTGTCTTCCTGAATGTCTTTAAACACAGTTCTGTGTTCTGCCTTGAGAGTTAAACAATGTTTGAATCATACAAACATACATGCCTATGTACGTAAAATAAAAGTGAAAATGACAGCAAACGTAGCAGCGACTCCAATGTAATTCATTGTTCGGTATATCCTCAAATATTAATCATTTGATATTATTTATTTATCTATATATATAAAAATGAATGTGTCTGTCCGGATGTCCGGTATAGACTCCGAAACTACTGGACCGATTGACTCCAAATTTGGTATGTGGGGGTTTTTGGGGCCGGTGAGTGCTATAGGCATGGTTAGAAACCCCCCGCTACCTTCCTTCATGCCCTTCCCTAACACTTGATTGTTAAAAACATTCATTACTCCGCAAGTTATGAACCGAATACCATTAAAACTTGCACAATTGTTGATGGTCATCTGAAAAACTATGGGACAAAATTTGGTCTACATCGGATGAGGGGAAAGGGGAGCTTCCATACAACCCCAATCCTTAAAATACGTCCTAGGGCAATATGGGTATCGTTTCCTAGGTTTTGATGGTCTCTAAATCGATTGGATTCACTTAATACTCTTTTACTTGCTTCTTTCACCTATCCACCATCACCACCCTCCATAACAAAAACTTATTCAGTTGCGAAATATTTGAATTGATCAAGAATTATATTAATTTTCGACTATTGATTTACGTGCCTCTTATCATTGACAATTTTCAACGTATCGGATTATGAATGGTAAACGATCGGAATTGCATGCACAAACATATAAAGCAGCAGTAACTGAATAGTAATAGAAAGCAATACCAACATATCCTATCTATCAAGAACAACTTGCGATTGGAATGATCACCGAGAATGCCCGAGAGAAAAGAAAGACCCTCGATCTGATCGATCGACGTTTGAGTTAACTTGAACTGCGATGCTTTTAGTTATGATCTACCATGTGACTATGTAAATCATCGTAAGCTGAATACCGAAAAAATGGATCAAGTGTGTCGTATTGTAATGCCGTTAAATACACATCATTTGAACTTAACGAGCTATGTGCAAGCCGAACACTAAAGTCAAAGTGTTTTATAAAAAAAAGTTTGGGAAAATATAATTCGTGGTTCCAAATTACATCATTTAGCGCGAAAAGCAATGCCTTAAAATTCAAACATCATGTTAACTTTCCAGGTCACATTTACAATCACGTCGCACCTCTATTTCCAACATCACTAACTGACTTAGCTATTGATTTGGTTAATTGATGAATCGAATACGATCAAATGATGGAATAGATAAAATTATATATACTGAAATTTTAACGTTCCTGTTTACGATAAACCCACGACCGATCAAAGACAGTACGAAGTCTGTCGGGGCAGCTAGTTTTAAATAATTAATAATACTAATTTTAATATTATTCATTTAAAAAAATATTTCTTTTTATTCGGTCGATAAATTTATGACGCTCAGCTTGAGCATGAGATATCCAGCAGCTGCACTCCGCGGCTACGAATTACTCGATTTTTTATGTTTGTTTTATTCGTATTCGATATGCAAGACATAGAATTGGATATGTACAACTTCTTTTCAGAAATTTTCGTATTCAATTTCATCTTTTCAATTTGGAAGGACAATCCAGCGACTGGCTGTGCAATATAGCAAAGCAATAAATTTCTTAAAGAATTCGAATAGATAACGACATTCTATCAAATTATATTAATATAATAAGTTAGTTTATAGTTTCTTAAAAGAGTGTTTGCTCCAACGTCTTTCTATTTGACCAATAAAACGTTTTCTTTTTTCACTAACCATAGTAATAGCAATAATCGTACATTGAAAATAAAAGATTACTGAACAATAGCTAGCATGGAGAATTTAAACTAATAGAGTCAAGTAATATGGCACAATTTTTATTTTTAATTAAATTCTGAAACGGAAACGAAAGGGATTTTCCTGCAACAATTGAGCATGCATAGTTAAATACTGTGTAATCCATTTGAATAAATTAAAGATTCTTCCATTTGGATTTCTACAGGTACATTTGCTATACGCCCAGTATTAAAATGTATGAAAATATAATTTCCTACGACAAAGAACACTATTTACGAAAACGGACAACCTGAGTCAGGGATAATAGATCCAATATTTGCACATCTGACACAATCCTGAAAGATCGGATCGTGTTTATCTTCAATGCCGCCCAGAAGAAGCTAGGCTACCTGATCCGAAAAGTCGGTAGAAAGGTCACTGGAAAGAATCCCAAAACCAAACATAACGCACCACTGACCGCTGAATGGGAGGCTTGGTATCCGTTAAATTCCTTGAACAGTGGGCCCTTGGGATTGTTGTTCCAGATTTTCAAGCCTGTGCAAATAAACCGCTTTCGTGAAAACTCGACCAAACTTGTGATTAACTTCGAGAATCGTTTGAATATCAGGTATCGTACGGGCTATTTATGAGGAGGACGGTTAAGATTGAGCACCATGTTCTTGCATGTTTACTTCTCATCCTACCTTGGGGCCTATTTGGTAGTCTGACTAAAAATGTAAAATGTAATGTGCTACCGTCAAAGTTTCATAACATTGTGTCTGAAACATGATTCTCAAATATGAATACAATAGTTACAACCAAACGATGGATAACTGATGATAAATATCATAAAAAGGTTGTGAATCGTTTTCCTGTTTAAGGTGTTTTTTGTTCGCAATACTCAACTCCAATATATTGAGTGGTTTCAACAGAGTAAACCTCGCTGTATACAAACTTTAGTGAAATAAAGAGTCTGATCTAGTGAAATCAAGAGTTTGATTGCTTATGATTGGCATATTTCTATCTATCATGACCAGTATACATTCATACCCGAATCGATCGGTATGAAATACGATTATCATCTGTAACATCAGCAGGACCAGATCACGATTGTCAAGCAGTAGTTCCTGGCGCTACCAGGAAAATTTTATAAAGAAAAGTATTATTTTGATCCAAGAAACAATCGTTGTTGCTATACTAGTTTCAATATGTCACAGACGAGCGCCAGGGAGTGACGCTAAAGGTACAAAAGTTACAACAGATGCTAAAAAAAATACCTTTAAATAATACTAGCTGCCCCGACAGACTTCGTACTGTCTTTGATCGGTCGTGGGTTTATCGTAAACAGGAACGTTAAAATTTCAGTATATATAATTTTATCTATTCCATCATTTGATCGTATTCGATTCATCAATTAACCAAATCAATAGCTAAGTCAGTTAGTGATGTTGGAAATAGAGGTGCGACGTGATTGTAAATGTGACCTGGAAAGTTAACATGATGTTTGAATTTTAAGGCATTGCTTTTCGCGCTAAATGATGTAATTTGGAACCACGAATTATATTTTCCCAAACTTTTTTTTATAAAACACTTTGACTTTAGTGTTCGGCTTGCACATAGCTCGTTAAGTTCAAATGATGTGTATTTAACGGCATTACAATACGACACACTTGATCCATTTTTTCGGTATTCAGCTTACGATGATTTACATAGTCACATGGTAGATCATAACTAAAAGCATCGCAGTTCAAGTTAACTCAAACGTCGATCGATCAGATCGAGGGTCTTTCTTTTCTCTCGGGCATTCTCGGTGATCATTCCAATCGCAAGTTGTTCTTGATAGATAGGATATGTTGGTATTGCTTTCTATTACTATTCAGTTACTGCTGCTTTATATGTTTGTGCATGCAATTCCGATCGTTTACCATTCATAATCCGATACGTTGAAAATTGTCAATGATAAGAGGCACGTAAATCAATAGTCGAAAATTAATATAATTCTTGATCAATTCAAATATTTCGCAACTGAATAAGTTTTTGTTATGGAGGGTGGTGATGGTGGATAGGTGAAAGAAGCAAGTAAAAGAGTATTAAGTGAATCCAATCGATTTAGAGACCATCAAAACCTAGGAAACGATACCCATATTGCCCTAGGACGTATTTTAAGGATTGGGGTTGTATGGAAGCTCCCCTTTCCCCTCATCCGATGTAGACCAAATTTTGTCCCATAGTTTTTCAGATGACCATCAACAATTGTGCAAGTTTTAATGGTATTCGGTTCATAACTTGCGGAGTAATGAATGTTTTTAACAATCAAGTGTTAGGGAAGGGCATGAAGGAAGGTAGCGGGGGGTTTCTAACCATGCCTATAGCACTCACCGGCCCCAAAAACCCCCACATACCAAATTTGGAGTCAATCGGTCCAGTAGTTTCGGAGTCTATACCGGACATCCGGACAGACACATTCATTTTTATATATATAGATTAAGATTATACGGACAGTCGCTTAGAACTTTTGCTTTACGCTTACATAACTTTGCGATTGCTTGGATCCAATCGCACCATAAGCCTTTGGAAAAGGTATGACGAGTGAAAAAATATAGATAGCCGTAGAAAACACCAGCAGACAGATGTCACCTTGCATCTTTTGAAGCTCAGGAGTGTGAAATCTGCTTGATTATTATAATAATATTATCATTATCTGTTATAAGCAGTCGAGCAGTGTTAAATCTATCAACTACACGCTAAAGCTTGTAGGATGGATTATAGCAAATAATCCCAGATATATAGTCTTATCAAACGGAATTGAGATCATCATTTCTATAACCTTTAAATAAAATAAAATTGAATTTAACTTGCACTTTACAAATGTAACTCAACTTCCAAGTAACTAATCTGGTTTTGACAATCAATCACCTACCAGATTAATTTCTGTACCGAATGTCATTTACAATTCAAATTATAAAACAACTTTCCAACATTTCGAATTATTGCGAGCTAATTTGATTTGAAAACCCATAGCTTCCAACGATTGAATGAATCCTTGAATTCGGATGAAACAGATGGCAGGAATGATGATTGAAAATAGGAAAGGATCATACAATACGATTGCAACTAAAACAGTGCAGAGCGCGCTTTGAATAAAAACAAGTTGAGCATAAAAACCATCTACCGAATCAACAGTCAAACGATCGAATAGGGTAGAAACTTGACCACACTTGATGGAAATGGGAAATGGGCACTCGCAGACGGAAGCGAATGGCTATGGAAGAGACGATTGGCGAATCATATTCCAGTGATACGATAACGAATCAAGTGTGATTCTGAATGACACTTGCGTATTTGAACCGGTCAAGTGTTGGGTTTACTGTTAACATCGAGTTCTACAGCAGAGAAAATTACTTGAGCGTTTGTTCATTTCCAGGATGCTGTACTCGAAAAGTATTCAAATCCATGGTCCCAGTTAGTGCTGTTTCTCATATGGAAAACGGCTTGTTTACCATTGCTGATTCATACGTAAATAAAAATGTTGCAGGTTCTTTCCCAGAATGTTTACATATTGAAACGTATAATAAATTAGTTTTTCGTTCTCACCTTTTTTTTGGCCCGATAAAATTAATACAACTCACGATTTGAAACAATTTAACATGGTCTTGATGATGATGAAGATTATGTTTATTCATGATGTATAGGTTCGATGATAGTATTACAGATGATACTAGATTAGCTATGAATTTAACAAATTATTGGTATTCTATACCATATTCCTACCCTGTCCATTACAGTTACTCTATATTTACAGACTTTCTGCCTCATTCAGTTGTAATATTTTATGTATCACACCTTGTTTAATAAATATGCACCCCTAAATATATGCGTTAGAATAAAATTATCCCTCTGCTAAACTTTGGTTAATTATTAAAATTTTCACTGCAACCGAAACATAGTGCTAATTTGTTCAATATCTAAACCGTTCATGTGCATTTGTCCGTAAATGGTTCTGCTTACAGTATTTACGTTAGAATAATGTTTATTTCTTCAAATATTCTTATTGAAACTGAGAAAAATCCGATCCAGTATGTTGCTAAAGTGTAGCTGCGATCTTAAGGACTTTAGTTTAAGATGGTCTTACGATTGGTATTTTGATTGTGAAAAAGCTCTCACAAGCCGCATTGGCTCTTGATTCTTTTGTGACTGCGATTGCAAAACATGGACATAACAGTGATTCAGTTATGATGTCAGCTATGTATGCTAATCTAATCGCAGATGATGGCTGCCAACTTATTACCGATTTTAAGTAACCCAAGTACTAAACGTATAAACTAGACAAACAAGTATTGGAAAAACTATGTGTCAGCTAGTAGTTGCAGCACTGCTTTTTACTGTAAGATAAATAAAAGATGATTAAGGGATGCATTAGCAATGTCGGGTACCGTAATTGTGGCTATTTTCAATGTTCTTAAACTTACTCACCCAACAGCATAGCGATTCGATTATCTATGGCAGGTTGCTCCCACTGAACGATGCTTTCCTGTCCGCCTCTCCACAGCACTGGTGACAAACTTGCAACGCACTTAATGCGCATCGTACCTTCGATGTAATGTCGATGATTGACAACCATGGTGAGCCCCAGGAATGTAGTGATTAGTCCGTGCTGATTATGCATTGATGGGTAGTGGATGATGTTATTCGGATCTGTCACCAGAACATCATTGAGGTACCATTGTAATGTGGAGGCTGGGTAGGAACGACCAGAAGTGCAGTTCAGATCCATCGTTTCGCCGATCTGGTAGCTTTTCCGTTCACCATCACTTATGTGTGGCCCATCTTTTGGGACATCTGGTACGGCAGATCCAAATTCAGGATGCATTTTTGTAATAGATATAATGGTTGATAGACAATAAAAAAAAATGCAAAATGCGCCCATGCAACGGAGAGCCACTTACAAATCACATCCATTCGTCCTTCGCCTTGAACCGAATCGAAGCTGGGGGCTTCTGCTGAGATCTCACAACGATAAACACCGGACGACTTGAGCGTAAGACCCTTCAAAAGCACCTTAGTTCCATCGGAGTGGTTTGGGTCAACCCGAATACCCTCGATTTTGTAGCTCTTGATCGGCTGAGCAGCCGATGGCACGTAGCGGTAAAACTCTTCGTTGTCTTTGTACCATTTGATGGAATACAGCTTTTCCTCATCTTCCATTGACTCGTTTGTGTGATCGCTAGGGTAGCCATGATGACGCCGGGCGCTCTCCTTTGATCTTTGGCCTTTTCGTTGACCATTTAGCTCATACTGACACTCGAGCAGTGCTGACTCACTACGAAACTTGTACGTTGGGATGCGTACTGTTCTTAACTTCAGTCCCAGCATATCTACAACCAGGCAAATAATTTAAAATCAATTAAATACGCCAATTGAGTAGCTTATAAATAGCATATAAACATATCTTATGTAGTATAAAACGTATGTCCAACAATATTTGTTGGATTTACCATAACGATTTGGCCGTGTTAGTTGGGGTAAAATTATTTCGCTTGAGACATATCACATAATCTTAGCTGTTCTAGTATCGAACGCGGGCATCGTGCGTTCGAAACATTTTATTTCGTGTTGAAGCCAAAAGTTCGCAAGATCTGATGGAAAGGTTTTTGTATATCAACTCTACCACATAGATTCCATTGAGGTGAAAGCAGTAATTTTTAAATACCGATGGATGACCGTTAAACTCAAGCCAAATTCAAGTTTTTTTTGTATGGTAAAAACAAACAAAATCTTAACATCAACTTTTATAAAAACCGTAGTTAAAATGTATAAACCACGGAAAAAATGGATAAGCATTCAATTTACGATACAGATATGATTTTTGCATTGAGATGATGATGCAGAATGAAACAGTAAATTTATACATATTCAAAGAACCAATACTGTTACTGCGAAAGTTCCCTTTTAATCTTTGCCGACAACGATAGAATAGAGAAACTTTCTAGAAGAAGTTGGCGCTCGAGGAGATGGCATGTAAAAACTTTTAAGCTCACAATGACGGCAAAAATGACTACTTCAACGGCGCTTAGAGTAGGCGAGAAACACACACTTAATTAGAAATTTTGATTCTCTGAATAAAGATAATTGCCTGAAGAAACCAAGGCATATTCTGAGAAACTAAAAGAATGTAGTATTAAGTAACGTGAGCACTTTATGTAACACAGATTTTTTTACATTACGCCTCTCCTACCTGGGAACGTGTAGGTAAATACACAATAGAGTTATGTTTCATGCAACTGATAAGGGGAGAATATTCTACACTTCCAACCTACAATTGTTTTTATGTATATTTTGAGCGGACTTACTTTTTTAATAACATATAATTGATTAAAAGCTTCAAACTTTATACTAGTGACTATGTTTTCTTAAGATGTATGTAAAAAATCGGGATATCTTAATACATTATCAAAGTTGCATTATAGCTGATACAGCAAGCAAATAGTAAACCAAAACTTATAGATTCTTGGCAAATAATCCATTAACTGTTAATAGTTGAAACGAGAGCATTAGTTTTCACAGCATTTATGTATAGTTACACCAAAAAGAACTAGCTATAATGAACCTGCATCTCTCATTTGGTATTTCATATAGATGCGCTCTTGGCTCAGTCATAATACACTCAGGTGTCATAATACACCATTTTTATAAATAAAAAAAGTTGGGTTTTCCAAACAGAAACCAATACAGCACTAGCGGTCGATTGATGAACCAAAGAGTCATATAGAAAATATAAAGGTAAAACATACTATTAAGAGAGCGAGTTCACAGTGATGAGTCCTAACGTATTGGAAAGATGCTGTACAACGAATTCGTTATATAATGACGGTGACAACCGGAAATTAGGTATCTACTTATTACCCTCTAGCTACATCCCGTCTTCCTAGGCCCAGAACATCGGAACAGTATGGCCGACACAAGAGGGAATGGTTGAACATTGAAACGACACGGAAATGAGGAATAAAGGGAGCAGGAAGCTGCGTTTGAACGATGAATTAGTAAACTATGCTATGCCTTTCGCTAGCGTTTTCTACATCAAGGCGAACGATAAACATCTCCCCTCTAATTATACAGCGCGTAAGCTACGAATGAACCGAGTACAGGAAAATTGTGGAAAGTGAATCCTTTCGTTTGATTCATTGCGGGATCAGAAGTTCCAATTGATATGCTGACGTTTTAATTTGCTGATATTGAGCAGTAAACTTAGCATAAAAAGACCATATGAGAGGAAATATAGTGCCCTATTTCAGTATGGAGAAAACTATCGCATAGGCCGATAAGATTGTTTTAGCGTCTATTAATGACAAAATTAAAAAAAAAACTTACCTGATATCGGGAGAAAACCAATAAATAATCCGATCCAAACTTTCAGAAGCACCATTATGTGTAGTACTTTGTTCGTTTTTGTACATCAAATCAACTGTTTGTCAAATGAGCACAAAAGCACTTTGTAGTAATTTTTTTGTATGCTTAAATTGCTGTCTTATTTCACATTTCAAATCTTCCTTCACACATCACATTGTAAAAGTAGGTACATTACTGAAAAAAAAAACATCATTCACATCTATCGCGCAGAGTAAAATTATAAGGCATTTCACATGTTACCTAACACTCTTTGGTGATGCACTAGCATAATTTCATTGGACACGTAGAATAAAGAAATAAAATCGATTGTTTAACAGTCATGTGCGTATCGTCAAAAGGTTAGCCGAAACACATAGGAGAATAGACGCATAATTCTGGCTTTTATTTTCTGGGGCTCTACCGTGAAAACTTTACGAAAGTGTGGAATGTTGTTCTGTAAACAATTCAAGGCCAATAAACCAATGTACTCGTATAGTTTTTCCCTTAAATTAAGGCCTAATATCTACTCAAAAGACTGCCGACAAGAAGATAGACACTTGGAGGCGCCAGGTTTCTGGCGATGGAGGCGATGGAGGCGCCAGGTTTCTCAGAAGAAAATGGCAACCCATAAGTCGTCTGTTTCGCTCTTTACCCGATGCCGGCCCGATTCATTTGACTTTAATTACTGCACACCGTTTCAACTTGAGCGAGTGCTGGCGCTAAATAGAGTGGAAGGCGGCCCTAAATGATGATTGTATTTGCCTTTTGCAGGCCGTTTGTTTGTGTTACCGAATTCTTACTAGTACAAAATTGTACATATGACTAGGGGAACACGTATGTATAAATGTCCCTAAAGTATAGCAAGGCCAAAGAGAGCTCGAAAATGCCTTAATAGTTTTGGTTTCGAAAAACCCTCTAGAGCATTCTGAGTGATGGCTAATTGCATAGGTCGGCGTCGACTTAAACCGTTTTCTAACACAATGAAGATGTTGTGTTTGATAAAGAAATGACAATACTCCTGCAATGATTTTAGTCTAAAACTTCACGTGGAAACGGTAATTCACTTATATTCACTTTTATTCACATCACCATAAATCAATAGACAGACAGATATGTGCTAGACGGCTCAGCTATTTTTTGTAACCTGTAAAATTTACCATCACATTCTTAACACATCACATTCACCAAGCATCACAAAACCACAAATATTCTATAACATATTACAATGCATGAAACGTCATGCTTTCAGCAGAATTCTTCATAAGATAACTTACAGTCGTGTCACCACTATTGATTTTAGAAAACGCATAGCTGATATATTTCACGTACGAATAGGATAACATTGAACTTGAGTCCTCGTGGCAAAACAGAAATAAACCCATCAAACGTGAAGTTGCACGTTCTCTACCGTCTACCGTTCGAATGAAACTGCAAGATAAAATATGAATGGATCATCGGTTACCGTTAAGGCCACCCGTCTCAAATTGTCAGCTGCTCGTTCGATGGCAGCTGCGGCTGCGCAAGCGCATTGTACGTGACGATGTATGCTTCGGATTTCCCGCGAGCACTTCCGAACATTTCCAGTTTCCAAAACGTTTCCAATTGTGAGGCGACACTCCAGCAAGGTAAATATTCCCCACCGGCAAACCCTATACTGAGTTGGTTATGATCTCACTATGAAGCTCGCTGTGAGGTATGCCGGCGAGGTATGATTTTTATAAGTTGAGTTACTCAACCAGATATAAAACAAAATCCTGTAGAAAATTGGCTTAGTGAAAGTTTGCTAGATTTAGCTGAATAATATTCAACAAAAATATTCAAAACCATAAGCAGGAAAACATTAAATGTGTTTGCATTTATCTGATTTGAGTTGACGAAATGGAAATTTCCTTAGATTAGACTTCATTTGTGTAAGTTATTTATTATTAGTAATATTAGGTTGAGAATTGCTGCCAAAAGTGAATGCTGTAGCTCTTGTCCATCAAATGTTTGAAATAATGTTGAGGTGCAGGATATGAGGTGTAATATTTGAACAGTTGGTTGACAGGTACTATATACAATACATTGTCTGCGACAATTCTGATTTGACCAAGCATCAGAAAGCATAGGGTCGACGAATGAGCGCTTCATCAAGAAAATGCAGAAGCCATTGACGATTCAATGGTCATTGAATTGTCCAAAATAGCCTAATGGTGCATTAAACTCGGTAAATATGGTCATTATTATACCGAGCACCGTTGATTAACAGAATGGCAAAACACCAATGCTACTAAATAGACTTTTATACCAAACATACTGCATACTGCATCGTACCCATGCGTTTCCAACGTGTTACGTGCTAGATACTTCACATTGCAATGCGAAAAGGGCTATACAAATCCATTACAGTGATGGTCCCGAACGCATCGCACAGGTAGTGGTTTCCGTCCCCTGAGAACTCTCCTATCTCATGGTTCACATTATTCTGTTTCGAAGCTTTGCATTTTACATATGACCATTGCTAACATGCAGATAGCGAAGGAAAATAGAGGGCAACAATTGGGGGATGAGAACTCCCAACTCAGAACGCGAACACTTCGGTTCCGTTAGTAATTTCATTTCATCGATACTGTCACTGTTCGCTAGTTGATAATGAGTGCGCGAGAAGCCATTGTCCCGGTGGTGATTGAGAAACATTACCCTTCGCCCATGTGCAATTTATCAATAAGTCATTCTCAGCGCAAAATTCCAGTTTTATGGCTTGAAAATGGCTTTCAATTAGCATGGTCGTGTATAGTAATTTCGATCAGAATAATATCATTAAACGATTATTTTATTTATAATATTTTAAGAGCAGTTGAATACTACCTACTCTTTTGTTGTCAAGAGCTGTTCCAATATGTTAACAAATGCTATTTGCAATGTATATAATGTAGATTGTAGATGAGAAAATTGGCACATACGAGTATCATACCCTCAAGCAATATTGACGAGCAAAAGTCACGTTATGAATACTTTCGTAATCAGCAAGGGTCAATTTAACCATTTCACCATCACCCAAGTCCAACTGGCTTATACGGTAGACTTTTAGCCATTTCATATAGCAGCTGTCCATTGTCGTAGACAAAAAAATTGATTCTCAACCTAACAGAAAAAGCCATATTCGACATCGGCGGGCTCCAACGCGATGAAAACGGGCTGGTTTCATATGATGCGTGCAACAATGCCTAAAATTGGGGTTGGGTCTGACCTAGACGGGATTCATTAATCTCACTAAGTGGTGTCGATGATGAAGCGTGATTCCCCCTCGCAGATCTTTGTCCCCCCAAGAACAAACCCTACGCTCACTGGGCATGAAATGTCAGCAAAGGAAGGCGAATGACGTATTCGATCTATAAGGGGCTTCGCCAAGACGGGACGGGTATAAGGCGATGCCAGATTCAAAAGTGCTTTTTGGAAGGCTAATGGTTAGATTTCAATTAATGCTAACACCAGTAGAATGCCTGCCGTGAACGGTAACGGTTCTTGGGTTCTCTATGGACTTATAGTATCTTCTCACATGATGTTTGGAATGGCTATCGAGCCTTTTGTTCATCGACAATCCATTCTCGCGGATCCTTAGGATACAAAAGATTAATTTAATGGATTTTGGGCACAAAGAATCCTGTTTCTACGCCGTTAGCAGTGCAGAGAATCAACCCTCTATCTCAACCGTCAATTTGTAGCGTTTCAAGAGACGTCAAGTGTTTCATTTCAGCATCATTTTACTCGCAACCGAAAAGATTTCCACAGTTTGGGTTTCAGAATTATTCACAGCATTTGAATTCAACAACCGCGTTGGTTCCTATATTTGGCTCCTGGCTCATATATGTTGCCCAAGTCATATATGCTAACACGTATAATAATTATCATTTGTCTTGGTTGCAAAAATACCCAAATAATCTGCAGTTGCGTAAACGACGCCATGTATAATATATTATTATTACAAACAGCAAGAATACAATCTTTATCCGTTTGATATAATGTGTTAATGGTAAACGGTGAATACATTGAGCTATTGAATACAAATCGGTTCTATTTTTTGACTTAGGCCTATTGTAAATACCGTTATTGATTATTTTATTTAAAATTCAACCGTCAGAATGTCTTAAATTTTTTTACACTGTTCACTTAAACTTCCTCCAGCCAATGCCAGATATTTTGAGCTAATCGAATACAATAATAATAACAACAATCAACTAACGTTCCAACGATTCAGCTTTAAACCTGGTCATTTCTAGCAAGACGAGTTTAAGCAAATCTTCCCTTAATTACAAATGCGAATATTTTTTTTGGGCTACTGTGGTTACACTGAAATAAGATGCCACTTTTATTAGAAACAACAGCAGAATATTTACGATGACAGCACAAAGATGGATTTGTTTCGTATTTCATTTTTGACACGCTCCTAACACCGGTGTGTAAATGGGTGACATTTTTCAAAGAACGAATACCACATGACAGGGGGCCGAAGGTGCGTGGCTGTACAGGCTTTGGTTTATGTCAGGTTGCATTCCACCGTTTATTTGATGTACACTGTTACTTAATTTTAGACCATTAAATATACTGGAGTGTCAATTAAACGCCAGTTCGGTGTTATGTGATATGAAGATTTGATACAATTTTACATAAAGCCTTTTTGAGTGCAGTTGGAATCGTAGGACCATGCTAAGGCAACATATAATCAATATTTTTCTGTTGATGCACGGTAGTTAACTTTTTATTTTGTTAATCTTGATTATATCATCAGTATACAAAAGAATTAATTGTTTTGTGGTTCGACAGTTTTAAGAAAGAGTACATCGACTGTAAAAGCAAAAGCGACTGCATCGATTCACTACGAAGCGAAATTTTTGCATCAGCATGCTATCGTAACGATTTTCTAAATAAGGCAAAGAAAAAAGGTGATTTTGTGTTCAACACATACCCTTCTTACGATGACGACAACCATAGCTATTTGTTTAGTTTGTCGGAACTGCTGTACAAGATTTCCTTTTTCGTAGTCTACACTGCACACCGCCTCTGTTAGTATCTTAGGTCTGGTACTTTCGCAAATTGTGACACAAGATGTTCAGTAAGCGATAAATAAGCAATTATTTCTTGCTGAATGCTATCTCGCCATCAGCAATTATCTGCTCGATGTGTCTATGTATGTTTTAGATTGGAAAGTTTGATAAGCAAACGTGTGACTTTTGAAAGAAAGCGATGTTTAACTATGACTCTAAAACAATCTTTTTAAGGCGATGATAATGCAAGAACCCCTTTCAAAGTCCATTTTCAACAAAATACGAGGAAAATTCGTTAAAGTGAGTTGAAAATATGTGCACATTGGTGGAATAGTTTTCTAAAATAGCTATACGCACAACAACAGACATAAGCACATTATCTCTTGTAAACTGAAGTATAATCAACTTTTTTCTTGTTTGTTTTATATTAAATTATCCAAATTTATTCGGGCCTGGCCTACATTACGGAAACATGCGGATTAGTTAATTATATTTATTTTTTATAATTTGAACTTAACTGATACGCAGTGATCTTATTGAGTATGCTTAAATCTAATCCGCGTTCAAGATACATAATACAGTGTCGGACATAAGTTAAGCAACTGAGTCAAGGTGTATGAAAAAGTGTTCAAAATTTTAGTTTTCAATCAAACTATACAATTTCCGACTCAGCTACTGAAATGGGTACCTATTTACAATATTTTAGGACGATTTCAGTTATTAATTTTTCTTTAAATAGCGCATTAGCACGATGGTTTAAAAAAAACATTGTTTTTTCATGCGACATAAGTTAAGCAACTGGCTATTTTGGAGGAAAAATATTAAAATATTGATCATCACTTGCGGAATTTATGCATAGTAGTAGTCTATTGGCGTGTAAGCTTGCTAAATCTGTCAAGGTTTATGGAGTTTTAGTATTCTTTTTGCCTTTGAACACCCGATACACTCGGTTACATTCAAAACGAAACAATGTCGCGTAATATCTATTCTAGCGATTAAAAACAAAATAGAAATGAAACTAGCGACTCAGGGAAACTCTCAGAAACACATTAGTGAAGCTTATAGCATAGATAAATCAGTAGTTTCTCATTTAATAATCCGTAAAAGGCAAAAGAAACTGTTGAAACGGCTTTGCGTCCTGTTCGTCTTTGAAAAACTTCACCCAAAATGGACCATATTATCAAATGGTATTCAACCAAAGATGCGTTTGCATCAGAAATGGAAATAAAAAGAAAATTAAGCTTGGATATCAGCTCCCAGACCATTCAGCAACGATTGGGAAACCGTGGGTTATTCAGTTGCAAACCAACAAAAAAGCCGTACATCAACAACGAAGGTACAACTTTATTTTGCGATGAGTTGTTTGATCTGGGATGTCTCAATATTAAAAAATAGTGTTGCTTAGTGATGAATCCATATTCAATTTGTTTAATTCGGATGATATGAAGCGAGCTAGAGGTCCACTTGGTACTAGACTAAATACGCAATATTACAAGAAGATTATTAAACATGGCGGAAGATGTGTGATTATCTGGGGATGATTCTCTGGGCAAGGTATGGGACATTTTCATTGAATTCGAGGGATTATCAACGGAATAATGTACAGAGACATCATGGAAAGTGTGATGCTTCCTCATGCTTGCCGCTAATGCCGTCGAATTGCAAATATCATCACGACAATGACCCGAAAGATACTTGCAAAAATGCAAAAAAAATCAACCAGGATCACAAAATTGTAGTTCTATCGTGGCTATCTAACACATCTAATTGAAACCCAATCGAACATTTGTGGGAAATTGTAATTCGCCGAGTAAGAACGAATGTTTCATACCGAATGTTTCTTCTGAATTGTTCGAAGCTCTTTCCAAGGCTTGGAGTGAAATTCCGAAGGAACGATCAACAAATTGATTGAATTTATGCCCAAAAGAAGTGAAGCTGTAATTAAAAATAACGGATTCGCTACGAAATACTGAAAAAAATTGTAAATTCGAATTGATATCTTTCAGTTGCTTAACTTTTGTCGCATCGAAAATTAATACTTTTATGAAACGATCGTGTTAATGTGCCATTCCAAGAAAAATTAATAACTGAAATCTTCTTTAAATATCGTAAATAGGTACCCTTTTCAGTAGCTGAGTCGGAAATTGTACAGTTTGGTTGAAAACTAAAATTTTGAACAGTTTTTCATACAACTTGACTCAGTTGCTTAACTTATGTCCGACACTGTACATAGACAAAAAAAAAAAATAAAATAGTAAAATCAAGCTCCCAAATTATTCGTTAGTAACGCAGAACGTAACACAGAACTAAACGATGAGAGTTTAGTTGCAAGAAATCCCTTAGAGCGTTTTAAATTTATCTCATGTTAAAAATATTTGAGCTGTTGCACATAAAAAGACCTCACGGATGGCCGTTCAATCGTATTTTTGCATTTTAATATGTACTCAAGTTTTGGCGAACAGATTGCATGCTTAACTTTTTTCTAACGGCCGAAAATTTAGGCATGTGAATTAAGTGACCATTAATTTGCTTAAAGATCACGCAAAAGAATACATACTTACTTGATGCAACGACAAACGAACAATTGAATATGAATTATGCCACCAAACTCAGAATTCAAAATTTTAGAACATACATTTTTGTTCTTTACAGTTGTATTTGTACACATGGAAAGGCTTCTCTTGAAACGCTGAATCATTCAATTTTTCAGCATTAACCATGTTTTTCTTAGTCGAACCAAACGAAATCATGTTCCTCAAACAACAGTTCTAAAAGAAACAATCATTGTCAAGGATCGCTCGACTGCATATTGCAGAATTATTTATGCATTTTTAAAAGTCCGTAGTAAGTCATAATGGTTTTACAAAGGTCCTGAATGTTAGTAATAAACTGAATGGTAGTAATTTTTGCTTCCTTCCTTTCTGGCTTACAACTGTATATTTGTCCTCTCCGTAATAAATTTATGTTTATAATGATTAAATAGCACAGTGGCGCTGTCACAAACTACAATTCAATGACCAGGCGTTCAAATAACATTTGCGACATTGGTTTCATATTTGCATTCTACCGCAACGCATTTGATGCACTACTCTATACAGTTTTGTTGGGTACGCCGTACCTATGATAAAAACACTGGTAATTTTTTTATTACGAAAACTACGCAGACTGGAGGATGGTAGAGCAATGGAACTGCATCATGGCGCGAAAGCGGGTTCACCAAGCCGCCAACCCTTCAACCAACCACAACGATTTTGTGGCATTCTGCATTGCTGTTGCATTATGGTGGTAGTGTTGCGTTGCCGCTGCTTGCAGCTGTCACTGTGCGGTAGCCAGCAAATTTATGCCACAATCTCATGTTTAAGAACCATTTGCATGTTTGAGGCAAATATTTATCCTTCGGGTCCTCGGCACTTTGATGTTGACTACAGCGCGATTTTACTTTTGTTTCAGTTCTGCCGCCTTTTATTTGCTTGACACAAGCTTCACAAGCAAAATGACTTATTCAAAGGCCTGCAGTACCTAGGAAAATTTGACATAGAATTTTGCCATGATGGCCTCTGAACCACCATGACGAAAACAACATTGGAATGATGTTCATTGATAACCATATGGACCCAAAAGAACCGTAATAGGATTTCTAGGATCTAGGACTTGGCACCTAGTGCTTGATTAATCTTTTGATTTTGCTAATTAATACATTACTCAAAGCTACTGCTAAATTGCTAGTACCTAAAAAAGGGTGTCGTAGCCTAAAACGCAGTCCGACTGGGTGTACATTGTGTACTGGGTTGAGGAATAATTGCGAATAAAAAGAATATTATTTTGAAGCATGCAAATGTTCATCTGGAAATGGCAATTTCCTATCTTGTTTGTTTATTTGTTTTGGCATACGTTTAAGAATGAATATCTTAAGAATAACAACTAACAGGAATAACTTCAAATGAGCTATCGAACATCATAAGCCGTGCGTACATACAGATTCAAATATGCGTCACATTACGGAAGTGCGTAGTACTCTACATACCGGATAGGCTGCCGTGGTCCTCGTCCTTCCGTTATTCATCAACTCTCTAGCTTCTGCTGCTGGTAGCACGAATCAGAAATGGTTGGAGTCAGCTGGAATAAACTGTAACAATAAAGCGGTGGAACGTTCCTAGGCATTCAAGCGATACCCGTAGCACTGTTTCTTCAATCCGGGCCTTTACATTTGCAATTACAAGACTGATCTGTACCTCCCAGAGGCAGCAGCTTGATGCTTTTTAATGCTCGACAAAGGTAAGTGGAATTGACGAACGTTATGCGTCTGTAATACCAGCATTACCAGCGCTACAAGCTACTTCATTGTGTATCGTATGGTATGCACTCTGAAAGTGGATCGTACCAAACTTGAGATCAAACTGTCGAGGGAAAATCTGTAATATAATTTGTTTAGTTAACACTTGTGTCGTATGGATATGTCTTTAACTTGTGAGCATCAAGTTTTTGGTGTCAGGTGTTGCAAATCCTTATACCAATGCATAGGTCGTTGCCCTTTGTACATTATCATGATAGTATGGGTTTAATTGAAGAATACCATACTGGCTCTTATTAGTAGAAATTACACACAGGTAACATGAGCCAGTATCTGACAAACACATTCAACAAACATTCACAAACATCATTGTTACTTACAAGAGCAAATGATTCCTTTTCCACAGAATCAAGTAGAGTGAAATCCAAACCAAGCTGTCTAAATTTACTACTGCAATATACCCGGGATATTTCACACTACTTTTTTATATGATACTGACAAATTAATATTTATCGATATGTAAAATAATGCACACAACACACGAATGACATTGCCCTTAGAGATTCTTTGCTTTAATTAATTCATGCTTACAAGATCAGGAGATCTGATCTATGTTCATGTTCATTCTTAAAAAATGTATTTGCAGCATTTATTTTTCTAATTTATCTGCATCCTTTATTCAATTAATTTGCATAAGGCGTCACCTGAAGTATGTACTACATTCTTCCCTTTCACTCGGATGACAAAAATTCATTACAGTGCATTGCATAATGCGTATAATAATATTTACTTACGTTTCCTGGCTCTGCACAGACAGCAGTAGAATAAATTGCTCGTAAATCAACTCTTAAAAATCACGGAATTCGCTGAATCCGATGGTCTCCCTGCTTTCCTTTCTGGAAGTTGATCAACAGTAAACGAAATCATGGGGAACCTCAACTACGAAGCCATAAATCTATAGTTTATCATGAGCTCAATACAAAGCAGCGCAATAGTTTTTCACCTCGAAACCGGCCTGGCCAGCCTGACCGAGAAAAGGTCTATGCTGCGCTGTGCATCGAACACAAAGGCTATCTATGCGTGTCTGCATTCCTCTCAAATGAAATTTCAATGGTACTAAATCATACATTATTGCAACAGAAAGCATGCAGTAATGACTTGTTGGGTGGCATATGGCAGTATCTTGATACAGACATTTCCTCTCACATAGATAGTGACTGCAATATGCCTGCGAAAGCTTTAATTTTCATGCTTCCTCATGGTACACCTCCTAGGTGATTTCCATTATAGGTTACCATACTTCCAACCGAATCAATCAATTTGCTTAACTTAATCAAACAAACCAAATATTAACTATAATAGAACTATATAGAACGTTGTAGAAGGTACTTAAAAATACGCCCTTGGAATTTTACTTTTATTCTAATATTTCCAATGCTAATCAAACAATTTGTATGTTCATCACTATTTTTTAAAATTAAATAAACTGAGTTAGAACCAAAAGAATTTTCTACTCCTAGTGCCACTGAGAAGAATATAAAAGAAAATTATCCAATCCAGTCACGAAGCAATTACAGGCATCGTTACGTTCGAAACGTGCTGATTCTGAAGATTGTCTACGCGTGTCACAGCGTATTCTCTGTTGACATTTGTCATCCGATTTTCGTTTAGGAAGCTGAAAGTTGTATGAACCTACAGCCGCACTCGTGCAATCGTTTGTGTTTGATTGGTTCTACTAAATCCTAGATGTCTCTTGTTTGATGCGACAAAAATGTGATAAAAGGTAGAAACAATCGGTAAGTTTTGATTGAATTATAAAATTGAAATCTTTTCAATCTGATCTGCCGGCAAGACGAAGTTTACAGAAAATGGAAAGCAATAAGTTTTATATAAGATCTGCTTAAATGTTTCATGGAATTTAATCCATTACTTATGATACATAAGAAAAATGGCCTAGGATTGGGTTTAGTTACAGCAGCAGCATCTCATGTGTTAAAAAAAATACATGCCGATCACATTAACGTTTATCTTTACACGACAGGCACTTTAGAATCTGCAGTCTGCTATGAAAACGTTGTTCAAAAATACTAATTTTCCGCACAAGGATCAGCTTAAAAATGCTAGCACAGACATGTTGGCACGTAATGTATTCTCCATCATCCTTCCCGTTTATTGTCTGTGTTAGAAAAAAATATAAAAAACATTCCCTTCGGCAGATTCCAATTGGTGTTGCATTCATACACTGTACAATCAATAGGCTTCCAGAGACATGTCCATAGTAAAGATGCATCGCCCTACCTTGATTGGTTGGTGTTTTCTCCAGATCGTGCCATCAAACAATTTCTTGTGCATACATCCCGCCGGACAATTCCCATAGTGAAATCGTCTTGTAGGATGTTTCTACGTGGACTTGTTAGGGCGTAATGAATCGTTCGGTGCGAGTCAAACATTGTTAATGACGGATCAACAAAAGACTAAACCAGCTTACCCAGTTCCCATCTTGTAACTAACCCTCTTAAAACCAGGCCAACAAGAGGTTGTGCGATAGCACCCTGTCGATAGTAGCTTGGTTTGTTGGGCAAATGATCTCGTAACTGAAGCTGTGTCTTATGTCAGCAATCATTTAAGTTCACCTTGATTGATTTACACAGTTGCATGCTTTCCCTTTATCAACGTAGTTTTTAGCTTGTGTGCAGGTGTAGAGTCTAATCAATACCTTATTTGTTGCTTAATTTCGTCAAAAATAATAATAGGATACGATTCTGAAAAGGCAAGTTGGTTCTATGCATCCTATATACACTATGCTAAGATGGATGGAGCGGAAGGGAGGGGGGGGGGGTTGAATTTCCCTGTTAACTGCTTTTGCCTGATGTATTTTATACCAAACGGAAACTGCTGTGAAATGAGAGCAACTGAACAACCGCAAATATATTTCAATATCCAATATGCAGCCATGGAACGCAGTCTGCTATTGTCGTCGCACTAGGCGATTGGCATGTGTTATTTTGTCCAAATAGATAATGATGTTTACAGGATGTGAAATGGTGGCATTTCCCTTTAGATTGTGGAAAATGTATTTCGCTCACTGCAAAACACGGCAATTGAATAGCAGAGCTATATTTGCTCCAAAGCACCTCAAATACTAAATTATGTCTTTAGGGCGGCAACAGCTGATCAATATGATAAAAGATTCATTAAAATATAAAGCCTTCGTAGGTTGTATGAAAAAACACTAACAACCAATTTGGTTTGAACATACAAATCCTGCCCTGGCCAATAATTACATTATTACAATTATATGAATATATGATATGAATTATTACATCGAACGTCATTGGCTCTCGCAATGAACTCTGAAAATTTGAAAGATATCCATGTTTAAAAGTCATTTGATCATCAGATCCAAGCTACTCAGTAACATATGATTATAATTTTAAACCAGTTAACTCTTAGATATCATCTTTATCTGTCCTGATATATGTTAAATCCAGCTGCCCCAGTACCAGTAGGCCTTCTTTCATATCCAACTGTTTAGTTTAGTCGTAAATGATTAGTTAATACTCAATAATTGAAAACCTCGCCAGTTAATCTCTGAATTGTAGTAAGTTGATGATTTTCCACAAACTCGTTCTGCCCAGCTTTCAACAGACAGTCCAGTCATATCGGTTTTCAGAAGCACACGAATTTTACGAGACTTTTGTGCATTTTATTGTTAAGATTGATTCCAGATTTATCCTTCATTTCATTTCCCTAATCAATCTATACAATGATTAAGAGGAATTATTACAATGAATGTTCTCTTGCAACAATTGTATGTTACATGCAACTTTGGCATTATTCCTCTTTGCTTCACTACATCACTTTTGTAAACTGGCAACGTTGGTTGTGGCTGGAAATCTAGAACACGTATGTATAACCAACGGAAGCAAGGACATACACGTCTGAACATGTTTGAATAGACACTGCGAATACTCACGGAAGATCAACACAATTGATGATATAGAGTTGCAATCGTGCGTAACGGACGTGTCGTGGTAATCATTGTGAAGCAGAGAGATGTTGGAATCAGACATTGCATTGCTCATGATAGAGTATGGGAAGGTAGCAAATGGCGTTTACCTAGTTTTGATTAGAAACACGCGAAGGAAAGACTACCTATTTCCAGTCTATGATTCCACTTTCGTTCTCAGACACTATCGAACATTATTGAACTTGTTTAGATTTGTTCAACAGAATGCATCGCGAACATCTCCTGGTATCAGTGTGCCGATATTTTCAGTTGTGTCGTAACAAACTGAAGGGTTGTTGTTAGACCATTTATTTTTATCATGCCGTGCTGAGTCACGAATTTGAGAAAATCTACGCATATCCTCGGAATCATAAAGTCATTTGTTGTTAAGACCTTTAGAAAAGTTACTTTACTCTTAACCCGAGCTACATTTGATTTATATTTGACCAATGGAAAAATGCTATCAAATATTAATTCACACACTTACACATTACGATCAACGTTATTAAATAATACTTGATATTTAATCGAAATTTATAGTAATGTAAACATTGATCTTCTTCACTTTGTTTGAGCAAATCTTTGTCCTAAACATTGTTTAATAACTTATACGAGTGTCGCTGGCAATACTCATGTGAATAATCAGCATTCAAAGAATGTGGCAATTATTGATTCTTCCACTGCTGCGAAAAACGTGGTGATAGAGAGAGAAATGCATACAATTTATTACTAAGTAGATAATGATCTTTACTCTCTGGAGGGTAATAAATTGGAATTTCATCCTTTTATTGTGTTTTGATAATGTCTCTAAAGGATAACTTGAACTCCTATTCGAGCTAATGTTAGTATTGGTCTAATAATGCAAGTAGTGCAGCTGCCCACATAGAGCCATGCGGATTCACTGCATTGCAGTATATCATTCTACTACTATTGCCTCAGTGTGCTAAATGAAACAGTTCTACTATGAAGACATGAATTTGAAATTCGAGAACATATTTATAAACAACTTGCCAATTATTGTTAGGTAATCGTTTGTTGCTTGTACTAACGGCTAATAAATTGCATTACACATAAGGCCAGCTAAACTTGAATCACAGTTTACGTTACTTTACATTCTTTGCTTAGTTATTTTAGTTCTTAGCAACTTCAATGAGTAGTCTGTCCTTATATGTGATAAAAAAAACTTCAATCGACAATCAGACAATCTCTGTGTCATTGACAAGCGTAGTGGCTAACGCAACATAGAATTGTTTACTATTTGAACTAATTTTGATGTTAAAATTAAATCATTGTACAAATTAAATCATAGTAAATATGTTTCGAAAAAATAATACATAAAAATATTATATAAAAGATTGCTAGGATAAACAATGCGTCTCGCTTGTATAAATAAAATCAACTAAAAAACACAAAAACAAGAAAGTAATCAAAATCGTTTCCAAGAACCTCGCTTGGCTAAGCAAACAGATTACCCACAAAAAGGTTAACCTCAACCGTATAAACAAGTATACCCAACATTCCATGTTTTAAGTATATTTGCATAGGTTTGAAACACAACAATCCCAAAGGTCAACTATGTACCAATCCTGGTATCCGTGACGTATTTAACAGACACCAAGCGGTCAGCAGGCCTTTACAGCTTCGTTTATTTTTTAGGAATTTTGGGATCCTATTCCCTAAACTGGAATCCTGCCTATACGGATCTTTAGGTTCTTGTTTGAACAGGATTTGTTATACTAAATGAAAAACTCATTAAGGATCGGCCCAGGTGTTTAAAAACGCTACATTTGAAGGTATGCATAGTGATACCAAACGATAAACATGAAATTCATTCTAGTAATACTTTAGTTTTGTGCAAAAATGCATGTTTGATACTGAGCAAAACATAATCTGTTGCACAGATTCAATCAAAGATCCAATCCATCTTCTGTCAGTCAGTCACGATGCACTAATAGCGCTTTCTACAAGTGTACTCGGAATTGTCGGAGTTGACGAAGCGCATGGTCGAAACCGTCAATCACACGTCATCAATTAACGTCAGACACTTTGCGAAACAATACATGACATTTTTCTTTTTTACACTTCACACATAACGTGCAATCCGATCAAATGAGTTTATCGATTTCCTCATTTAAAATAACAGAAGTGCGGAAAAATACTAAGCCTACACGTTGTTGATGTTAAACACGTCTGACGCCTTTTTATAAGTAGTCACAAGTAGATACACTCGGCAAAAATGGTTTGTGAAATTCAGATAGTCCTAGATATATGTATACTATGTAGTTGAATTCAATCAAAATGTTTGCCTAGAAAAATTATCATGAACAAAATTATTGTACATGTAAGAATATAAGTATGTGATTATTAGAATGGTTGTTTATAATAATTATAATCATCTGAAATTTATATTAGAATGATAAATCACATAAAAGATTGTAAATAAATAACTCCCTGATATAAATAAAAACCATAACCAAGTTTAACTTCTGCAAATCAAATGCAAAGCTTAACTTCTGCAAAAATGCGCGGTGCTATGTGTAATATACAATACTTCGAAAAAGTAAAATAGTTTTTAGCTGAAACCGACAGACATAGTAGTGAATATCCTCACTCGCTATGTTTCTATACAGAGAACGCTGTTTCGTACTACCTCGATTTGCGTTATGTGAAAACTTAAGTAAGAGGTGGATCAAGCATGAAGTCTTGAGTCTGATTGCGATGCCCGATAAAAGCATGTCGCAACGTGACAAGTTAATTACACTATGCCTCACAAATGGGCTCCTCACGATATGTTAGAACACGTAGGCCGTCACGAAACACCTGATGCAGTCATGTAGGACACGAGCTTTATGATTAGCTTCGAACTATTTCAACTTCTGCTTAGTCTAAGTAAAACATAAAACGTTAGGCCAGGAAGTAGTATTTGGCCTTTTAACGCTACTTGGAAAAAATGCATAAATAAAAAAAAATGCAGGTACAAAACCTTCACTTTGTCCTAACTTTGCTCGCAGCTAGCGTGCTGGTAGAATAATTGCCCCTAATGGTGCTTATGAATGCAACGCTGGTGGCAAATTGGATAATGTAGCGGAAATTAGCCGCGCACCAGACGATCGATCATTATTCTAAAGAATATGATAGTGATGTAAATTTACTGTATAAACTGTAAAACCACCTTTATCAGTAATTCAGAAAAATACCTGTTCAGCTGCTATATATTATCATGTCTGAAAACAAGAAACATCGGAAATTATGAAATTGGGTTTCATAGGAAAGAAATAAAAGTTGATTTTCAAATTCCATAATATACAGCATATCGTCGCTACCCAACAATCTCGCTATCTAAATATTATCTCAAGCTTTCAGTCCAATAATAACAATTACCAAAGAGCAGACACGACCATCCCACATAGACTATTTTTTACCCAAAATTACAACATACAATGATCCAAAAAGTACAGCATATTAACACGACGTTCAGTAATCCATTCAAGAACACACCGTTTGCTCAATACTGTGAGATGAGCCGTTTTTCACAAAGGCCAAAAGCACAAGGTATTGGATCTGACTAATTCTCTGATGAAAAAGGTGTTGACCTATACATAACAATGGTTATAATTGTCATAGCAAATGAGCAGCTATAATTTCTATAGCCCCGGTTTGGTGATTGATCGGTTCATCGCAGTGCCGCCTACTAGACAATATTTAGTAATGGAGCATGCACTAATTGAGGTAACACCAACTCTAGATTGATTGCTAGGCGTGAAAAAGCCAACAATTCGGGCACCTCCGAGTGACAGGTCACTCAAGATGGAGCACGGGTATGCACGAATGTGATTTATTTATTCGCGCAAGCATTGTGCTGTAAGGCAGTAGCCAATGTGACTATCCCTTTAGTCTTGGTGTTTGATAACGACAAGCAAACGGAATCGTGCATAGAAATGAGATTTATTCTATGTTACTGATTTGATTTGGTGGTTTGCTAGCTATTCAACTCTAGCAAAGAATAGTAAACATCATTAGTCACTGTCAGCAGAGCAAAAGTAATTACAGCTACCATCATTACCAACTGAGTAAACATCTGCAAATGTACATAGTTCCTTCTAAATTATGAAGAAACTAAGACTTATGAATACATTCCGGTTCATTTTATTCGGTTCATTGGAGATGGTTGGGTAGAAAACTAAATTAATTTCAACAAAATCTGTACAATCCGTTCTATAAAAATCAATCTTAAACAGAATAGAGAATCTAATTATGGCACTTATTTTTCTGTAACTGCTTTACAAGGAGCCACGAAAACAGTGGGTTACCTGGGATACTGCAATTAAGAAAGTGCTAACACAATGAAGATGACTGTATGATATATGATAAAAACCATAACTACTTCTGAAACAATAACCTCTCCTAACATTTCAAACTTCATAGGCGAACGCTTCCAATTATAATTATTTTTCATATTTAACTTTCCTCGGTGTACGGGCTTCATTATAAGATAAACTTTAAACCCGAACAAGAATGGTTGAGTAGCGCGTCTAAAACAATGCTGTTTTACAAAAATTGTTTTGGAGTAAGTGTCGAGTAGCACACTCATGTGCGTATTCACGACTGACGGTAACAATCACGCTATTTGAATATCATTTAATTGTTCATTGTCTTGATCCCTTTACTAATAAAATAGACCTCTTGAGGAAATCGTTAGACTGTACTCTCCCAGATATTCAGTTTTGCTTTTTACTGTTTCATTTTTTCTTCATGCTAGACAAAGCATTTGGTTTACCATTGTATTCTCGTGTGTTCCTTGCGAACAATAAACCGTAACGATGGTACCCATATTGTTTGTAAAACAACGTTGGATGAGCATGAATACATCAACAAAGAACATTCTTTCAGCAAATACCTAGCCTGGTGCTTTACATTGTGCGTACGTATCATCTTGTACTTCTTGTAGGATGATTTGCTGTAAATTGCATTTTAGAAGAAAGATGAACAGTATGGAAATGTTAAAACCTCCGACTCGCCCTATCTTACATATGTTTTAAAGACATGGAAAATATCATGAACCGTTAGTATGAAAACAGTAAATTAATATCACTAGACCTAACAAACTACTCAAATCTAATTGTAATGTTCAGAGTAACCTCAAGTTTTCAGACTAACACAATACTTTATACATAACTAAAACTAAAATCAATTTTCGTTGAATAGTTTAAACGAACATCCTTTAACAACTCTGGCTCTTATAGCAAGTGTATACTGTCATATGTTTAATAGGAATTTCAAGATCAATTATGACGCCGTGGCTCGGATGGTTGGGATTTTTCACTAACACCTGTCGCTTCACTATAGAGTCTTGTTAAACAACACACTGTTTGCTAACCGATAGCTCATTTTTAACACACGGAAAAAGTCAAGTGTGTTCATATTTTAATGACATTTAACCCTCGGTTGGGCACCCGGCGTTTACCCCTTCGTTGGGCACCCGGGTACCCGGGTACCCAGCTCATGTGCATTGCATAGTTAAGTGATTGTTCCGCCGTTTTCATTAGTTTTATGGCAAAAATAGTGCACAAGAACTAATTTAAGGGTCTTGGCAAAGTGTTTTTGTTTCAAAATCAAAACAAAATGCATTAAAAAACAATAAAAACAAGGAACACAATATCATTGGGACCCCTTCCTACGGTCATTCTCTACCGAGTACGTCGTAAAGCAAGCATTGAAATCCAAAAGTGATCGTTTTTTTCTGTAATTGTTTCAATGAAATTAATTATTTCTTCGAATAAAACTGTTCTGCATCGTAAAAGACTCTTGCACAATCCACACAATTGAAACTAGTGATGCTGACCATGGTGACCGACATAGCAAACACTTTCGTCATACCATACCATTTGTACGAATTAATGTTGCAGATGTGAAAGGTACATAATTTTTAGTAAGGAAAGGAATTTTTAGTAGGAATGCACAATGCGAAATAGTAATTTTGTAAAACATAAGCTTTCATTTTTAAGGTATTCCTCACAAATTTACGAGCAGCTATTCATATCAAGGTACCTTCACGATTACACAATACATTCGCGCAAAGCTCACAGCGATGGTAGTTTCCGTGTATTTCAAAATGTACTATTTTTTAATCTGTGACTTATTAGATTACCACCGGGCAATCATTTTCTGGCTGTTAGACAAGCATTCACGCCAGAGAAGTAGAATATTTGATGTCTTACCCGGGAGAAACAGAATCATCACAATCGATCAGCTACTTGCCATTAGTTTACTTGTTATTGTCGCAGAACTTCACCAATATTTGAACTTAGCAAGGAACAATAAGCAACAAAATCTTTTTTTCGTTATCCGCGTTGTCAATTGTTTTGTCACATTCATATAATTTTTAGAAAACAACATGTGAGGTGTGCAAAAGTATTATGAACGGCGACTACATCATCCGCAAGGGGGTAAAATTTCCTAGTTATCTAATTGAAAATTGCAAGAATGTGCAAGTTGTAAGATTAGTTTTTAAAAAAGTTTAAATATAGAGCATTTTTAAAATGAAATTCCCAAATACTGAATCATCTACAGGGTATATGAATCTAAATTATCGCGGTGGCTTCCACACCCATCAGAGCTCTCCCTTGCTATATTTGTTTCCGGGGTCAACCGAAACCCCACCTTAAGTCTTTTGAATCAAAATAAACGAATAGTTTACTCATATGTTATGAAAATGGCATTGTACAAACCATTTTTAATCAGTATGAGACATAATTTATAGGTGAAATTGCACATAAAGGGCTGAATAATGTGTTACTTATTTTTTGCTCTATTGCTGGTGTTATAACGCAACAATAATTAAAATTTGAATTTATTTTCTTTAAAATATTGTAGTTTACTTATTTAACAATTGATAGACCCGAGTATATTGATAAATGTTGATCAAAAGTGTTGATTTGTGTTTATAAACATAGCCCATATGCATAGCCAACGCGCTGGGTACCCGGGTACCCGGGTGCCACTGGGCGTATGTTATTTTTATCGGCCCATAATTACCTTTAAATATTAGTTATCAAAACAATTCCAATGCCAATTCGGCGTAAAATGAGTTGTACTTTGGGGATCCGGAGTTTCGTGAAAAAATATTTACGGGAAGTCATTCATTTTTTCGCTGAAACTTGAAATGGATACCCGGGTACCCGGGTGCCCAACCGAGGGTTAATTATCCTTGTGCTGGTGTGTATAATACTGAGCAGAACCCTTGAAAGAACTTGAAGTGAATAATGAGCATCTGAGCTGTCATGCTCTCATGACTCATTCTCGAAGCGTATATCTGCTTTTGTTTCAACGAAATGTTAAACGTATGCCAACATCAGCGGTCCTGATTCATATGCGGTTAGTAATATAAATCAAGAAATGTGTGAACCATTTGGTCGCGGTGCTATGTGTAGTTTTCTGTTACTCATCGCAAATTAATCTTTCAGTCTTTTGTGTAACAGCGACGCCCAACAAACCTACTCAACACCAAACGAGTAAACAATGCAGCAATGCCTAAGCGACAACAAATGTACTTCTGATTGAGAAACTTTACCGTGGCCATTGCGCCGATCATAAGACCAACTTTCATGAATTATTACAACAGTTGAGGTCATAATTTTTCACTCATCTTTGCGGGTGGCCACACCACAGAAGTTTATCGTTTCTGTGTGAAACTGGAGATTGTTATGTATAGGGCATATTAACTAATCTCAGACTAGAAATTAGTGCTTAAAGAATATATAATGAAAACTTTGGAACCCAATCTTGCACTGGTCTTTTGATGAATAGTTTTTTTTTCTTCAGAATTTAGCAACAACAATCCAACACCAACCTATCGACATTCTTTAATGATTGAACTTAAGGTACTGCTTGTTCTTTTGTAATGTACATGTCCTTTTTCAAGTTGTCCTGAATTTCTATAGTGTCCTTCTTAATGCCACGCAATGCATTATACGCTCAAAGCTAGTTTCAGTTGTTCTACTTTAGATTTTAGATATCTGGT
>NC_064874.1:42749402-42751902 GCF_943734745.1 Anopheles darlingi
AGCTAAAAGTTCAATTCCGTGTCCGCAATGCAAAAACGGTACCTTTGGCTAGCCGCCGTTCACAAGCAGTGCAGCCTGTTGGGCAATGATTCAGGAAACAAACAAAAAGCAAAGGCGTGTGAAGCTTACCTGGAATACTAGCAAAACCATGACAATGAATATCGTCGTCTCAGGCCACTATGCAAGG
Organism: Anopheles darlingi; assembly: GCF_943734745.1. Taxonomy (NCBI): domain Eukaryota; kingdom Metazoa; phylum Arthropoda; class Insecta; order Diptera; family Culicidae; genus Anopheles; species Anopheles darlingi. The sequence continues at coordinate 42,749,590 of NC_064874.1, forward strand.
TAGCCCCGACAGGACTATTTCCGTCAAACCTCTATTTGAAGACATGTTTAGCCTAGCAACGGCCGGCAGCTAAGCGGCTGAGGGCTTTTGTAAAAGCTTGCTGCCTTTGTTATAGCACAATACAAGCGGAACTTAGTAGAAGCAATGCGTAAAAAAGTAACCGCCGGTATGGAAAAGTGCGTTTGTTCTTTCTGAGTGTACTATCGTTCCTGCTGTTCTGAATTCATAGAACACACATTTTGTTTCGGCTTTGCACATTGACTGTAAAATCAAGTGCGTCATATATTACAAACAGCATCTTAAATAGCAGCAACAGCACACCTTGTGCTGAGATAGATATTGATGGTGATTGATGATCGTTAAATTAGCATTAAATTAGCATACATTTCTGCTGCTTCGTGTTATTAATCAAGTATCGGTACATTAAGTTTCGCAATACTAACCACTGTTACATGGTGTTAAAACAATTTTAAGTTTAATCAACTCTTTCATGGAATGCGTTCCCTTTCTGTCTAACATTTAACTTCTTCTAACGTGTTCTCTTTAATGAGTATTTAGGCTTTAGTACCCAAAAGCCGTGAAAGTCCCTGAAATGTAAATAACCACGTCAAATGAAGATGCCTGAACGATAGGATTTACATCAGTTCTTCCCAATTCAGGCTTCCTCCTTCCTCGTTGCAGGCGTAAACTTGACAAATAGTATGCAACGTCGTACGCTTACCATCATCATCATCACCATCATCTTCACGATTCATTGTATCGCTATTTTGAGGGATCCCGTTTGTTGCTAAAGTTTCGATTAACAAAGGCTCCTTCATCCGGGTGTCTAGTATATTTACGAAGCGCAACACGATGGTAACGAAGCGTCAATGTTACGGACGGAAAGCGGCATTTTCGGCTGCTCACTAACTTTATGAACATAATGCTTGTGAGTAAGCAGCGATCAGAAGACTGAATTGTTTATGGATCGTTAGGTGTTTAATTGCTTTCGTTTACTTTCGCTTCCATCTTTCAGCTCGCTCAATTGCTGTTGAACTTTCATTGCCAGGGGCATGGGGCCGCCTTGAGTTTGGTTAGTTCGATTAGTTTGCAAGATCCTAGATTAGTTTTCGTCGTCACAGGTTCCGGTTAGTCTGATAATTCTAGCGTCGCCTACGGCTGTGTAGCTCACTGTGCTATGTACCAAACGGATGTACCCCAACCCTAAAGGAAAGAAGAGCTCAGCAATACCAGTTGTGTTTCAAAAAACTTCAATTACCAAACTTTAATTATTATTGCAAAAAATAGTTTATTGGAAATCAAGTGCTTATTTTGATTTTAACAAGTGTGTCACATTAGCAATTGTATACACAATGTTCTATGAGCGTATACTTGGGTAGCTTATCAAGTTTTCAGAAAAGTTAGTTTCGAGTTATGAGCTATTTGAGTTAGGTTTTACCTTCAAATTTATTTCAGAGAAAAGCGCAGAACAATGATTGGAATGCCTACAAACCTATTTGTTGAATGACTATCAATAAGTTTTTATTTAAAATATTTTTCACTTGGATGAAGCGTGTACAAGGAAAGATACCACCAGGTTCTTTTTCGCATTGTTACTACTAACCGTGATTTTCATTCAAACGACCCCCGTTGTCTTTTCCAGAAAATGTACAGCCATTGCCCCCTTTGCCAATGTATTAAAGCTACCCTTCTTGCATTCGAGTGGTCACGCCTGTAAGCGGTTTAATATTTCAAGTACTTGCACGTCGGTAGAAGCCCACAGTAGTTTCAAAAATCTCATCTTTAGTTTCGATATACTTTTCTTTATCCATCGCGCTACGCAAGTATGATTGTCAGCACTATTTTTGTACGGCTTCTTCATAGAGGTGGAAGGCAAAATACCAGAATGCTAAAAGAAATAACAAAACAAATTTAATCCTGTCGGCTCTTATTACGTTAGAATCATATTTCCAATGATTTTTCCGTTTTCTCATTCATCGTTGCCTGATAAACCCGAAATCAGAGATCCAAAATTTTCAACTGATGTTAAATCGTGTATTTTTTTAGCATGTTTCAAGAGGAATGAAATCATTTTTTTTAATTGTTAACTCGTATTTTTATGAATTATTCTAATTATACTATATTGAGTCAATAGGGAAAACGATTTTCCCTATTCTGCTTTCCTTATAAGCTATCATTAAACATATCGTTTTGCATTTCCGAGCACACATCTCTCTAGCACTCTGCTCTAGTAGAGAACCAGGAGAATTAGACTACCAACTAGCTTCAACGAATATTTATTTTCTTAAAGATAGCCAAGAGTTTCCCGGTCCC
>NC_064874.1:42759402-42776902 GCF_943734745.1 Anopheles darlingi
TTCTCACGCCGTGAAGAGGATGGCGACCAGAAAAGTTACCGGTACTTTGAAAGTACTTTATCATTGATTGGAAGTTAATCGGTGGCCTCAATGGATCAAACAGCCATGGGCATTACACTGTTGAGAGCTGACATTCAACTATCGGTCAAACGAAAACGCATCTTATACATTTGGTTGTCAAGGAAGTTTGGAAGCATGTGGATTTCCTTACGACTAGTTAGTTTGCTTGTGTAACAGCGTTTTGTTGACGCACAAAGAGCTGCATCATCAAACATTATATGCAATCTACCCATCTACTCCGATCTCCGGTGGTATAGTTCCCATAAACTAAGTTATGATTTATATATTTTTACGTCGCTCAAAATTTATTTTACTTACACTCATTGTTGATTCAAAATCTCCTTCCGAATATTTGCAGATAAAAGCGGAGACGTCGGGTGTACGTCGGCATTTTAACAGGGAAATCAAGGTATAAATTCCACCGTTGTTTAGAAGCTAGCAATGGTTCGTTACAGGTAAAATGATTAACGATTCCGGAATGGAGACGCATAGTAGCCCAACAACTGGGCAGGAAAGTTGTCGTTGAGTGCGTTCCTAGAAGTTAACGAAAGGACAAATGTGATCCAAATCACCAGTCATGATTTGTTCTTACGGTGTAATTTATTGTCAACTGTCAAAGCCACTGTGCGGAATTAGAGAACGAGTAGACACATTTAAAAATATGAGGATCATTTCGAGACAAACACTTGAGACAGCCGCTGTGGTAGTAGCCATTGGTCGAAGTACCATAGCTTCTCCGATGCTAGTGGCCAGTGTGTGTCCGTTGGGTGAACTGTTTGTGTTTTATGCTTGGTTTATGAACGGCTAAGCCTGGAATGGTCCGCCACGATGCCGTATTCACGATTAATTTACAGGGACAAACAAGCAGTGCTGAAACAGCAGACCAACGTGTTCACGAAGTGACGATGTGCTGCTGTCACCTGTCTTTGCCAGGGAAACAGATAAGCCTAATTTCATATTCTCCTGGTAATTCTCCCTCTACGTTGCAGAAGGATACGACAACACGATAATTTCCTAGGTGCTGAACGAATTTCACAAGGTGTCGTGATTTATGGTGATCGTTGAAGGTACAAAAAACTGCATCCGCTTTGCTTGCTGGCCAACGGTTGGTAGTTCCACCAAGATTGTGGCGCACAACAGCGATTAGCCGCTCTGAAGGCTAGATTATAATTCATCACACCAAAATACTTTCAGTCACGCTACGGTACGAAGTGAAGAGAAATGTTTGGTAAGATATATTTATTTACTCTCGATAACTCATAAAGCTGATATAGATGAAGAAAAAAATCATTCCATTCGTCGTATTCGTCAAATTAATCAAATATTTGGATTACCATTACCTCTCAGGTGGGCGACACTCAAAGAGAAACTCATGAAACGCGTTAGTTGACCATTGTTATCAACTAATCACAGAAGAATCGAAGCGCAGAGAGAAATCATACTCTACAAATAGGAGTTAAATGTGAATGAATAAAATAATGAATTCACGGAATTACTCGTTTTCATTAAAATTCATTAATAGCTGACTACGTACAGTTATTGAGAGAGGAGCTCTCCCAGGAGCTGCCGTGAGTACGAGTATCCGCTTAATCATATGCCGTTGCACGATTTCATTGGTTTCGCTTTACAACATCAACACTATAATTTAAAATAACAATCCATATACTCGCGGTTGATTGATACCATGCGCAGCTCCAACAGAAATTATTTGGTGGATCATCGACATACAGAATCATTGGGCTGGAAATAATGCACAAATACACCACTTACGCAGATGGCCAATATGTGGCATGCATACTAACAAAAACGCCAGCAACCACGAGACAGTCAGAACACATCTTCCATTGCACGTCATGCTCCATTTGGTGGATGATTCATTCAAAATGTGCTTTAAACGTCATCTTGTCAATTCAATATTCATATTGTATATTGTTCGGAATTATTCATATTTCTGAACCATATGTAACGGGCGATGGTTTGTTCACCTACACTGTATGGCGCAGAGTCAGCAGTCAGCAAGCCTAGACCACAGAAGACCGGAAGCTGATGTGAAATAGAGCTCCATACTTCACGATGGCATCTTCGATATCGCTGACAGGTTCCAGTTCGCGTTGTCACAATGCAATGGTTGGACCGAAGAACTATAAGCAACACTTGGGGAGTACTATCAATGTGCTTGTAGATTTAAGCTCGCACTATCGGCGAATATGTTCATCTTGGGTTGACACAGATTGGTTCTTGCTTTCAATTGACTGCAAGATGCGTAGGTGTATGAAACAGATCCCACTCTGCAGTCTATTTGAGACATGGATATCGTTTTCTTGATACATATTGAATATCGTTGGTGGAATGACTAGAATCGCTTAAATTTAATAAAACACCTTGGCCAGCATAAATTGCAAAATGATTAAACTCTTTGTTTCAGTTCAACATACATTTACAAAACTGGAAAATGGTTAAACAATTACCATTTATGATGTTCTTCATGTGACAAGTAAAAATGAAATTCAGTAACAAAATTGAGGGTTTGTTCCTATTTTATATAAACTTTCTAAATTTCAAAGATTTATCCCTTTGATTATGTTAAATGTTGTTTTTGTGCGTTCTTTTTTGCTTTTGGTCAATCACCATGGTAATTACGGAGTGTTAAACAATCGGGGGTTATCTTATGTAACGGTTGAATTCATTTGTATTAAAATTAAGCTAAATCAGTTTTATTTTTCATACAAAAATATTATTAATAAAGTTACTAAATGTACCCTTTACGCAAGATTTTAACATTATCTAACTGCACAAAAAAACATGTATGTTTTTGTTTTATATAAAACTTGATTTGAAAGTATTTGCAGGAGTGTCATGATTCTATCAGCATGACAAATTCGCGGCTTAAAACAATCTTCTAGACAACCTTTCAATTAACGCCGCTTAAAAACGATCTATTTGCAAACTAGCACAAACAGTTGGTGTTGTGTTCTTCTACATTAATTGTTGTTGAGGAACTACCAATTGCTACCGCATTTAACGGGCTCTACTGAACATTGAGCAGGATCCACTCTGCTCAGCACAGGATTCACCAGACTTGAAGCACTTTGTAGCTGAATGATTCCAAGTGATCAAAAAACCGGGGCAAACTCTACTCTTAAAAACTCTGAGAACATTCACAAATGGCAACGGAACGGAAGATACACTTCAAACCGGCAGCTTCCGTAGTACAACAATAACAACAAGAACCCTTCGTGCATTTCACGTTAGCAAACTTCCTGCTTCCTGCAGACTGAAATGAGCGATGGTATTTCGTCTCCTGTTGTTCCATTTTCACCAACTTTCCCTACCCCAACCGCATAAAGTATGATCTTTTCCCACGGAATCGACCAGCAATAATGAAGTCGTCATCAGCCGTGGTAGATGTGAGGGATCGCATTAGAGCAAGGGCATGCCAAAGGCCAAGGATGGCAACGGTACCGGGGCAAAAAAACACTTGGCCGAAAACCACTGAGAGATCCAACAAATTGAGGCGTGAAACAACAACTAAAAGCCGCATAATCAACGAGTTTTGCTTTTTTCTTGCTTTATCATTCCATGCCGCATTCCTCGTCGCTGTAAACGGTGCCCCGGCCACAATATTAACATCCTTCCAATGGCATCTTCATCGGAACGGCAAGCGGAACAGTTAACACTTGTCGGATCTTGTAGCGTGGTTTTTACGGTTTGCAGTTCTTCGTTCCTTTCCGTATGAACGCGAGGACGGTAAAGATGGGTTGTTTTTAAGCTACCATTTCAATAGCCAATCGGTTGGGAGGAGTTATGCTAACTGTGGACGCAGGACAAAATACGGGAGGTGTAACGTCAAAGCAAAAACGAGGCTCCAATAGAATCAACCCTGCAAAACCACACTGTTCGCTGACTCGTTGGCATGCTCGTCAAGCACTGACTTTAGATTCGTGTGGCGTTCAGCTCTCGCCTGCAGTAACGATTTGAATTGCAAAATGATTGTTTTCATTCGATTCCTCGCGGTGGATTCATCAAACGCACCTGTGCTTTAGCATTGTTTCTGCCTCTAGTTGCTAATACACTGTAGCAAGGAAATTCTCACGCCTAAAGAACAGCCTTTGGAGGACTACCGCGAGTCCTTTCTCCTTTTCAAGCGCATCGCTAGCAAGACCTCGACGTTGAAAGCGGCAGCTTCGCAGAACGGCAAAGAAAAACAAAAATATTATTGGGGCGATACGGTGTGAATCAATAAGATAGCATCCGAAACATCCCAAAGGTCGTTGAATAATTGTAAGTGATTGTAAGAACACCTTGAACGTCTTAAAATAATATTTTGTCATTTACGCTCATCGAGTTATCATCGATAATAAACAGACAGCTATTAATTGCAAGCGTAACACCGCGTCCGGAAGCAACCTACAATTAATAATGATTGCCACCGTGGGGTTTCTCGTGAAGCGATAAGCTATAACGATTGTGGTTCTTTTTGTATTTCAATGTTTGCATCCTTCCTTTCGCTTCTTTTTGCTTTTAAGTTGGTTTCACCGCAAACCGCTCTTTACAATCATCCTTTGAATGGGATGATAAAAACAAACCTTGCCATTTTGTATGCTTTTCATTGCACGGTACAGCACAGTCCTCTGTGAAACGAATTCAATTTATTGAATAACCATCAGCCTCGTAATTTGCGTTGGGCGAAATAAAATTTATATTTTCAATTAAAGAACTTACTATTAAAGAAATAACTTTTTTTATATCAACTGCGTTTTTTACCAGATCGCGAAGAAATAGCGTCAGTAAATGAAGGGGCACGAATAACAGCGGCACTCCTGGTATTGGAATAGAAACAAGGTGCAAATTAATGACGAGTTGATTGGGACACCGAAATCCATAGTAGATGGACCCACGGCACGCCACAATTCCTGATAGATGGTTGACTAGAGGGTAAGCTTCATACTTTGGCCATGCAGAGAGTATTCCCTACAGATAGAGCGAGCATCGAGAACGCAATGCCCTGCTTAAACTGGATATAAAAGCATAAAACACATATTAGATTCGATAGGAAGATTGATGGTGTGCCTTGAGCGTTATTGTCTTCTGGTGGTGATGTCAGGGTTATCACAATCAAAGGCAGTCAAAACGTTTTGCTTGTTTCATCCTCGGCGAACATTTATCAAGCTGATATGGGAGAATCTGCCTGTTAGGTGAGCAGGATACGAATACGATTGGCTGATAAAATAAGTATCAATTAAGTTTACTACCTGATTTGGCGCTAGCAGCATGCTTTCTGTTATATTGTTGATTAACATTGGTGGAACAGCCATCAATGCCTCGCCATGATCAATCAAACTTATCAATATAATGGTCAACATAAATTACCACCGTCGGTTCGAAACTGTATTTGTATAATAGAAATTATTTATTTCTGTCTGTAATTCGCTTGCGATAGCGATCCTCGTACAAAAAACCCATAACTTCTTTTATTTCACGTTCTTCGCCATTAAAACGTTCGAAGCTCTCAATATTTCTCCTACAATATTTGTCTTCTCTGCTTCTCGAATCGTCATCGATGCTGCTTTCGATCCTGTGAAGATCGTTACTAGTTTGTGGCTCATTTTTCGCTGCATAAAGACTTTCCTACAATCGCTTGGCAATTCCTTCCATGATCTTCTGATATTTTCTGCCTATGTGAATGTGAAGCATACAAGAAACCTTATGCTGTTATTGACATAAAAAAGATTGAAGTCCTTATGACAAAAAGCACTTTGATTGAAAATCAAGGAATGCAAAAGTGTAGGATTTTTTTATTCTTGTAAGTTGATCATAATAATTAAATTCAGAATTAGGAGATTTTTTTCCCAATGGTCGCGATGCAGGGGACCAATCGAGCGGTCGGCTTGGCGTTTATTTCGGAAAGGGGTTACGGATACAACTATCGTCTTGGCTGCGATCTGGGATGATGAAAGACCCTCAGAGCGGGGTCTAGCGGGATCCTGTTCATCCTTCTGGAACCGGAATACCAGTATTGCCCTGAGGAGGTTCCGGTCGATCTCCGTCTAACTTGGTCCCGAATTTGGGGCTGTTTTTATACGAAAATCTATCTCTGAACTCCAGAACGTATATTTGCGATGCGACGGAATAGGATGAATAGGAACCACCTGATAAAAGAAAAGAAAAGAGTTATGCGCACCAAAAAGGCTTATTTTTGACGATTTTTAATGCAGAAACCATTCAACTTCGGTTAAATTTGAAAAAAAAACGGTAAAATTTGAAAAACCCGAAGTGGACCCGATGAGATGACGATGAGATGCAGGCTAGATGGCGCTCGGGTGCTGGATCTAGTTCATGCGTTGAACGGGTAGACAGCGCTCGGTTGATGCAGCCAGTTCATGCGTTGAACTGATAGATGGCGCTGACGTCCACAGTGCCGGACGTGACTTTCGCACCGGACACAAAAGCGCCCGCTCCCGTTTGGTACCTCGCTCCCGTTTGGTACCTCGCGTTGGTACCTCGCTCCCGTTTGGTACCTCGCGTTGGTACCTCGCTCTCTTTTGGTCTTTTGGTCGAAAAAATATTGGCAAAAACGTAGTTTTGAATAAATCTTCGCCAAAATTGAACCAAATATTCTTGAAAAGTTGTAGTTTAACAAGGCATTAACTTCGAAAAATTAAGTTGAATGGTTTCTGCACTAAAATTCGTCAAAAATAAGCCGTTTTTGGACCCGAAAATACCAAAGCCCCTTCTTAACAGAACGTTCACTTACCTTAAGCAAATCTTGGATGCTGCCATTCTCTACGTCACTCCCATCTCCGGCTGCTGAAAGCGAAAGGAAAACAAACGTATTTCATTAAATGACCGCTCGAAAACTAAACGAAAACGAAGCAATATCGTACAGCTTTGTATTAGTTTCATCTCTGATTCAGCAGTTTGCACCTTCATAAAGGTACAATAAAAACGACTCGTGGCTCCACCACTTAACCGACTGAATGTTCACCTTAAACAAATACTGTTTTCGTCACACGTGCAGCCACCATCAGCGCGCTTCACGCTTCAGACAATGGGCGTACTGTTTATCTTTATATGCCTTTTTGGCAAAATATTGGACCCAGAACGGCCTCTGGACCAGCTGGAGGATCTGGAACAGACCCAAAAAGGCCCAGGAACAACGAAAGAGGATTTCAAACCATTATATTTGACCATACGGGGGGCGCATGGTCGGTTACGGTAAGCAAGAGCCCCAAAGTCAGACGGAGATCGATCGAGCGGCTCTTAGGTCCCTTAGAACCTCGGACCAAACCTCCTGAACGACAAACACCGCTCTGAGGATCCTACACCACAAAGATAACTGCAGAGAGGAAGATCGGTTTAGATCAATCGATATGTTTATTGGTTTTACAACCAAGTTACTGATTTTAGAAACATCGCACTTCGTGCATGGCCTTCGGAAACATGGAAACACTTCGTGCATGGCTAGTAACTCAGCGGAATTGTCAATAAATGTGTTGTAGCTTCTTTAAAAAAATCCTCGCCTTTCAACACCGAGGCATGTAATCGATACATTAAAACGTTGCAATCAAGAAACTCAATCAGCAGCGTTGGTGTTTAGCTTTGTTTTTGCCAAAATATTCACGCAAACACGCTCAAACATAACACACCTCGCTATGCTCTTAAAAAGCTACTTGAACGGCAGCATGACAACGTAGCGGAAGATAATGAGCCTCATCAGCGGATGACCCGCGGGGGAGGACCAAGACACTTTTGCCATGTATTTGCACGTTTTTTGCTGCACAGAGGTGGAAGGTTCGCAGTGCAGCCGCCCTGCACCCGCCCAGCCTAAATGCACTTCACAACGCCATCAATACCGCAAGCAAATAGCCCTTCAGTGCCGGCACAGGTATTGCGAGGTGATTACGAAATATTTGCAAAATGCATTTTGCGCCCGTTGTATTGTTGACACACTTTCGCCGCCGCCACCCAAACGATGCGATTGTGCTGTATGATTGCTTTTGTCCTGCTGCTATCCCCAGTGGTAGTGCGCTTGCTGGCGGCATCCGCGTTTGTCACCATTAACGTCATCGGTGTGAGAGCATTAACGCGAGTTTCTCTTTTGTCTCCCGCATCTCTGTGCATCGCAAATTGATGCCATCGTCATCGATGGCTATCGAAGCTAAGTAGACTAGGTGCAGCATACCTCGAATGCATTTTGCCGCAGTGGCCCTCGGTTTCTTAAGGCCTCTCGTGTAGTGAGGGATCCGTATCGAGAATCTACTTGCAGTGTCTTTAGCCCACTAATTGATTAGCGTAAATGCAACAATCGATAACCGAAGAGGGTACCACTTCCTGTTGCTGTTATTTTGTTGAAAACACGCCTCATTCATCGAGAACGAACGAGACGTTGGTGGGGCGTTGCACATTTTTATGATTTATTTTCCTTTAGGCTTCATCCTTAGCCTTGTACATTTCGGCTATGATGGTCTCAATGGTAATGAAACGAGAGTTTTTGTTATTTTTAGCAACAAGTTTTGTTTTCCTGTTCCGTCTAGGACCACCACATTTCGTTGCCATTTCGGCCGCGTCCTGTCCGAGGAACAACAACAAACCATGGAATCGACGGGTAGCAATGGTACAATCAATCCTTGAGCCGGAATGAACCTGCGTCTTAAGAGGAAGTACTGCGGCTTCGGTGGTTTCGGGGCTTTTTTATTTCTAGTTTTGTTTGGCTTCTCTTTTTCGGGATTTTTTTTTATGATGGGCGGCCGTTTAGCCACTCGACTGAGCCGCGTTTTTGGACGAAAGCAAATATGCCGTCGACGTCGTCGTGGTCGTTGTCGTTGTCTGCGTTTTCATCTTGACACTCTCGTTGGCTCATAGCGCTACTCCAACATCCAATGCCGTGCCGCCCGAAACTCACCTGTGCCGGCGCAGCAATACCCTTTTACAAAATGGATCTTCCCTTTTGTCATAATCACGCAGTAATTCAATTTTCGACTGTGTCAATATTTGCCCGAGGATGGGTGGTCCTTCTCAGGGCCACCGCTATCCTTTCCTTTTGCCGCTTTGGCACCACGCACCGCACAGCTCGCTTTGGAGGAGTGCCGTAGACGCTTTGCTGAGGGATCGAAAGGGCCGGGAAAGGGCCTTAGGAGGTAGCTCTGGTGTGGAGCGGAAGGTGTGAGCATGATAGATAATGGTATCCCGCCCTCCATCATCAACTCTCGTGTCGCCGCGATGACTTAATTTCTCGAATTGTGTTTCTCGCTGAGACTGGGATTTTCATGTCTGCACAATGCTTTGAGTTGAAAGTTATGCTTGCGATATATTCAATAAAATACTCTTAGTGATCATTTCTCCGACTTCGTTGACTTCCCATCAAACTTTTGAACCTGTTTTGTCTCAATGTCTGTTTTGTGGCAGAAAATCGGTCCTTCGGTCCTGCCAGTAAAGAATATCATCCCCCATTTTATGATCTTATGAAGGGTTTTCCTTTTTGAGGACGTTACCTAATCAGAATCAAAAAAACCGTGAATGCGAGGTTTTAAGTCTTTACTGGCAGTTACACAGCAGAAAATAACACTATTTAAAATAAAATAAATCATGATTTGTTGTGTGAAATCCTTTGATCATCCTTTGGATTTGTCGACATTTTCCAGAGCTACTATCGATCTCAAGAAACCAAATGAGCCGGAAGAATGTCTCGAAAGAAGATAAATACAATATTATTCGTACTACAAATTTCATCAATCACTTGTTTCGCACTCCATTTTCCCGTTTTTTCTGTATTTTCCGGAAAAAATCCATTTTTGCCCAAAGTTTTTCAAAACCCACCATCAATAATGCTTCACGTAGCGCTTCCAGAAAATCTTGCTCCCGCGAAAATGGTTTTTCTCGATTTTTATTTCGTGAAAAGTGGCTAACTGGGGCAATGTGGATGCAGGGCAGGGTCGTCAATGGAGACTTTTAGTACTTTTATTACGACACAAAGCCAGATCGTATCATGCACGAGCTTGTGAGCTAAAGAGATGCTTACAGGATCGGTTGAGAGACCAGATAAGTTTAAGTTAAGAATAACTATTGACGAAGTTTTGAGCTACTATTTTTCCAAAATGTAAATCAGACACACTAACCATTTGTCCAGGACGCCGCGGAGGTTGGGCTGCAAGACTAATGGTTGATAAAAATATAAAGGAATCCACTGCATCCGCCAAAGGAGAGAAAAGAAAAGCCAATTAATTGATCATCACTCTTTGCTAATACCATGAATGAATACATGAGTAATTCTTTTTTCTTGCTAAACCCAATTGCCCTAAATATTATTTACATAATCTCACAACAGAAATACACAGCTCTCGATCACACCAGAAACGGATAAATCCACATTCACATGAGGAAATCCCATTTACTAGAAAGCTCAAAAACAAAAGAGAAACTCTGGCTCTGAACCCACCAAGACGTACCGCAAAAAAACCTGTTCCGCACTCCCTGCAGGTCCTGGTAATTGTTCTCCACACACACACGCACGGCGTGCGGCACTCCTGTTTTGCTAAAAAGACAATAAAACAGTTCAAAACGTTGTGCTGAACCCTGAACCCTGCACACACACGCCAATTCAAGGGAAAGGATTGCGTAGCGAAAATGCTCGTGCCCAACTCCCAAGCCAGCACAATCGACCGTTGTTGCAGTTTGTTTCATGGCCGCGAGCTACAAAAGGATGCATCCTTATGAACTGGTGGCGGCGTGCGCTAAGCATCGAGCGAGCGTATCGAGTGGGCTTTCGTGGGGATATGAAAAGGTCAATGGAAAACTCGCTCTTGGAACATTATTTACAAGCACGCCTTGGCATGGCCTACTGCACATAAGTGCTCCTCGGCGCTACTGGGCTACTTCAGAGTCTAGCAAAGCCGTTCTCGTAGGCAATTGAAACTAATCGTTACAATAATGTTCGGTCCCCGCCGTTTCAGGCTGAACCTTGCCACCCCACATCACCGTGAGATTGTTTCGGAGGAGGTTGTGCCCGGGTGCTGTTTTTTGTTTGTGGTTCTACGTTGTCGCCTGCAGCATCCCAACAGCCTCTTTCTCTCTCTCGTGGTTTAGTATGATCGGGGCAAAGACCAAAAGGGTAACGATGATGGTAGTTAATGTTTTCGGGCTATTTGTGAAAATTGAGTAATTCTCGACCGGTGCCAGCAAGGCCAGCAAGCCGGCCATTTTAACTATCAATAAAGAAGAGTGGAACTTTATGCACGGTGCCGGTGAGGGGTGGAACCGTTCATGAAAATGAGGATAAAAAGGGTAGCAACTTGAACATAAGAGACTTCACACCAAACGCGGAGAAAAGAGTGGAAAGTGCGCACTTCAGCCGGTCAGAAGCCGGTCCCTCCACTTCCTCCTTCTCCTCCTCCTTCTCGGTCCCGTATGCAGCAGCAGCAGCAGCAGCACCATGAGCCTTGATATTTAGCCCGGAAAACTGTAAAAAATATGTTTACCAATTACGATTCAAGTGTTTGTGGTAACATTGGAACATAAGGGGCCTCCACCGTTGCTACCGCATGCGCGCTTGAATGGGGAACGAAGTTAAACGAGTGGCGGGTGGAGGACAAACCACCGAAAAACAATGCAAAGGCTCCGCGGTGTCTTCGAACAAAAAAAAAACGGAAGCATAACATGGGGACATCATTTCTCTATTGTCATCTTTGGTAATCTACATTTCAATACCAGTTGTCCTTTGGAGCAGCGATGTAATAAATCGAAAAAAAGGCGGAACAACCCCCGATCGGCCGCATCGGCCGTTGACGGTACAATGGTGCGAGTGGCAGACCAAGACAGTAACCAGCAAACGTCCATTTCCGGCTTTCCAAATAGTTTCCTCCACGGTGCATCGTATGCTTGAAAACATAGCGCTTCTAATTGAAGGCACACCTAAGCAAATAGTCGCTCTCGAGTGCGAGCGGTCTGAGGTCCTGCTGCCTTCTTGCACTGACTGACTGTCTTGGTTAAAAACGGCATCAGCCAGCCGCTGGGGTAGCAGCATCTTTGTTACCATCTTACCGGACCGTGACCAAGCGTGTGGTGCGGTGTGTGTGTGGCACGGGGAACGGGCAACGGGCATCACGCAGCGAAAGATGGCGAGCCTACTGTGCTGTGGCTTTCACTCCGAGCCTGATCTCGTGTTTCGTCCAGCCTAATGATGTTTGCACAGCTTGATAATCGTTGCTGCTGCTGTTGTGTTGCAACCCCCTCTGGGTCCATGGGGCCCCGGTATGCTGCTGATGTGCCACGTTCCACGAGCTCAAGCCGCCCGTTATGTCCGTTTCGTTTCGCTCTCTTATGCGGACTCCAGCGGGCAGCGGTATCTTGGGTTGGCCGGTGGAAGATGCATCCGTCCGTCCACCTTTGCGCAGTCAGTCAATCGGTGCAAGGCAGAAGCACACGGATACAACAAGAAAAGCCCGAAAACCTAGTATTGGCCCTTTTATTCCACAATTAAATGTAAAAGAATCGGGCAGCGCCATTCTGTTTACACAGTTGGTCACGCAACGCCAACCCAGCAGACACAGACACGATCATGATTATCACTTTCACGCATCATCCTCCCGAAAGGTCCATACGCACCGGGTATGGGTCCATGTTTGACGCCGTTACCCTCGGTGAACCACTGCCCGCTTCCAAGCATGTATGCGAAACCGATTTGACATAAATCGAAAGTCAATCAAAGTCTTTGCTTACCTTTTCTTCCCTAAAAACCGACCCCAAAAACCGGGCAACCGATTCATTATGTACCAGGACAACACAAGCGAGGGTCTCTGTTGTGGCCGAAGAAAGGACTGCCGGGGGCCTGGAGGCCGCTTCCATATTGCTCGGACATTGAATTCGCTGAATGCAACGACATCCGGTGGTTGTAAAAGGTGGGCAAAACATGTATTATCTGCTGACAAAACATCACTTTTCTCGCCCAAAAAAAAGGGACCCGTCTACCTGGGTCCAGTCGACAAATGTCAACTGCGACCGTTGCTAAGGAGAGTTTGTTTTGATGTTCACCCGTAATGATGATGTGTTATCACAGGAGGCGTAATGTCTGGCCAGTGATCTGGACAAGGAATACAAGATTCTGGATTTCCATTGATTTCAAAGAAATCCTTCTTGCAGAAAGTGCTTCAAAAGCTGTCGCCAGCACACCGATCGTTCGTTTCCGGACGAATCCAAGTGCAAAGCGTAAATCGAAACCCCGAAATAGGTCGCATACTGTCAGTTCCGGAGGCATCCTTTGGTCTTCCAGAAGCCTTGGGCTCCGTCGGACCGTTTTGCGGAAGCTGCGATCAACAATGATCGGTTCACAATGGCAGTATCCTTTCGGTAAATCCCTCCCGTAACGCAACTGCAAGGCCATTTTTCGGTTGATGCTTATATCCTCTCCTCGGGCCCCAGGAAGCTCGAAGCGGGAAACAGGGAAAGGCAGGAATTGGATGTGATTTAGCATGCGGCAAGGGTGATGCAGTAACGAATGGGAAAGGTCCCGGGCCCGCAGGGCCATTGGTTGCATCAAGCGATTGAACGATTCGATTCGGCACATCGTAGGAAAGTGAGAATTCGATTCCCAATCAATGAATTCCCTGTTTTTGCGATTTTGCTCCCGTAAGCGCAAAAGGATTTGGCCGGGCTTTAGGGCCCAGCTGAGGCGAAGCGCAGGATGAGCAGGTAAGCAGGTACGACAAACGGAACTACTCTTCAACACAGATACCTAAGCCAAATGCGATTCGGAAGTCCTGCGATCAACCATATTATAACAGAACCTGTAAACGCGCTCCGTCGTTACACCTGAACTGTGCGCATCTTACATCAAAACAGTGACGTGCATTGTGATTCTTGCTCCACCTTCCACCGAGATTTGCATCCAATTCAGCAGATCGAGCCAGCCTCTACACTCGACATCGAATTCCTTTACTTTCCCCCTTCTGTCACCATCGGTGCCGCCATTGGTTGGTAATGTCGATACGCTCGAGCCTACATACATCGTTACTGGTACTGGAACACAAGTAAACATTAGCCTGTAGCCAAAAAAAAAAGAAGTAGGAAAACGCTTGGTCTACCGTTCAAGATAAATATGCTTTTCGTGTAGCACTCCGCCACACTCCGCCCTTCGCACCGAGAACCGTGGAGCTCCCGCCTTTGCGCTTATTAGCTATTTGATGTACCAATATTTAGACTGAGTCTCGTGTGCTAGGGCCCCCAGCCCGGCCCACCGAAACTGGCCGGGAACAACCTGTACATCATTTGATCCAACATCATTTATAAGGCGCTGTCGATGAGGTGATACTCCTATAATACGCTCTATTGTGATCAAACATAAACGTTGTATGCTGCTGCTGCTGCTGCTGCTGTTGCTGCTGCCAGCTAACACCCTGGACCGGGTTTGTTGATGTTTTTCCATGGAATTGACTTTTCACTAACCTACATTAATAGCGCACCAAACGATCGGAGGGG
Organism: Anopheles darlingi; assembly: GCF_943734745.1. Classification (NCBI taxonomy): domain Eukaryota; kingdom Metazoa; phylum Arthropoda; class Insecta; order Diptera; family Culicidae; genus Anopheles; species Anopheles darlingi. Next base: position 42,773,932 of record NC_064874.1, read on the forward strand.
GGATCCTCTTGCTGTTTGACATTCGGGCGCCCTGTATCTATATGTGATGTGTACGGATTCACTTTCGTCCACGGTGACGGCGCCTCACGCAGTTGTCGCAGCGCTGTATATCTTGAGCAAATCGTCAAATAATTTGCATGCCCGCGATGGTAAATACTAACACCAACACCCCTCGGAAAGGCACGCACGCATAGCTAATAAGAACAATGCGCCTTTTTACTGGTCGTCGGTCGGGGGTTTTGGGAAGTTAATACAAATTTTGACAGCGATTGCGATTCACACTTTCATCCGTCGGTCAACCCATTTTGCCCTTGTACCTCTAGCAGTTGGACGGTTTGTCGAATGCAACGAAACGATGCTCTTATCACTCTCGTCTTATGGTTCACAGCATAATCAATGGCTTCAATCTTGAACGAGACGAACGGCAACTCAATGTTCGTGATAATTGAATCGTGCCATCGCTCCGAACGATCCTTCCGTCCCCGGTAATACCGGATAACGAATGTGACGGCGACGCCGCTGGTTCCGGACAGGCCCGTAATGCGATTTGTTGCATTTCACAGTCTCTGGCCGCCGCCGAGACAATCGGGCAGCAATTATATTAAATCAATTCCATCCCGCGTGCACAATGGGCTAACGGGGAGCGTGGAAATGGTTAATGCCATTAGTAGTACCACTGTGTAACAACTTCATGAGCACAGACTTCATCCAGAGTGGTGGTCGTGGTGGTTGTGCACCTTTCGCGCCGCTTTTTATTCCGGCGTGAGGTAAGGTCTAGATCGTTAATTTTGAACCCCGGCCAGGCGCGGTCTCCCCCTTCCCCTCCAAGAGCCACCCTGGTACGTTGGCTGTGGCGCATATTCGTCGGCTCGGCTCTAGTGCCAGCAGCGATGCCAGCGATGGGACAACCCGGGCAACTGGAATTGCGAAAGCGATCCCCTTGTTGCCTTTGCCCGTAGCAAGTAGAGGCCTTCGACCATATGCAGCACCGTTGGAGTTGGAGGGAAGGACCAACCAGACCGGTGTTTGTGTGCATAGGATGGATGAATGAATGGCTGGATGGATGGATGGATGCAAGGGTGAGTGCGAGTGCGGTGTGTACGTGTATGTGTGTGTCGCTGGTACGATGGCAGATGTTTGATCATTAATGTTTGTTTGCTCGTCCCGACAGCGCGTAAAGGTAAAAATGTGCTTTCCCGTCCCATCCACTACTCCAACCTACCAGCACACTGGACCCACCCATTCCGGACCATGCCGTGTGGCGTTGGTATGACGGTAATTGGTTCGCTTGGCCCACTGTGCAAGGCCCACCGTTCCGGCGCGTCGTCCTGTTTGCATGTACGTCGGTGTGCGTCGAGCGCAGGGGGGCCCGAATTGACGAAACATCATAAAAATGGGGCTTTTTGGGGACATGCATGCAGGCCACCAAACCTCACCCCGGGGGGGGGGGGGCTCTCACCACGCGGATGGATTTAAATCACAAGAAAATTAATTTCTCCCAATCCAGGGCGCACGCCAGCATACCCAACCAGCCAGCCCGGAAGGAGTTGTTAGCCCAAAAACTGTATTAGCAACACCAAATGGAGGGCAAAGGGCGGTGGTGGTGGTTGAGCCAGAATTTTTCGGCGGCCTTTCACCCAACACCGGATCTCGGAGATCCGCAAAACACTCTTCGGGGCCTAATGGTAAAAAACCACCGCGAAAAAAGGATACGCGGAATTTGTTCGTTCTGTTTGAGTTGCTGCGTGTCACTTCTGGTTCCAGCGTCTCTTCCACTTCTCAATCCCTTTCCGGTGATACCTTTCCGATTCCGATTAGTTTGACTGCAGCGCGCGTTTTGTGATAAGATTTTACTATTAAACAAATGTTTCCAAAACTCTCTCTCTCTCTCATTTGCACGATGCGGTGTACGTGTACGCGCATGCCGTATGTTTACCCCTCCCGGGCCTTAATGTTATTGGGTTATCGCGGTAAAGCAGCAACAAAGCGGACAGATCACAGGCGGACACAATAAACGGAAAATAGCTGCTTGGTGGGACCCCTCCCACCGAACGGAAAATCTTCTCTTCGCGCGACGGAAGGTCGCGCCCGGAACTTTCTCGGCCACAAAACGACCAGCGGGACACACGCGCACGTCCATTTCCATCTCATAAATAGAAATGGCCACTTGAGCGAGCGTGCCTCGGGGGCTTCATTACATCGAACTTTATTATCGGCGATGGTGACGCGCGCGCCCGCCCGCTCGCCGTTGACCAACATTGGCGTACGGTGGGCCACGTGCCAACAGTTTTAATTTAAAACTCATCCCTCGGACACCACACCCCACCCCTTTGTTTTGGATCAACCCCTCGGCAATGTGGCGATCGCGGGTTTATTGTTTTATGTTATGCAGCAACACATGTCCTGTGTATTGAGGCGATAAGGGGTTGGTGGTGGGTGGGTTAGTGTGTGTGTGTGTGTTATCAGTGCCGATGGTACCATCTGATCGGTCCCCTTTCGACGCGTTACTTCCGGGAAGTACGTGTATTCGAACAACGACTCTCGGCACTGGCGTGAAAGATAAACGTCGCCGTACCGAAAGAGAGTTGCCGCCAGTTCCGGGGGCTGCAGCAAAAATTTGTCACCCCGCATTAGCGGGCTAATGATTGATCATTACATGCGTCAGAGGGTGCCAGGGTAGGGTAGTGTTGAAAAATGCCACAAAACAACCTTGAAACGATCTGCGGAATAAAAAGAATACAGCCCGCAGGACGACGTCCGGTGAGCTGCGAAGTGAGTGTGTAGTTCGCGTGATATTTCCCAGACCCCGACTGTGAGTAACCCCCTGCCGCTTTGGTGTATACACGGATCAATCGGTGTCGGTCGGTCCAAGGGTGGTGCTTGGTGGTATATTGTTGTCCGCATTGCGGGGTGCCCATCACTACTCGATCGAGGTGGTGCTGCGTTAGTGCGGCAGAATTGACCAGGACAC
>NC_064874.1:42781902-42786902 GCF_943734745.1 Anopheles darlingi
TGGCAAAAGTGTAGTAGCATTATAATTTTAATTAACAAAGTTTTTCGGTACGGTGTGCTGTGCAAACGCCCACCGAGAGCGAGAGAGAAACAGAGAGAGTATTTTAATAGAAAATATTTTAGAAAGCTTACTCCCAGTAATCTTCCCGAAAGAAAGGGATGTTTGGAAGAGGGTGGAAGCAGTACGGACGGCAACGCGGGCACATGGAAAAGAGGGAAGACATCGAGGACGTCGCACGGAAGCGCCGAATGCTCCTCCTTTGCTCTTTGGCGAGTACTTGTTTCCCCCTTTATTCCAGTACCGGAGCAACTCCTTGGAGGAGTACCACCACGGCACTTGCTGCTGCGGAAATTATTCTATTACATTAGGAACGGACGCTCGGAAGATGGCGTTCGTCACTGGAAGACGCTGGAGGCCGAAGCACAAAGTTTCTTGATGATTCCGGCTCGGTCCGTTGGTGTCCCGAATCCCGAGCAGGCCGGTTTCGTCGCTTCAAGCATGTACCAGGATGATGATCATGATGGTGATGAAAGTTGTTAATTAAGATTATGGCGAACGATGGGACGGGAACCAAGCAAATTGGATAGAAAAAAAGACGAATCTTACTGTTGAAAATGTTGGGAAATCCAAGGTGGTTGGCTTCATAAAACTTCGGCAGAAGGGTTTAGGGAATCCACTATTCATCCTTTTTTAACAACGAATTGCTGCGTTTATCCGTGCATGTTAGATAAGCCACCCCAAGTATACCCAATTCCTTTTGTGACGTTCGTATCACGGTCGCATATCCAACCTGCTGCAGAGCTACTGCAAACCATTATTTTGCTGCTTGGCTTAATGGTCATCGTGGAGTCATCTGTAAAGTTAGGCTACTACTAATCTAACCCCGCTTCCGACTGGCCAATCCGCCAGTCAGGTCAGAGCGCACAAGAGCGCATTACGCGAATCTGTAAGCAAAGAAAGCGGAAACTTTACATCGGCAAACATTCGCGTGAGTCGTTGCTGCTGCGGTGCCATGTTGAACGTGCCAGCACCTAGGCGTGAGCGTGTGGCTGTGGCTTCAGTAAATATCTGACCATTGCCGGTAGCTGCTGCAGCCTAGAGCCTCGAGTGTCTCTACCTAGTCAACCGCCCAGCTAGTTTCGACCTTTCAAATGCATCTCCCGAGACTTTTCTCCCGAAAAGCGTGTGGTCTTTGCCGCGCCGTATCTTCACCGTCACCAAGGATCTGTGCAGACTGCAGGTCGGGATAAAGCCGCATTCCCAGACAAAACCGGTACGGTGCAGGTCAGGAGCATGCATGCCCTGTCCCGGTTCCTCGGGGTACTGTGAATGTAATCACAGAAATGACTTTTTTCCCTCACGCTTGTGTTTTGCCCGTGTGTCTAGGGTCTAGGGTTGTGTGTAGTAAAGGCGTGTTCGAAACCAGAGAGGTTCGCGGATAATTCTTCTTGAAATGGCCCCAGTGACTTCGCGGAATGGCGCGCGCGTCCGCGTACGCTAGCGGCTAGCGCGATCATGGACCTAGCCTACCACGCCTGCACCGTGGACGAGTTTTAATGCGGATGTGTGCTAAGAGCAAACCAAGAGCACGTTTTCTCGCCTGCGGTCTTGTCCTGAGGACCTGAGGTTGGGTTGCGTTGTTGGCCGACCGCTGGTGCTTCGTGCACCAAATGCAACTTGGTCGGCGGTACCGCGGGTGCACTTTTCACTTTTCGGCTTCGGGGTTGGCTCTTGGAAGGCAACCGAGAAGCGACTTCTAGGCAGTAGGTACAGTAGGCCTCGCGTAGAGTCGCAACGCAACGGTCAAAGACAACATCGCGCTGCACCAAGGAGGATGAGATAAAAAAAAACGAACCTTGCCTTCGCTGATACTAGCACCAGTGGCTGGTGCTGCTGATGCTACTGCTGGTTTAGTGTAATTTAAGTAAACGCTGCCTGCTGCTGCCTGCAGGATATTTTGCGGTATGTGATACTTCAGTTTGTTGATAAACGCTCCTTTTTTTTGCCTTTCCTTGAGGACCGCACCGCCCGGTTTTTGGTCGTGATTTGGCTTTGCTTCTAGCAAGGATCTGCAAAGGGGGTCCCGAAAACTGTTGCACACATTTACGCTGCATTGTTTGCTTAAGGTTTTCCGTATCGGATCGGTTGTCTGTGGTCGAGAAGTGCGTGCACTTTTGAGAAAATGATTTTCCAACACGTATTCCTTGGTTTGCTCGCGATTTTGGCAACGGTTCCGGGGACAGGATGGTCAAATGCATTACGATAAAGCATTAGTTTACTCTTATCTTGCAGGTAGGATGCTGGTTGCTGAGGCTGCATCATTGAAATCCTTTTTGCAATCTGGTAACTCTTGCAAACTTAATGTTAAAATTATATGCGTCAACAATGCTATGCAGAATGTAAAATACTGGTTAGAAGGAGAAATAATCAATGTATAATTCGCCTGCATTCTTTCAATGAATTAATTATTAATACCACGTTTCGCAATCATCCAATGTTACTTGTATCAAATACTACTACTGTTGTCAACGAACACAGTGAATGTAATACCTTTTGGTTTATTCAATATTGTATTCGCCCTTGAATGTTAGTATAATTTCTGATAATAATTGTTGTGTTTACCAAGGAGATTTTATTTGATTAGTTGACGTTATCTTTTCATACAATATTTTGTTCTTAAGGGTCACAAACGAAAAAGTTTAATAATGTTGAGTGTCTTCTCGATCAAAGCGAGAGTATTTTGCTTGCTACTTGGCAGCGACAAACAACACTGTGTATTGGAAAACGTAGCATAATATTATGAAAGATAAAACATGCTCCACTCTTCGCCCATTCTTTGTCTCGGATACGCAGGCGTACTCCTGCGATAAAATCCTCCCAAACCGTACCCCTTCATCACCTGAGCGTCGTATGCTTCACCGTTTGGCCATCTTGTCATCGGCCGCACACCGTCCGCTCGGTGGTGGTTTTTTCGAGTTTCCTGCTTCGTACGAATGCAAGTTGTTGCCATTCACTATTCTCTTACGGCTCAATCTAGTCCTGCTGATCGCTTCCCTCGGCAGCTCTAGCTGCACGATAGATAAGCGAAGGAAAATCGCTTCACCCTCGCTTTCTGCCGATCACTGGAATGGAACACCAACCCAGATGTAGCGCTCTGCCAATGTCGGCCTGTTGGCGGGACAGTCGGTAAACAACTTTCATAAATTATAATCCCAGCTAGTTCTGTGGGGAACGCAGTTCAGCAGACGCCACAGGCACGTGAATCGCGGAGAGAAACGCGTCCGACGGCCGATGGATGCCAGGGTTGGAATTAAGCTTCAAAAGTTTTCTTAAACTATTAATGTGTTGGATAACTGTATTGATGATGTATATTTTAATAACAATTCATTTGGTTCAGATGAATATGATTGCTTGCGACGATATTATGCGAATTGTTAGCCTCGGTAAGGATGAATTTAAGATGAATAGGAGTGACATAATTAGATGATTGCAGGAAATCAATCACATTGCATAAGGCAGTGACTTTTTATAGCTTCCGATCCGATTACCTGACTTACAACACACAGGACCCCTTTGCTGGATTGACGAACATCATTGTTTAATTTCATTTCACTAAAAGTTCATTTGTTTGGCAGCGTTTGCCAAAACGTTCGACGCCATTTTATCCGCGTGCTACTTTTCAAAAAGCTCCAGCTCGAGTAAATAAAAAAAGATCACTAAAAGTAAGATGCAAAATGTGGCATCAACGGTGAGCCGCGCGTTGACGAGGAAAGACTAAAAGACTACAAAGTGAAGTTCCCGCCACGGCACGGTGCGATTGATGGCCATCCACTCCTTCTCATTAAAAGCACTCACTTCCTATCGTTATCCTCATTTTGATCCTCGATAAGTACACCCCAGCAAAAGGTCCTCCGTTTGTCCATTACCTTGCGTACGCCGTACTCACCATGCCTTCTGACCAGCATAGCGTTCGTTGACAATGAAGTGCACGGTCCGGGAGGCTTACTTGCTATAAACTGCCCCTCCAGCGATGAAAACGGACGGACGGACGATGCGATGTGTGTTCCGCATGTGCTTCATCGATCAAGGTGCAGCGCGAGCGACTACGCGGTGGAGTGCTATTATACTCGAAACTTATTAAAATTACTTCCATCGTGCGCGTTTTTAAGTGAAGCGAAAAACACAAGACAAATGCACCGGCGTAACAAAGGCTCAGCAGCGCCAGCAGTACTCCGGTGGCCGGGGTACAGGTGAAAAGCTGTCGATGATGAGGTGTGGCGCACAGGATGGTGGCACCGGCAAGCGGCACTGATGATGCATATGTTCGGATGGAGCAGATTGTATATTTTCACTGAAGGACCCACTAGCCGGGCCGGCTTCGGCCGGTTCTTTGATCTTTGCCGTCGTCGTTGTCAACGTCGTCGTCGTTGTCGTCGTCGTCGTCGGCGGCGTCAATTGACCGACAGACTACGGTGACTTCGTTTCGCGGCACCAGGTTTCGTGTTTGGCAAAGGTGAAGTGGACTTAAGTGAAAATGCATTTTTCTTTACTCTGCATCTCCGTCCAAGCTCGGAGTTGTCTGAGTGAAGCCCCGAGGTAATGATAAACTGCAGTCGTGAGATGAGTACCTGAGAGGAGGTGTTCAGTAACGTACGATAGTACGTCGATTGTGACATTGATAGCCAACCCTTTTTTTTAGCTGTTTTCTAGCAAATGTTGAGTACATTCCGCTGAAGTAGAGGACATGTAGCATTCGGAGAGTTTTGCTTTAAGGTAAGGCGTTTGTCCAATGCCATTTGTAGTTGATGAGTTTTGCACTAATAACCATTATCAGGACCCTAAAGTAGCAGCAGCATAACAAGCATATTAAATATGCATGATTTTGTAAAACCAAAATCACCTTCCCAAAGCAACCTTTCCGAGCAGCGTGAAGCCATGCCAGCTCACCTTAACCTTCCTGTACGCTCGTTCAAATAAAATGAGAATTTGAAAATTAGTTT
>NC_064874.1:42794402-42809402 GCF_943734745.1 Anopheles darlingi
GGGAGACGACGATGCTTATTACCGAAGCCGTTTTCAGGCGTTCGGAGTTTTTAAAGTCATATCTAGCCAACAGCCAACAGTGTTGTTTGCCAAGCAGAAAGGTGATAAACACTATTATCTCTTACATCCGTCATCTCGACTCACACGGGCCGTACGTTCTGGAAAGGGAAGGCATGACTGTTCATATCTAACGCCTAACGCCTCGACACTGGCGATCAGCTGATTGTGGTAACTGGTAGCGTCTTTGCGAAAGTGAACTAGTTTGCTGGACAAACTGGTGTACCGACCGACCGACCGACCGACCAACCGGTGGCCGCACTGTTGACCGCAGATCAAATGCACCAAGTTTACCACGGAAAAATATTTTCCTACTCACCGACCGAGAGTGTATACAACGCTAGTGTTGGCTCAGATTCTTTTTTTTTCGTTTTTCGTCGCTAGCCACCAGCCACGGGGTACCGGCTGTATGGTGGTGGGGGGCCTGCTACTTCCGCTGGTGTGTACACTAGAGTGTTCGCGCGACTTCGTTGACATCTGTGTGCGTATCGTTTAAATATGATTAAAATGTTATTATAATGTGAACTGAATGTTGTCCAATCACAAATATTTATTGAAACATAGAAGAGCACGGCGCGAACACGATGAGAAATGGGAAGAAAATGAAATATGTACCTGGGATGCATGCGAGCCGCCGAACGTGCCGGCGGCCATTGTTGGTACTTTTGATGTCGCTTTTGCTCAAATTGTATTAATCTGCCTTTTTTTTGTTATGTTGTATGTGTGGAGATTTTTTCTCACGAACCCCTGGCGTTTGCCTATCCCGCTCCCGCCCATTACTACATACCGGAGAACCACTGTTTGTTGGTACATTATTTTACTAGTGGTTTTTGAGTCTATATAACAACGGTCAGTGTGAGCAGCAAGCCATTTGCGGAAGTGTTCACCTTTTTTTTGTATCCACGGATCCAGAACACATAACAGGATGTTTTGTTTGCTGGCGCAGTAGCTGTTTACGGGGAGATGTGGCGAAAAAACTCGCGATGATGAAGCAATCAGTGGGCAAAAAATTCTAATCACAGCCATCTAGCCTTGTTTAATCATCCATTTTTCATTTGAATCCTTTTGTTTTGGTTTGAATGCGCGATAATTATATCCTTATGCAAATTGATATTGCGAAGCCAACTCATGTTAGTATATCCTGTAACTTACCTAGGACAAACCTATTTGAATGAAACCATTACTGCTTTGAAGGCAATTATTGTGCAATAGATTCTTGAAATCGAAAGCCTAAACAGCTCGTGAAATAATGGATTAGTTATATCACGCAAAAAAGGATGTTTTCCTATTGCATGGTGATAGACAATTTTTTAGAGAAATACGTACAATTCTTGTTCGTTCCTTCCTTAATTTCCTTAAGAATTCCTTAATTCCTTAAGAATAAGAATTCTTTAATTTATCAATACTGGATCCATAATTACAATACACCTTTTCCCAACTATTCAGTAGTAGATCAAATTTTAATGCGAAGGTAGATCCAACAAACAACAGAAAGGAAATTCTATTGCAATAACAAAAGTTTTAGTTTTAATATAAATGTATGACGAGCAATCTAACTTTTTTAAAGCCTATACAAAATTGAATATTAATAAGTAAAGTAATAAAAAGTGCTTATCGTCCTAATGAGCATTTAGCTTAATGTCACAAGCAACCCATCGGGGCTGGAGGAATGTACTAACATACTCTCTACCACAATCCCACAATACCAACCCATACTCTCTGACCACGCTGTACAAACAAAGGTCTAACAAATTAATGCGCTAACCAGAACAAGCACCGTGGTGCATGAAACATGACTTTAGGGTATTTGAATTTTTGCGTCATTTGTCGCTCTGCTCTGCACCTCAGTGAGTAGAACAGCGCGAGCCTCGGTGCATGTAGCATTCAGGTGAAGGGGCTTTGTCCTATGTACCGAGCATAGCTAGCACCACCGCAGGTTTTTATGCCACCAGCGTGCGTCATTAAAAATACAAAACCGAAACAAAATAATACAAAATCGAGAACTTGAAAAAACTCGCCGGCTGTAAAATAATTGCTGTCATAAATAAATTATCAGCGCCTCATTCACAAACGCGCCCACCGCACGCTCGATCATTTGAACCAATTTGTTTCGCGGCCTCGTTAGTGCCAACGAGCGTTTTGCATTTTTTTGCTTATGCCGCGCAAGTGAAAAGCGCTTCAACACACAGAGGTGTCGGTTTGATTTTTGTGAATTTTATCTCGAATCAAATCCCCGCACACACACACACAATGCGAATGGCAGCATTGATTGGCGCGACGCGGAAATGTGTAACATTGTGCCTTTGTGCAGTTTATGCGACCACCGCACCTTTTGCCAGGTCCTAGCCATTTTATAGTAACTCTGCTCTCGGAGGTAAATCCGTTGGCCAATGAGCAAACTAATGGAGCGCATATTTTGAACTTCCAAATCCAATGTTGGTGCTTCTGGTTATGGCTGCTACAGGCTCGTGATGCTGATGGGGATGGGGCACCGAGGTAGAAATATAATTGTTTGTCCAGCGCTAAAAGGGTTCTGCAGGAGAAGGTGTGGAATGTGCATCGCTGGGCGCATGGATCTCCTATACGATCCAAAACATTTTCTCATGTTCAGTGGCGGGAGCGGGTGTTCCGGCAAATTTGTGCCTGGTTTATACAAACATGCATAAATAATTGTTTATCCTAATATGTATATTTATGCGCTTAAATATTGCATCCCATCAAACGGCTTATAGCGTTTGGAGTAAACATTATGGTTTTGCCGCGGCTGCCGGTAGGCTCAAAAACCATAAAGGCACACTCCTTTCAAGCAATACGATTGCTGTTAGGATTGTATGATCATATTAATGAGTAGCATTGAAAACGGTGGAAAACAATTCAACCGCTAGTTTCTATTTTTTTCGCACAATAAAACAAAACCATCTATTACAGGCATTCTATTTCGATGTGCAGCAAAGAGGCTTTTTGACTCATAATAAATCACAATCAACAACAACGAAATGATCTTTCGCTCAATCCTCTGTGAACATTATTAATGGATGACAGTTTAATTCGAATCACTGGGTTTAAAACAAAAAGATAAATAACCATCATCCCGCAAATGTTGCAATTGTTTTCGATGCCCGCAAACTGAAGACCGCCAAGGTTTCAGGAACTTGTCCACAACACAAACATCGTTGTCGTGTTGACCGAAAAGTTCCCGGAACGTACTCGAATGCATTACGATGGTCATCGGAAGCGAACGCATTCCGTGACAAGTCTTCCGCGCGATATCCTTAGTAGGCGCGTGTCGTCCTTCGGCTTGCGACTTGCGGTAACCGACGGACCGACGGTACTTGCCATCAAGAAATCGTTCGCCGATATGAAGCCCGTTGTTTGAGGATAAATATCATTAATCGGATCATTGACGATCGTTCGCTTGCACGCTCGCTGGCTGGCTGGTTCGCTTGCTGACCAACGGAGCACCGTTGGCCGGTAAACATTGGTGGCATTATTTTTTGATTCGACAACAAATACAACCGGGCCGAGCCGAGCTGGGCAGGGCGGTTCGATTTTTCTTCTCTTCCGCGTTCACCTTCACCGGCGACGCACCGGGTCCGGGAAAATCCGACGCCCTTGTGGACGGGAAAAATATTTGCCTACGAATTAGCCATTGCGCCCGTGGCCGGCCCGATTTCATTTCGGTCTCACCGTCACCGACCGACCGGCCGACCGGCGACCAACCGCGACTGGCCAAGGCTTCACGCTTTGTTTTATGTTTCATATTTATTTGCCAACCGTTCAACGCCGATGTTTGGTCAAGGTACCGGGTAATGGGCCATCGGGCTCGGGGATGTTAAGGAGTCTCGGCCACCGCCAGCGGCCACCGATCAAAAGCTTAATGCCAACAGGAAATTGGGACTTCCCACGGGGTCTTGCTGTTGGTCGAAATGGTGCTTGGCGATGGTAAAGCAACCAGCCAGAGACCAGAAACCTCCTTCTCCTCCTCCTCCTCCTCCTCCTTCGCCATCGTCCGCCAGCCAGCAGGAGAGGCAATCGACGACGAACTGACGGCAAACAAACCCGGCCTGGTCGTCGCCCTGGTCGCTGGTGACAAGATTGAAAACCGAGAAAATTTTGGAAGAAACGTCCCGTAAGGCCGGATCCAAAGGGAAAACAATGGAAAATCCGAGAAACGATCCGATCAAGAAGTCAACGGCGGGGCGAGGCGTGACAGGATGAAGAAACAAATTAATCGGCCAAAAACCGGCGGCCAGAACGAGATCTGGGAACTGGGAGTGTTTTATTGAAGTACTTCTTGAAAATTGAAAATGTCCCCAAGAACATGTATCCTTCAATCAAGAAATGAATTCAACGAAAAGGCAGAAATTGAGAGAGAGAGAGAGAGAGAGAGAGAGAGAGAGAAAGAAGAGAGAGAAGGAGGTTGATTGCACAGAGAGCTGAGCAGATCAGAAGAATCACGGATAAGGACAAGGACAAAAGGCATGGCAGCCAAGGGATTTTAGCCGATCCCTAGCTCCAGCGTGGCTCCACCGTCAAGTTCATGCCCGTCCAACCGTCGAACGGCTTGGCAGCGCACCAGGCCAAGCCCAGGCCAGGCCGTGGCCGGGCCCTCCACCGCTCTTCCGGCGCCAACCCCCGTTTCCCTGCAGTATATCTATTTATTTCGCTCTTTCCCCGTCGCCTTTCCCGTCGTTATCAAAATCACTCATCAAATATTTGACGATGACTCTATATATTATTAAGTTGTGTAATAAGACGAGTGTTTAGATTTCGATTTTTTCTCTGTCCCTCGTTTTGCCGGTGCGAGCTCCGGTGGTGCTCCTTATTGAAAGAGAAGCTTTCCGCCAGCTCGGTCCACCATGCTTCCGTTCCTGTGCGCTCCGGAAGTATCTGCACTCGGGTCGGCGACGCGCTCGTTCCATCCATCGAACCATCGGAACCAAGCAAGCGAGTGCTCGGTGTACGCTCGTATCCTGCGCTTGTCCACGGAGCGAAGCGGACATCTTTTCTTCTCCTATCGTTTTTTGCACTGCGAAAAACCGTAGCTGCGCACAACGATCTTCGTCCTTGCTGGTGTCGTCTGGTGTCGCTGTGTGTATGCATGTGATGGTGCCACGGTGGGTGGTATGCTTGTCGGGATTGTATGAAGCCTTGCCCGGGACTGGGACTGTGCGAGTGAAGAAACTTTGTGTGAAAGTATGAGGAAAGTCATCCCTTTAATTTGAGGTAAATATTGCAGATAACACTTGGAACACTGAGAGGCTACTCTAGGGATAGTGCAAGAGATTGCGGAGGAGAGAGAGAGAGAGAGAGAAACCTTGGCTTGGCTTACAATTAATGCAGATAACATTTTTAAAATACTTTTTTCGTAATTTTCCCGTTAAACCAACCCCGGCATCCCGAATGCCTTCTTCTTGCATTCAAAATCTGGTGCAAAAGTGTCGAGCAAATATAGTTGGCGACTCCGTCGACGGGTGCAGGTGGGTGGGGCCGTGCGGCCGCCAGGGACACCCCGGGCGGCGTGTCTCGTCGAGTCTCGTCGTGCGAGACTGCTGCATGAGACTGTTTGTCGTTTGGAAATATTTGCCAGAAAATAGGTATGTCTATATGAGGTCGGCAAATAATTTGCCTTTGCGTCGAGGATTGATCCCCTTTTCGCTGGAAATCTGAAGCTCATTGAAAATAACGGGAGGGAAAACATTTTCGATTCGAAACAACCAAAAACCGAAGCGGTTCAAGTTGTTGTTTTTTGTCTTGTAAAACGAGCTGTCACCGCATGTTCTTACTACTCCGGTAGTAAGAGCGGTAGCTGGGTTTGGTTGATGGCGTGTGTTAAGGAAACAGGTGGCCAAACTAGTTGGACCTTACAGGTGTCTACTAGCAGTAACCATTTGTCTCGTACGCCCTGACGAACATATGCCAAGGGATGCCGCGTTTGACCTACCATAATTCATTACGCGATTCGTACGCACCGGACCATGCTAATAGGACGAATCAACAGATTATAAATCACCGTAAAATGTGGGCATGTGGGCCCTTACCATTTGCGTGTTTAAAGACTTTAAACCCGATTACACTCTGCCCGCGTGACACCGGCCTTCGGTCCGAGAACGGTTCCGGAAGAATGCGTCAATTTTGTTGGCATCGTAGTATGCCTTGCAAGCAATGGTTACTGTGCAAGTGGCCTGTTTCCGTGCTCATTATCACCCGTGCATCGTGTCCGGCGGTGTGGCGGTGTGCTGTCACCCTCACCCCATTCGACTGCGACAACTGCGTACTGCCGAGACACAAACTGTTACATTCCACCCTGCCTGCCCACGGTGACAGCCACGCTGACAGCGATCGAAGTGCTTATATCCTATCCAGTGTGAGGGCGAAGGGGTACAACAACATGGCCCCGGCCCCGGCACCGAGAATCATAAGCGTTAGGGGTTATGTCGTCGTTTGTAATCGCGACAAATCCTTCGCCCGGGACTTGAGAATAACGAGCGACAACATGGCCCCGATCTGGGGGTGTTCGTTGGTGTAGCGGGAGTAGCGGACAGGCGCAGGGCAGGGCCAAGGGTAGGACTTAAAGATGACAAGCCAAGCCCACCGCCCTTGCGCTAGAGGGTGCCTGCTGACTGCTGAAGGGGAAAATAGTATAAACAAACAAATGCCGCAACAACAATTACACTCATTGTATTCTATTTAAATTAATCCACCCTCTACGTAGAGGATTCTGGGATTTGCGAGTCCGAATCATGCTGCTGCTACCATCGGAGCCATCGTACCGTCGGTTGGTTCGAGCGACAGTTCTTTTTCCTGCCTTTGCCCGCGATTCGACTTCTGATGGAAAATGGTCGGGAAATGGTGCACGCGGGGGGCGGGAAAAAAAGGGGGAGGAATGAGTTTTAATATTTAATCGTGTAGCTTTCGCTGAAATAATGATAATTTTCTGTGAGTAAACTGCGTTGTAAACAAATTGGGTTTCTTATGGTGAACGAGATCACCTCGAGCCATTTTTCCGTCATATTCATCTCTCCCAAAATGGTTTGCAGGAGCTGTGGGTCCAATCAACTTAATGTCATACCATTAATACTCTTTATTAAATTTCTTGCTTAACTTTAAGTTAAAAAAAAATAGTTTATTCTACTGCTTTGTGTTTAGCATAACAATAACAATTTATCATCCAAGCAAAATTGACACAAATTAGGTCAATAAAAATAGTCTATTGTTTCGAGTATAAGACATTCAAGGAATGAAACATATATCTTATCTCTAATCAATGATACCAAAATAGGCAAAAGCAAAACGAGGCACGTTCGTTCACCCCACTATATCTCACTAGTTCTGATCCTTCAACGACCGTACGCATCGTGGCTAGTGCTGGCGATGAAATTGGGGCTTTTCTTGGCTTGGGTTCGGTGACCAGCCAATATGTCTTTGTCTTATCTCGCTTTGGTTTCACGCAATCACCAACGAACCAACCAACCAACCAACCGAAGAGCCCGAAACGAATCGATTTGTCTTCATTTGCACGATCAGTCCAGCTTAACGACGTGCCACACATACACACACTGATGGCGGTCACCAAATCCCTGTCCGAGGCCAGACCTGCGGCCGTGCGATACGGTACGAATAGCTCTCCAAACGAGATAAAGGATGTCGCCGGATGGCTCTAGGGTCCCGGGCACCGGGCGCGCACCCTTCTCGCGCCAACCCAGAGCCAGCCACACGCGCACGATGCAGTAACAATAAAATAATAATGACAGTTATCCAGCTTTAACATCCACCGTCCACCCTCCATGCACGCCGTCCGCCGGGGACGACCGGAATCGTAGGCATCGCGTGGCCGTACGTTAAACGATATCCTTATGCTTTCCTTCTGCCCATTTCTGGGCGGTTGTTTCTGCAGTGTAGTGGCTGCATGCTGCGAAGCCCAAGTGGAACGATTTGATTGTTGCATGAATTATTTGAGCCTTACGCCGAGGCGCTTTAGGCGCAGATTCATTGTGCCCGCCAGGCGGCTCGGCGTTAAGCTCTCCTTCGTTTTTTAGGTTTTCCATTTTCCCCATTTTCCCTCTCCTTTGTTTTATTCTGACCATCGTTTAACACAAGTGAGGTGCAATGCTGCTGCCACCGTGCAAGACACGTCAGGATTTGAAACATACGCCCGATGCAAGTGCGTATATGTAGCCAGCGTACCGAGCACGAGACGAGTTTGATCGAGTAAAGAATGAAATGTAGTACCCGCCCCCTCGCGGTGTGTTCCGGGGTTTACCTCTTTTTGTTTTACAATTTACAATCTGCCTACGACTGACTGTGGCGCTTCGGATGGCGGGAAGGAAGGTCGAAAATCATTCGCCACCAGCGCACACCAGAACAGAGTTTAACAAGGCCCTCGAGGGCCCCACGGACTGCACTGCCGAGTGGCCGAGGGTGGAGAGAGTACAGAGAGACTAGGGCTACCGCCACGGTTAGGGCTAGGAAAAACTTTTCAAATGCTAGGGAACTCAAATATTTGCTCAATTGACTATTTATAAACTAGAGCACCTGTTCAAATTTTTCGCTCGCCGTATGGCCACTCGCGCGGGCTCGCGTTGGTCTTGGCGCGCGCACTGGACCGCTTGCGGGATGGCTGACTGGCTGGCCTGGTCTGGCCTGGCATGGCCAGGCCCCGGGATGGCCGTGCCTCACGATCTCGACGCTACGCAGTGGGGACTTGTTTTTCGTGGCGTTTAGTGCGCTCCGTTCCGCGAATGGAACTAGCCGTGGACGGTCGGCCACTGTTTTCTTTGCCTTTGCTATGTTGTTTCTATGCTCGATGTGGTGGTGTTTGGGGGTGGGGGTGCACGATATGAGGAGTCGCTGGTGCGCGCGGTACACAACACACTGTTAGTGGGGACCTTCACCAAGCGCTACACAGATATACAGCAATATATGTGGGATTTCGCTCCGAAGACAACACAAAACCCCGTGTTGGTGGCATACAATGAGCGCAGCGCACAACCCGGCTCGTGGCCGTAGCCGTCGTAGTCTTTTTCGCTTTGTTTTTCGGACCATTTTTCCACTTGAGGAGCGGTGCGGTCCCGTTCATAGAGGGTTCGTAGGTTTCGTGATGTGATGCTATCGCGTACATTCATCGACAGCTCGTCCCGGCCCGTCAACTGCAAAAAGGGGTGGAACATATTTCATTGAGCGCTTAACAAGTGCCCGGTGGTGGTACGCAACAACCATACTAACCATATGGTCAAGCATTCTCGGCGGTTGGTGGCCTCTGATTAACTTTGGCGTCAGGTGCGCAGAGTAGAACCACCTCCGCACCCGAAAAACCAGTGCACCGGTGCGGGTCGTCAGTGTGTCAAAGCTGCCCTGCAGCGAACACTCTACAGCTCCGGCCGGCTCGATGCTCGATCGAAGATGATGCCGACAGGAGACGAGTGAACGAGTGAGCACTTTACGTCAAACGCTGATGTAGGGCTATTTGCGAACAATATTTTCTCCATTTTTCCCCCACCTGCAATGGCATGGCCACACGAATCGACGAATCGACGAGTCGGCGGTGCTTGGGCGGTGCCCTTGTGCCGCGAGTGCGTCGTGTGGATGTAGTTTAATGATTGGTCCGGTCCGCGGGGGTAGCGCCAGTCGTGATATCTTTATTTGCTCTAATTAGAGTGCATCCGACAAGGATTGATGTGAAGGGTCTCGCATGTGTACACCGACGCGATTCCGTTGGTTGGCGACTCGTTGGGCATGGAGATTGTATCATGGTGTGTCGGTTGAAAAATGAACTATTTGCAAAATGGGAATACAGATTGTCAAGCATTGCAACGCTGTTTTTTTTACATATTTTTTTGTTCATTAATGTTAAAGTGCTACGTCCTGAGAGACCTTTTCAGAAGTGGAATAAAGTGACGGACATGTGTTGTAGTTTCGGTCGCCTATTTTGAATGTTTTGCATTGCATGTTTCAGAATCATACCTTTATATTCTATTTTTGTATGTTTCTTTTACTTTTTACGTTTTATAAACAGGCGCATCACATGCTTACTGTTTAATCGTTTCACTGGCCAAATTATTCATCTATGCGTTGAAATGCGATTGTCATGTTGCATTTTGTTTTAGCAAAAGCAAAAGCAAAAGTTTTGGAAAAAAATAAAGTAAAACCAAATCTTTAGTAATGTAATAGACAAATTTCACGCGAAGTAAAAGAGACACAAAATAAAACCGAAAAATATGACAAAAGGGCCACTTAACAAATTGCTAGTAGGCAGACAGAAAGAAAAGTATTCTTCTCATCGCATCGGTGCATGCCATAGGAAATAAATCTATTAATTATAAAGTAAATCCAATCCAAGAAGAAGAAAAGCATCGTTTTTGGCAGTTTTAAACCATCGCTATTGTATTTTAGACGAAATATTACCTGACTAAACTGTAAAGAATAACTTCTTTTAGAGGATAAACCTATTAGCAGCGATAAAGTGACTAGGCATTTAGAAAAGGAAATAAATTAAAAAAGAAAAGAAAGAAATTTGAAAGCATAAACAAAAAACAGTCGATTACGAGACACAGACGAATTTCCTACTTTACTATCATACTTATTAAAACAATCATTAGTTTGAACTGAAAGTCAAAGCAGTCAATGCTCAATAATTCGACCCACGAACAACAAAAGTCCTTTCCAATCCATTTTAAACAGTGTGAGGTGTTGTGAAAACATATCCATTACACGTATCATAAGCCAGATCTATGGAGCTGCTCGTTTAACAGTTGAAAGATTAACTCATTCTCTATTCCAGTTAGTTTAAATCGACTTCTCTCAGCTAGATTACGGTGCGCACGCGCACTACGCGTGCACTAGCGAGGAAAGGATGCGCATTGCTTGTAGCCCACCACAACCGGCAGCTGAACCAAGCGGAACCTAGCCCGTTCCACATGCCAACATTAGCTTGTAGGAACTATCAATTTACACCTTCGGTGGTGGTGGCAGTTCTCGCTTGCCGTTCCGTGAGCAATCGACCGTGAAATAGAACACAATTGCACATTTGCAGCTTAAGTGTAGCGTGCGTTGTACGTGCCGAGTTCGTAGCATAGCAACATCAACGGCGGGCATCAGCAGATTAGGACCCCCGGATTTACGCATTGTGACGGGATTATTGCTATTTAGTGGATCGTTTGGGAGGGAAATGTTTTCATTTGCGTTGAGGCGTCGCAATCTGTGGCGGTTCTGGCAGTTCAATCGACTGGCAAAAGATTGTCACACAAATAGGGGTCCTACAGTACTCACTCCCTCCCCGTGCGGATGCTTAAGCCCTTACAAGCGGCACTGACAGTCCCTTTGCCTGTCGGACAACGCAACAAAGACGACTCCTCCCACCCCATCACGCCCGGTATGTTGGTCGATAAAAATCATGAACATATGATATAAATAAACTATCACGACCAAAACCCACCCGGAACGGGAGGAAGGACAACCCTCGCCGCCTGAGGACCCTTTAACATCCGCCGCTTACATCCCTTCCAGACGGAGGGTGCCGCTCGTCGTGCCCTCAACGGTGCGGGATTGAACGGGATTTGCCGAACGCAGGAAACGCTCAGTGATAATCGTTCCCCGGATAGCGGGAACCCGGGCACGCGCACAAACAGACACACACACCGACCAAGGGAAGCAGGACAATCTGCCAAACCGGGTTTTGATTTAATGTATTAATTATTCGCCGTAAATGCTGGCCGCCGTTCCGCCGGTTGGAATGTAGGGTGACCGTTGTGTGTGGGTTCCTTCAATTTCTCCGTCAAAGACCACCGGCAACCGGCCTACGATCGGATCATTGGTTTTCCTTTTGTACCGCTCTGCTGACAGCACACCGACCGGCCAACAGACCGACCGACCGTCCGACCAACACCCCTGCTCGAGGGTGAGGGTGATTTTAATTTGATTTTATTATTGCATCCAAATCCAGCCGTGTGCCGTGTGGCCGCGTTTCTGGCGCCTCCGGGGCTAGGCCGGCAAGACTCTCGCCCTGCACTCTGCTGCTCGGGCCACGCGAGAACGAGGTGATGATTGATCTTACCGTGGGTTCGGTCTATTTTTATTACGCTTTTCTCGGTTTATATCGTTAATTGAGTGCTGGGTTGGTTTGGGTGGGAGGAGGGCTGCTGGAAGGGTGGACGAGGTTATGTTTGTGTTCTATTATTGTTGCGTTTTACCATGACGAACGCGCACGACGACGACGAAGGGGCGTTTGGTTGTGCCGGGTGAAGTATTAACCAACTCCATGCAGGTTACCTCGAGGGAGGGGTGCCCGGCCCGTACCATAGGTCATTGTGAACGAGAAGCAGAGGGAGGGCGAGGAGGAGGGCGATTGGAATTAGCACGCTTATTTGGATCTCCAAAGCGATGCGCTGGTTGATATGATTGTTGATTACACGAGAATGTGGCGGACCAAGGTGTGATGAATCAATCTGTATTCTATTGCTACTGTCGCACTGCACAATAGTGGGATTGTTTTCGAGACCTTGACGAATACTGGGGCAAGGATGCGCCTATGGTATCATTTTCGTGCTGTTTTTGGGTTTCGTTTTAGTTTCGTGACGATGACTACATTCAATAACTGTATGGCATGTGTTTTAATAGTTAAAATTGTGTTTTACTTACTTACTTTTTTAACATATATAAGAACGGACGAACTGTATGTTTTACTTACTTACTTACTATATTCTATTTAATTCTTTATTCAATTTACTTTTGTTCAATTTTTTGAGGTTGAAAACTACTTTTTTATTAACTTTTTCTTTTTCTTCTTCTTCTTCTTCTTCTTTTTCTTCTTCAGCGAGGATTTACCCCAGTGCGGCTATTGAATTCAGCTTCCTATGCCTTCGCAAGCTATTATGAGGATATAGTCCTCTTTTGTCTTCAGGACTGGCTACTGAGGCCACTTGACCCATTTTATACTAACTGAGTAGTAATATTTTTATATTAGATTACATTTCATGTAGACAGTCTGTTTCTAAGTAAACTAAAAGATTAATGAACGATTTTGAGTATAAATATAATAAATATAAATAGACTATACTAACTGTAAGCATTTTGTATACATTTTGCAGACTCTTTGAACATGGTTTAAGAACTGGAATATCCGATTCAATTAAACATATCCTTTTCTTAAAAAAAACCGCACACATACATCTACCATATTTATTTGACAAATTACAAATTCGTACGTACAGCTTATCGCAAGTTCGCTCAAAACCAGCAGCATACATTCTCAGGGAGACATCTTCATCGATTGTTCCAATCATCAGTGATGTATGTGCAATATTTTCTATTAACAACATCCCCACCCACGGCTTGATCGATCAATAAATCGATTGATTAATCACAAACCCTCCTTCTACCATCAGCATTATCATCATCATCGTCATTGAATTCTAATACTCAGCCATACCTAATCATAGCCGTACGACGCCGCAGCATCCTGCCGCAGTCTCGACCTCCGTGACAGCCTCGACAGCCACGACAGCCTTTCACTTTACGCCTTATTGAGCCGCTCGTGACGAAGAGCCGCACCGCACCGCACCGCATCACACCAATTGGAAAAACGGGAACGTGTATATTGATTGAATTTGCTTCCAATGTGCAAACATTCGTTCATCATCATCATCATCGTTCTCATCACATTTAGCGCAGCAGCAGCAGCAGCAGCAGCGGCAGCAGCATAAACGTGCTCCGTCAGGCTGGGTGTGATGATGCTAGCTGCCTGTCTCGCTGCCGGGCTGCTGGCTCCAGTTTCCATGGCCGGGGTGTGTGGCTCGCGAACCGTGGCACCCAAGCATTTGCACCAAGGAATGCGACTTCGAGCTTCACGATCCTATCGAATGGATGAAGAGCAGGTAGGCGAACAGGACCCGGGTCGGGTGGAAAAAATCGTGGAAAACATAAAATTAAAATGAGCTAAGCGGCAGCAGCCGACTGACACACACACACATCCCGTGCCGCGCGAACACTAACATTTGGCAAGGCGCCAAAAAGCGGGCCAACGGAAGGCAAGAGACACCGAAGCGCAGAGCAACGTTGAACCAATTTGCATGATGAAGCGAGCTAGCTACTCGCGACCCGTTCGAATGTGTCACATCCGCATCCTTTGGCGGCCACACGCGCTCTGCCAATCGATTGATGTCAATTTGACGCATTCCGTTCCATTCCGTGCCGGTGTCGCTTGTTTGCCGGCATAATCAGACTTTTTGAATGCTTGATTTATCAATATTTTCCGACGCTGATTGAGAACACCGTCTGCAGACTCACCTTTTTGGGAGGGAGGCCACCGTTGGGAGTTCCCCATTCTGGACCCCCGGAGTATCTGGATGGCCCGGCGATCGGGTCCTGATGAAGTCATGCAGAGCGGCCGCACTAATTAAAATTGTGTTACTTCTGCTTCGACCGGCCTATGTATCCTTTGTTTCCGTTACTAGCGATCCGAGCAATCCGAACCTTGGTGGCCGTTTTTGTCGTCGTCGTGAAGGTTTGTGCCATTAAGGAAGCGGTAAGGCCATAGCTATGCCAGTTGCAGCTTGCAATCGCTGTGTGCGAGCACGCCACAGCGTACTCGGCTGGCCACCGATGGGACAAACATTGGAAAACTATCGCTGCCCGCTGCCCGCAGCCCGACACATGTAGGCGCCTCGCATCGGACAAAGGATCGCTGGCTGGCTCGGTCGGGCTGGAATGGCCTGGGCCTGGACCAGGGTAGACGTATGAGCGATAATTACTTGGGTGTTGGTTGTGTTTGCCTAGTGCCATTGGTAACGAGGGGGGGCGCGGTATCGACGTCAGGACGTGATGGCATCGTGACGTGAGGCATGTCGTCAAAAGCGAAAACCTATGGTCAGGACCGGAACGCCTCGAAGACGCCTCGGCTGGCACGCTGTTCCGGGGCGGTACGTGCTACGTGCGTGCTACGATAGT
>NC_064874.1:42816902-42856902 GCF_943734745.1 Anopheles darlingi
TCGTAAGGACAGGAACAATGGCAGACTGATGTCAGTCCTTGCGTGCGGTAGGGCGCTCGAGTGGTTAAAATTCCATTCTGGGTCTCGGCTGCTGCTCCAGATTGGAGTGAGCTGCTTCCTCGTTAAATAATTGGGTTGCACTTGACGCGCACTGTTTCCGTGACGGCCACTTCTCCGTTCCGGCCTCGGTTGCCTCGGGACCTTGCGTGCAGCGATCGATTGCGTTTTGTTGTATAATAATTGTGCCTATCGCTTCCCTCCACTTGCCGCCATTGTAGTGCGTGTAGTCAAGAGCAGTTACACAACTGTGACCAAAGACGTGACCACTTCAGCCACCCATATGGCACACCGATGATAGTGCGCCAGTTCGATAGGCGCGTCAGGGTTGGCGCATTTAACAACCAGCGTTATGGTTTCTGGATATATTTCCCGCCGTTTATGACGAGTAATAATATCTGTTTGGTTTTGATTTAGGCAGCTTCCATTAACCCCCAAAGAGCAAGGGTTGCAGCAAACAAGGTGTTGGTTTCCGGCATCCGGCCAGGCATTCGCATTAGAAGATCATTTAAATAATTCTTACAATCCCCCTTGAAGCCCTACGGCCCTACCCCGCCTAGGTATTACTTTGTATCCAAAAGCACACACACACAGACCGGGCTTCGGTTCTAGCGATGTTTAAACATGCGATGCCCACGTCGTCGAACGGAAGCATCTCGCCGTCGTGCGCTGTGCAATATTTCATCCGGCCACCATGACGAGGGCCTCCGGGGCTCCGAGCAGCGCTGATAAATTGTCCCTTTTGCGCGCGTTTTATTGATTTTTCCCATCAATATTTATACCCTTAGCACACCATCACACAGACGAGACGAGATACCACAGCACACCACGAAAAAGAGAGAGAGAGAGAGAAAGAGAGAGAGAGAGAGAGAGAGAGAGATCTGTGGGTTGGGTGCTGGAAACCGCTGAGCTTGTAATGAGGCGGACGCCATAACCGTCGATACTGCGCCGTGCACAAGGCACGAGCTTCACACAGACCCTACCAACACAGATGACGGTGTTTTCCAAGCTGCGTGGTGCATGGCCCTGCGCTAGATTTCCCCAACTGCGAGCAACGCGTTGGAGCCTCCCCTCGGCGGATGATACAAAATGGACGAATGAAGAGAACGACGACTAAAGAGCAACGACGAGCCACGAATCTTCGGCTTCTCCGTCGTTCGTCGTGTCGTCCAACGAATTTCCCAGGGAAAACTCCATTCTGCTCCTTTCTGCTTGCCTGGCCCCGGGGTGGAAAATGCTGTCTACTGATCCCGGTTCTTCCACCAATACCAGCAGACAAACCGTGGCCAAAAAGGGAACCGTAACTACTACAAACTTAGCTCAGCTGAAAATTTTCTCCCCCTCTTTCCGTGGCTGGAGTAATGGTACGTTTATCCGTCGGCTACCCATGCCCATGCTGTGGAGTATACACGGACATCTGCTCCACGCCATTCGTCTGTATTTGTCCAGGGCACATGTCGCCGTTGCCTCTGCCCGGACTATCTCTTTCGCACGGACACTCCTGTCGGAAGAGCTGGAACCGTTTTTGAAGCAACGTGGTTGCTGTTGAATTATTAAAGTACGAACGAACAGCACGGGAAACGGATGTCGTAGTACAGGAAACGGTAAGCTTTCAACGTAGCACACAGAGCGCCCAGCTGCCGCAAACCATTTTCCTGTGGCATTTGGTTTTCTGTGTCAGATGGAAGGGGCGTGAAAGCTCTGCTCCCCGAGCTCCGGGACTTGTCTAAACGAGGCCAAAGAACGATAGCAATCGATTTGTGGGAGGTTTACAAACAACTACAACGATACACAGGGGGCCCCTGGACCAGCTAAAGTACATCATTAGTAAGGATAAGCGAAGAAGAATTTCATGTCATGATAACTCCGGTTCTTTCCACCTGAAACTAAGCTTCATACAAACCCTCACGGAGCTACAAAAGCAACCACAAAATCAATTAACAAAGGCATGCAGGTTTTTTAATATTATTTTTAGATCACTTTTTACTTTTATTATTATCCTTTGAATTCTTCCGCATTTGCTTCGATGAATGAAACGTGTAATGCCGCAAGTGTGTTCACCGCCGCATCCCCGCACACTACACTAAACGCCACTAAGGAGCCGGATGCATTCATGTTTTCCTTATCTTTCTGCTTCGTTTTGTTTTTTTTTAATTTGGCCGCCAGCAACATTTACCGACGCTTATGAAAGCGCCAAAAACCCAAGAATGTCCTTTCGCGCGGAGGTGCGTCTACGGAGAATTGGAAGTCTCACATATTCGAGAAATCTTTCTTTTTTTTCAATTACTCTCCGTTCGAAAGAAAACCCTTTGGTTCGCTTTAGGCTGACTGCAGACTCGACACATTTTCTTTTACTCTAGCTGCTCATTGCACACATTTTGCGTTGGTCGTGGCGGTTTTCCTCGACAAACGCACATCGCTTGCGTCGTCGTCTTCTTTCTGTTGCCTTCCGTTACCTTCCGTTTCGAATGGTGTCCATGTTCCCTCCTCCACGGGGTCAACGCGGATCGATGTACACTTGATTCCAAATGGCATGTAGTGTTTTTGTTTTCTCCTAACATTAGCAATAATTTGAAGATTTAAAGTTTTCGTACATTTGATACAAAAGAAATAAAAGAAATAAAAAGGAAAAAGATCAACCGAACATAACGTTAACCTAGTACCTAGTCAGCTATTAACAAAGATGCGCCTCAGAAAGGAGACTTGCGCTGGAACCGCGTCTCCGGTCGGTCGGTGTGCATTGTAGTTGGATAATGTTCATTCCTGGGAGTAACTCACTGTTTGCTGTTCTCATTTCTTTTTTATTAACTAATCGTATCGCACCGAAATCGTTGTTACATTATGCGCTCTAGCCAGGAGTACTACCATCCGTGAGTGAGTGTTTAGCATATCAACCCTATGCTTTGACCCGCCCCGGCAACCGAATGTGAGAGAAGAGCATTGTTTTTTGGGTTTAAAATTGTTGTGCCTTTTAGTTAACCGTAACTTTTCTAGTATTTTTCCCCCCCGTTTTGTTTTTACCTCGAATGCACATCCCTGCAACACCGTCCCTCGACTTCAACGCACACAAACGCATTTCCTAGGTGCTACAATACAAATTGCGCGCTAGCGTGCGTGTAGCGACGCACCACGCATATCTTATCGGCTTATCGGCTAAAGGATGGTTTATGGTATGGTTTCTATTTAAATTTCTACACTTTCCCACGATCGATCGTAGCTTTGATTTGTTTTGCCTGTGTTGCTCTGCTGCTCTGCTACGTCACTCCGCTTACAAGCAGCATAATGGACCTTAGCGCGAGTTTGAAAATATCATAAATATGTACAAAGATTCATTGGGAATTGCTTAAAATGTACTAGTTTGCTTTCCTGTTGTATGAATGTGTGTGTGTGTTTTTTGTTTGTTATTTTTCTCGTATTTTCTGCCGCTTTCTTTACCTTCAATTAGCGCCTATCGCTACATCTCCTCTCCGTCTTCTTATCATCACTAATCGCTGATATCAAGCCGCTTTACACTGATACAAACTAAAGGAAATTAAAGGAAATGGTAGAATGCCGTTAATGCCACTCGCATATTTCCAACAAAATCAAATTCTACCGAAAAGAAGAGCTGTCCGTTACGTTTACAGATGAAGGTGAATGAGATTTAAATCAGGGAATCAGGATGATCGCGTCGTTTTTTTTTTACAAAATTTTTCTTCTGCCTTACGTTGAGGGAAAACGAACGAATGGCGGGAAAATCATTTGAGAGCTGCCGTGCGATCAGCGAGGAGAGCATTAACAGTGTTTCGTTTGTGCTTTCTACCTTTAAAAAAAAACCATAATAATAAATCGTAACATAACAATACAGGACTATGTGCGCGCAGTGCTGCTGCTGCTGCTGCTGTTGCTGCTACCTAAAACTAAAGGCTGATATTCGTGATTTTTGTGATTTCGTTCGTTTCGCGTTTCTGTCGTGCAGCATTTGCGACGAGATTAATTGCACATTGCTTCCATGTTTTAACGTTCGTGAACGTCTCTACCTTCCCTTCCATCTCACTGCTTTCTCCTTTTTTTTCCCTCGTACCACGTCACGGATTTACATGTTCGAGTGTTTTTGTGTAGCATGTGGCACCAAAAAAAGGCCCAAAAACCACATCCCACGAGACGGATTTGAAACCAGATTTGTTTGTAGCGTTCCACGTCGTATTCACGCTCTGTTTTGAAGAATTATGTTTTATGCTTGCTCCCTCCCCCCGGGAAGGCCCCATCCTTTCGCCCCAAAAACGCAGCCTCGCAGCCCTGGCGAGCCTTAGGCGAGAAGCTGAGAAAACCCAAAAAACCGACACGACACGCGGCGACAGCAGCACCTTCAGCAGCAACAAACCAACATCAACAAGGTGGTCACCAGGTTTGTGGCAGACCTCACAACAACAGCTAATCTGCTGCTACACCTCCTCGAGCCTACAACGGATCGGTCACAATTCGGCCACAAGATGCCACCGTTCGGCTGGGAAGAAGTTTCGGCATTTCTTGTTAGCATGCAGCAGCTAACCATGGGCCCGCCGGCCGGACAGGCGATCCGCTGGCCACTGGAACCCGTGGAACCGTTCGGTAGCTTGGCAGCCGAATTCACACCTGCGCTTGGTTCATGGATTCGGAATTTCTGTTGGCCGTGGTGCAGCGGAGGAACCGTGTGGCCACTTTTCACCGTGCCCCAAGAAGGGCGCACACACACACACACACGGGGGCAGACGACAAGTGAAACTCCACGGGTAGTTCAAATAAAATTAAAAATTAAAACCAAATCAAAGGAACTGAAGTGAACGCCGGTTGCAGGAATGCTTAATGGCCGATTTGATCTTGGTGGGTGGGTGGGTGAGGGGTGGAAGGGGGTGCGGCCATCAGTCATCCGGATCCGTGATTGACGAAGAGTTTTAATTGAATTTGTCGGGTCGGGATCTCGATCGATCGGATTCGATTGACTCTCTCTCTCTTTTATGCTCTCTCGTTCTCTTTCAGTCACGGCCAGTGGCTGGCTGGTGACATCTCCGGCAAGGGCTGGAGACTACACTCCAAGTGCTCCCAGCAGTAGAGGCCAGCATCAGGCCCGTCAAATTGAGGTCATCGGTTCGAAAACCAGGCACACGTTGCGGCTGCGTGCTGGCGGCCACCATCTCCACCACTCAGCACGCTGAATGTGAGCGTAACTGTGCCACTTCCAATGGATGCGACAACGACGACTACGACAGCCTCTCGAGCCCCCCTCATCCCCTTTCACAGGATCGTCCCAAGACGGGCGGGCGCGCGCGCGCACGCTCGGTGTCTAGCATGGTCAGGGTTTGAACGACGATGACGATGATGATGCCGGAGGTTAATGACAAAACATTACCATAAAAAACGTAACTGCTCACCGGAACCGACGACGACGACGACGACGACGAAAAAAAAAGCGGACACAACAACCGAAAACCACGGAGCTACCGGGCATTTCGGGCATTATATCGGGTCCGTTCCGTGGGTCGCAACTCGCGTAATGTATTCACCAGCGCTCCACCAGCCGCTCTCCCCTCTCTCTCTCTGTCTACTGCATGCGTGAGCGTAAGTTTGGTTAGCTGGCCCAGTGCTCGACGACAGCACTCGACAGTGACTCCGGTGTGCGGGGAGGTCCATCATCGATTGGCCCGGACGCTCAACCCAACAACGGCTGACCCAAACAACATTGACCGCAAGCCTTGCTCAAGAGGCTCGCTCCACGCTCCGTCGCTACACCGCGCGCGATCACGTTCGATCGTCATCGAGCAGCATTGAAGGAGCATCTTCAACAAAAAAAAAGCATCATGCCATTACGCCCGGTAGCTGTCGCGTGCGTGTGTTACAAACATTGCCGCCCCTTTTTGCCCCCTTCTGCCCCAACAAGCCGCCCAAGATCAATTCCTACCGAAGAAGTAACCGAAACAGAGGAAGAAGTGGAAGAAAAGCCAACAAAAATCATCATGCTAATGATGCTAGCCCGATCATTCTCGCTTCCTGTTGAAACCGAAATCTGAAGGTCGTCTTCCGTGGAGGGAAGTGGTTTCTTAGTAGTAGCCACAGAAGAGGCACTCCAATGAAACTCGGCCAATTCGGCCAATACCGAGCTTAGCCGTCCGTCCTAACGCGGGTCAAAACAACTTCAAAGCCCCCACGTCTGCTGCTTGCCTACTTGGATCGTTCAGAACGTGACACTTGCCCCGGAAGCCTGGCCGGGTGTGCCGGGTGTCGCTGCCGGCGATGGTGTACTGCAGGATACCGACGACGCACTGCTACTGCTCAGGGCTTGCAGGGCGGACGTAAAGACGAGTGGTTCGAGCCGATGATCCGCACCAAACAGGTGATCGATGCGCTGGAGTTGCTGTTGCTGTTGCTCGAGGTGCTGCTGCTGCTCTGTTGCTGCCAAGGACTGCTGCGATTGGTAGCGATGGTAAAGTTGACGATTGAGCTGCTGCTGTAGCTGCCGTACGTTGCTGGTGCTACTACCACCGCTTCGGTGTGATGCTGCTGCTGCTGCTGCTGCTGCTGCTAGGGTGTGCTGTGGTCCCGCTCGATCGTACAGTTGTTGCTCGAGTTGTTGATACAGCTGTTGCTGTTGCTGCTCGTGGCTTTGCTGCTGCTGCTGCTGTTGTTGGGGCTGCTGGTGTAGAGGGTACTGGTGCTCCTGGCGAGACTGCTGCTGCTGGTGTTGGTTGTGGTGGTGGTGGAGCTGCTGCTGCTGCTGGTGCTGCTGCTGGTGCTGCGAGTCTGGGCACGCTGCGTATTGTGCTGGTGTGGTGGTGCTGGCCGCATCCATCAAGTGGTAGTAGTTCTTCAACCTCACTTATGCCAGCGGATACTGATGTCACAAGCTGGTCGTGCCGGCCGAGGTGTGATGATAGCCGAGACTCTGGTGGTAGTACGAGTCCTGCCCAAGGGCGGCCGCCGCGGCATGCGAGTTCGGCAGAGGACTGAGCCCATTGTACCCGGCGTACTGGCTCATCTCGTACATCTTAATGTCCGCCTTCGACTCGGTCGGCAGTAGCCGCGTAATCGAGAACGGGTGACTGGAGGGCGTGTAACCGGCGGGTTCCTGTTTCAGGTGCATCGAATGGTATTCGCCCAACAGCGACGGATGACACCGGTTGACCATCGCCGTCAGCTCCTCCTGCTGCAGCTGCTGGTGGGACGGGTGATGATGATGGTGATGGTGATGCGTCGGATGATGATGCGTCGCACCGCCGCCATGTTGGTTATGTTGTTGCTGCGCCAGGCAAAGGTCAGCCGTTGCGTGCAGCATCGCCAGCGCGTCCGCATCCTTCCCGTGGCCAAGACCACCACCACCTCCTCCTCCTCCTCCTCCACCACCACCACCCACACCAACACCATTACCGAGC
This sequence comes from Anopheles darlingi, assembly GCF_943734745.1. Lineage (NCBI taxonomy): Eukaryota > Metazoa > Arthropoda > Insecta > Diptera > Culicidae > Anopheles > Anopheles darlingi. The sequence goes on from NC_064874.1 coordinate 42,824,345, forward strand.
ATGCCGTGCGTATCGCCACCGGCGGAACCAAGTTTCGCGTGCTCCGACCGATGACTACCGTGATGGTGATGGTGATGATGATGATGATGGTTATCCTGCTCATTGGGATCCTTCTTATCCGGGCTGTTGACCGCATCGAGACTCCCACCGTGGGCCGGACTTTTGTGCAGCGATCGTAGCACCTCCTTCTTCTCGTCCTTAAACCGCTTCTGGCGCCGCAGGTAGCACCCGTTCTCGAACATGTTACCCGAATCGGGATGCAGCGTCCAGAAGGAACCCTTGCCCGGTTTGTCCGGTGTCCGGGGTACCTTCACGAAGCAATCGTTGAAGCTGAGCGAATGGCGGATCGAGTTCTGCCACCGTTGCTGGTTCTGCCGGTAGAACGGGAACAGATCCATGATGAACTGGTAGATCTCGGCCAGCGTCAGCATCTTGTGCGGGTTGTTCTGGATGGCCATCGTGATGAGCGAGATGTAGGAGTAGGGGGGTTTGGCGTGCGTGTAGTTCCGCCGGTACGTGGCCGCCGGTTTTTCGGTGCGTGCCCGTTGCAGCGCAACCGAGTTCGGTGAACCGGGATCACCGAGCACTTCGCGGCTTCCTGCTACACCCGCGTACCCGGACATGGCCGCCATCGAGCTCATACCGTTGCCGCCCATACACGAGCCCATGTTACTGATCGGTGAACCCATCGAGCTGTAACCGAGTGGTGTCGAGGTGAGACAGTTACCGGCCGACATACCGTTCATGGCCGCACCCATACCGCCCATGCCCGGACTCCCCAGGACCGATGCACCAAAGCCGGCCGCTGCTGCAGCCGCACTCTGGGGCGAAACGGACGTCATACCACCGATGGACGTCATGCCCGCCATTGGGTTCATGGTGCTGTACGAGCTGGTCATTGGGCTCATGTTGCCACCACTGCCGCCACCACCACCGCCCACCACCATACCACCACTACTGCTCGTGTTGATCGCACTTTCCGGATAAAGTTTCTGCATTTTTTTTTCTTCTGCTACTGTTGTCGCTGCCGCTGCCACAACCGGACACACATACACAGACACGGGCGCGAGGAGCAACACACAACAACACAATCACAACAACAATGACAACAAGGAAGATGATCGATCCTTGAAGACAGTGACACTCAGGAGTGATCAGATCAGTGGTGCCCGGATGTGCTCTGCTATGTTCCGATTATCTTTCTCACACTTTATCACTCTTTCTCTCGAATTATCTCTCTTATCACTCACTCCCAATCGGTATATCGATACATGCCCAAAACAAAACACTCTTTTCTCCCTCTTAAACACAAGCGCATGCAAAGGACATCACGGTAGAGGCCGGCAGCACTATCGGCGGCCGTACCTTGTGGATATATGAATCATACTCCTTTCGATGCTGCGACGCTATCACTGGCGCAAACCTTTATCACCACACATCACGCACGCACGCACTACTATCCTTTTTTTGCTTTCTTTCTCTCGGGAGTGGCCGCGGTCACGGTGTCTGATGTTTTTGCACGATCCTGATTACTAACTCCAAAGTTCCCCCGTTTTCACACACACACACACACACCGTCTATCCGACGGAATTAACACTTGCACTTCTTATCGGGCCGCCACGGAACATCCGGGGTGTTGTTCCGATTGTTAATGCTGGCTCATAATGGGAGTCATCATCGAAAAAACACACACACAATCACTCCACTACACACGTCGTCAGGGGCCGCCAGCGAGGGGCCAACACTTTGGTCATTCTCCTTTCCTCGCGGCAAGGACACACAGACACGGTGGGGGCGCGCGCGTCCTTCGCGATCCTCGTTCGATCGACACGCGGCGTGGCCGTGGTACAATTCGCGATCCCAAACTCCCGGTGGTCCGGTGGCAAGGACGACACGTGGCGACGACACAAATCCGCGAGGCACAACGCGACGCGCTCGCGGGCCAGCTTTATTATGTTGATGTTTGGATATTCTAATGTTGAACCAACTAGTGTCGTAGTAGGCTGGCTAGCTCGTTGGCTGGCTCGTTGGCTGGTTCGAGCAAAGTCGCAAAGTAGGCGCTCGTTGTCGTCGTCGTCGTCGGCGAGAGAAGAACGGCGGCCGTCGTTCGCTGCGTCAGTCAGGACCGTGACTGTTTGCAGAGGGGAGAACAGCAACTATTTGGCTTTCAAACAGCCCCTGAAAGCTGAAGCTGCTGCTGCTGCTGCTGCTGGCGCTGAGGGGTTGGTGCCGCATCGGAGCCGGAAAGGGGCGAGGGGTGCCGTGTGTCCGTTGCCGGAAGTGAGCACCAACACATGCGTCCGTCCAATCAGGGCGCCCCTTTGCGCAGACGCACGTACGGGGCGGGGCCTATGGACCGGTTTTTCCTGTTTTCTCTTCACCCACCTACCCCCGGAGAGCGTGGACTGAAGGGAAATCCAACAACGACCGACCGGGGGAATGGAGGTGTCCAAGGGATGGCTGCGATGGCGATTAAAACAAGACGCCTCAATAAAATGTAACCGCGGCGGCATCACCAGCCAACAACCACCAGCAGCCAAACCCTCCGCAACATCGATCGATCGACGTGATGTTGGGCAGCTGCAGGCAGCATAAGAGCATGGTGAAAGGCGCGCGGCCTAAGGTACGGCCCCGTCCTCATGTAGGGGTTTCGAGAAGATGTGTCTCTCTCTCTCTCTCTGCGGCTCGTCGTCGTTGTCATCGTCGTCCGTTTTGAGTGTATGTGTGTAATGCCGAAGATGGCACCCTCGGAACCACATCCGTGATAGAGCGGTTGCGCTGCTGCTGGTGCTGCTGCTTGTGCTCCACAATACTAGCGCAAACCGGAGCAAATGGTGGCCACTACCGCCTGTCATGCGCCCAAATCCTTCGTCCCCACCTTCCTCCTTCCTTCCTTCCTTCCATCGCCCTCTGACACTCAGTGACAGTGGATGCATGACAAGGGTAAACCACGGAACCAACGGCGAAACAAAGGGAGAACCGCATCTGCGCCCGCGGTCCCTGGCCTGGCGGAGCGGTAGCTTAGGAGGAGCGCTCTTGCCGCAGCGCACGCCAGGACCACCGACCGTTTGCACAGCAGTGGCAGCGGCAGCGACAGCGGCAACGACAGCGGTCTGCTGCCTGGCCTGGCCGCGGGGACATGGACGCTTCGAGGAATTGACAGTTTATCGATGGAAAAGACGTCAACCGCACTCGCAGTGACCATTTTTACGGTGACAATATCGGCCGCCACGCGGTGGTGTATTTCGCGGCCTTTTTCGGTGGAAAAACGCAACCAGCACCAGCACCAGCATCATCACCATCATCACGACGCCATTACAGTGAAAAGCATACCGCAATCAGCCGGGAGGGTTTTTTGTCCCCACCCGGGGGAGAACGATTTTGTTTTGATTTTTGGTGTCGGGCAACAGCGCTCCGTTATTCCATTTCCTTTGCCATGTCCACGGCCATCGCTTTCCTGTGTGCCGCAGAAGGAATATTAAATATCGCTCCGTGGGTTTGCACGCCACACCCAAGACCGTCCTCGGGTGTCCTCGCGCGCGCGTTTACCGCGTATCCTTTCCAGCGCACGAAAAAGGTGTCCATAGTGTTTCCGGAAACAAGTTTTGCTGCTACTACTACTGCCATTACGGCGATAGAAGAAAAGGGTGCGAGGAAGTGGAGTAGTGTATCGGCTTGAAGCCGATGGAACGAACGACCGACACTCGATCACACTCTGGTATGCCTCCGACGGACGGACAAAATGGTGACATAAATTACGTCCGGTGCCATAAATCGCAAGCACCGGTGCGCTAGCGTCGTTGTCGTCGTCGCCGTCGTCGTCGTGACGTGACACTCCCGAGCACCCGGGGCCGGGTTGTCATTAATGGCGACCACGAGAAGCAAAAGCATGGTTCTTCGGACTTGGAGGCGGCACCTCCGGGGCTCGCGTTGTTGAGATGGTAAGTGAAGTGTCCTGGTGCGGTCCGGCCTGCGAGTGCGAGTTATTCGTTATCTTATCGGAACGGATTCACCGTCGGTGTCTTGGTGATGAGGTGAGGTGAGGAAGGAGCTGTGGAAGCATGAATTGACACGATCGTGCATGGCTCGATCATGCCGCGTGCGAATGGGAAAGAGGAAGACTCCCCCCTCCCGGAACGCTATCGTGGTTTTTTGTGTTTGGTTTCGGCAAAGCGCGAAATGGGGTTTTAAACGAACTTTTTTCCTTCCTTCTCGAATACTTCTGCTTTGCTTTTAACATAACACGTAATATTAGTAAGATTTGCCAGTTTCTGTAGTTATGCCAGTTCCTAGTTTTCAGTCTTGTATTTTATTGTATTGGTTTTTATTGCAAGAAGGTGTTTTCGAAATCCTTAAATTGTGGTGCAACATTTACATCGTTAGCTAATTCGTGAAGCTTCTTTACCATGCGTTCCATATAAGTGTTCTAACACATATTCAGCATTTGTTGTTCGGTTATTCTAGCAAATAATTCCGTTTAAAGCCTAGCCAAGAAGAATCATCTCGCACGACGATCAAAAACCATTTTGATGAACTGATAAAAACAAAAGATTTTGTTTTGATCAGCATTCATTATGCTTCACGAGCAGGATCTTGATTCCGATGAAAATGATATAGAAAATATCCAAAAGCGTTCTTTGGTTTGAGCATGAGGCGCCCATGTGCAGCACTTTCTGCTTAAATTAAAACTTGCCTTTATGAGAAATAGTAACAGAATTCATTTTGTTGAACTGCCGGCCAAAATCACAACATTTATAATTTCTTTCTTTTGCTTTCTCTTCGTTTTCGACTAGAAAATTGTTTGTTTTTTCTTGTACTCAGGATGTAAATAAATTACAACAAAAACAATGCTTCAGGATATGAATAAATTCCATTTAACGTGCCAAACTTATATTAGTGCGTTTGAGATTTTGATGGTTTAGTTCCTTCATCGCGTTAAATAGTATTAAATTTCATACATTTTTGGTTGCATTTTACCTCTCACGTTGTCATCCTGTGAAGAAGCGCAATGAGTCTGGGCAAACGGAAAAGCAAAGCATTAGTAGCAGTGTATGGATAGGTGTAGGCAAAGAACAATTAAGGTTTTCAGAAAAGTTCAATTAGTGTTAAGGACTAAATTTAAACCAATTATCGTTCATGAGGTTTCTATAGTTGTACAGCAAAACAAACGTTTTCTTTTAACATTGATACAGTTCCAGTTGCATGAATATCGTATTTGACATTTTCTATTTTATATCGACATTCTGCGCGGCAACCACATTTGTTTATCGGTGTTTTACGTTGATAATCCTTTTAAGAGTGATAAAGTTCACGATTGAACGAGCGATTCTTGGTATGAATCCCGAAATTCAAGCAACGATACCCCGACTCGCCTATCGCCTAAGATTACCGGAGATAGTTTTGCGATGGCGGCTTTCGGCCATCTTCCTGCACAGTTTATGATGTTGTACTCATTTGTGACTCATTTCAGAGAAGAAAGAAGAAGGAAATTTCCTTGGCCAGTGTCTTGTTCTTGTGCGTTAGTCAGCATGATCTGTGCCGCTTTCTTATCAACGCCCCATTCCCGGAACCCGTGCCGTGCAAGCGAGCCTGAACCAATAGTAAGCACCATCTGAGGTAACTATGAACAACCGCCGGAATCCCCTTCATCTCACACCATCATACGGCGGAAATGATGACCAAGCCAGCCAGCAAGCCTGCCAGCAAACCTTCATGGTCATGTTTCCTGGAGGAACCACGCACGCTGTCGTCTCGGAACGCAGCCGCCATCGAACGTCCACGGGCGTCCACCATCCAGTGCATCCAGTTCTTGTTCTATCGCTTGCCATCGTTATCATTGAGCACACACAGCACACTGCGCAGCAGTACTTGGTAAATATGAACGCGCATTACCTGGGCTAGCTGACGGTTGCTGCTGCTGGCAAAGCGGCGGACCTCTGTTTGAGCATAAGCGCTGGACGCGGCGATATGGCGCGGTGTAGCGGCAACGGCCACGGCCGCAGAGTATCGGCATCGACCGAAAGGCACAAAGGTTTAAAGTTGTGCGTCTGATGGTTATTTGGACATCTTACGGACGGACCAAAATTATTTGCTCATCGTCCCTCCTTTCTCCCTTTCTCGGCTCCTTCCTTTTCCACCATTCACCACCGTCCTGATGCCCAACAACCGAGTAGTGTTGTTTGTTGCGCAGGATCCGCAAGCTGCAAGCCCGAAGAGGTTCCCGAAGAGATGATGGTGGTAGTGGTGGTGGTGGACAGACGAGAAAGCGAAGGCCCAACGGGCGCATTTAAATAAGGATAAGGTCACCGGCGTTCGTCGGCCCTTTTTCACTCCCTTTCGCCCGAGGATTGGGTCGGGGCCCGTTTTGCTGCCAAGACGTTTCCGGTGTCCACGGTGCCTGCTTGGCGACGATAATGCAGCGCGACGCCATTTTATTGTGCGTGTCCACGTGTGTGTGCGTGCGTGTGTCTTTTGGGTGTGTGTGTGTGTATGTGTGTGTGCGTTTGAGCCGTTACCGTGCTGATAAGAAAGTGAATCACAGAATCTTAGGGGTAAGCAAATGTGCTGCTCCCGGTGCTGCTGGCTTAGCGACAGTCCCAGGGAATCAGACCAACCCGAGACCAAGGTACCAGAGACAAAGGCCTCTCCCTCCGGAAAGGGGGAGTGTTGGGATGGAGGGTTTCCATCTTTGAGGCCAACCAGGCAAGAAAGATGTGACGCAGATTGTCTTGAACCTTCCGGACCGTCATCGTTGTCGTCGTCGACGTCGTCGTCTTCGTTGTTTACCGAAAGTATCATATAGCGATAATACGTGCTGGGCCGTCGTTGTTGTTGGGCTCCGAAGAAAGTGTGGCTTCTCGTCTCAAGCTTTGTCTTCGAAGCGGTCTAGGAGGAGCAGCAGCATCAGCAGCAGCAGCAGGCAGTAATGGCGGAACTGTGGCGTGCTCAGGAGCACCGAGATAAAGCTTAGTCATCATTCATGGGACCGAATATTCGAAGGAGTTTGCTGCTCAACCGCTGCGGCCGCTGCCCGACGTGCTGTACGATTGTCACACACTCACACCGGCTTGCTCCGGATCCGGCCATTTTCCGTGACGTTTGTGCTGACATCTTTGAATCTGGAGCGGTTGCTACGGAAGGAGCTAGAATCAGCTAGAAATTCAATCCATTTAATAGGCAAGCAACCTGCATAAGCCACCGTTCCGCATAAGATTGGCCGTTGGCATGGCCACAGCGGCTTCGCCAGAGTAAACTCAATCAAGCGCAGATGACCGATTGGCCACATGTGATAAGCGGAAGCATACGCAGTACGCAATCGGTGCCACAGAAGTACACACACGGCAACGTCTTGGCCGGTAATGTGTTGGCTGATTGCAAATATTTTCTTAAGACGAAAACCTTCGTCAGCTTCTTTGAGTGAAACTTTTGCATTCAAATTAGAATCCAAAATTAATTATCAACTAATAAACCCAAAACGAACATATTTCATCTGCCATAGATCCTAAAGTAATCAATTGCCGCTATCGTAAGCGATTTAACATTAATTACAACCAATTACGGCGATACGGAAAACCCTTTTCTTATCTTCACCAAGACAGCATTGGTGCAGATAAGCGGCCGAAAAACACTCTAACTTGCTGAGCTCCCAAGATAGTATAGATTTAAATACAATTGTTTGTCAAACCCACGAATGTGGGTATGTTCCGGGGTTGTAAACAATAATCGATGCTTTATCAATCTGGAACTGTTTGTCGAAGCCTACTACGAGCGGTTCCGATTGTTGTTCCCTTTATCTTGCCGTCGCGTAACCGGTTCGGCAATGTCCAGTAGCCGACGGTTGCTTCGAATTGGATGTCGCATGTCGCTGTTTTTTTTTTCGGTCGCTTTTCTTCATCTTTCATTACCTTACCCCGTAGGCCCCTTTCGTGGTCGCCCCGGTGTGGTTGGTTGTCTTACGCGTAAAGCGACAAGTGATAGGTACCGTTCTCGGTATCGGGCTATCGGTGGCGCCCCAGATTTGATCGGCGTGTCGACGCGCGCGCGCGCTCGCGTGGCAAAAACAGCTGATTTGGGAGGTTTGATAATTTCGGCCGGATCGATAACTGACCGGCAACTGGGACGGCCGGGTGGTGAGCACCTGTTTGCAGTGGCATCAGGTCGCGGCGCCCATCAGACGCCCATTGCTCGGTGTGGCTTCATCAGCACGTTTTCACGAGACGGGCACGCGACATGCGTACTATTTAATGTTGCGATGGGCGATGGGCGATGCGGAGCCACCCATTATTCCTGGTTGTGGGCCACCGGGGGACCTGGGTGGTGATACGCATTATCAGCGATCAGCGGGCCACAACCACGGCGTACGCATGCCGACGGTGTTTTTTGGATTCGCTTCACTGACGCCTCTTGATCTGATCGACGGTTTCGACGGCGATTCGCACTTCAAACAACAATCTCGATCCGCATACCGCGTCGAAGTGAAGTATGGAAAGATGTCACCATTGCCACATTCCCCGGAGATGCTAATGTGTGGGTGTGTGTGTGTGTGTGTTAGCGAGCGTGGAAGGTGCAGAATTCCGGGAATCATCCAGCGCATCCTCGATAATCGCTCCCCGAAGTATGCAGCGCTAAACAGCGAGTTTCACTTAAAAAGCTCCCCCTCTCCCCCAGTGGTCAGGATGCGGTGTACAAAGCATAGGCCCATAGGTTGGGATGGCCAAAGCTGTGCTGCGCGCATCGATAATGAGGAAAGGAGAAGGCGGAACCAACGAGCTGCACACAGCTAAGGGGCATACCGGAGAGTGCGAAGCGCGCTGTGTTTGCTCGTTCCATTCCTCCACACTTTCGGGGCGAATGTTTGTTTTCACAAAAAATCATCGTATCATTACAATAATCACATACCAGTTGACTGGTTCTTCCATCATCACCATCATCATCATCAACACCTTAGCGGCCACCGGCACCGACCGACCCGAGTGCCCGGGATTGCCAGTTAGTCCAGCTATGGTGGCCACGGCCCGTGAACAAGGTAAGGTTCCCTCCTTTAAGACAGACAGAGAGACCAAAAGAGTGTGTCTGTGTGTGCGAGAACCGACAAAATGTAAAGCTCATCCCGCGTCCGAAAATCGCAGACCAGAAGGGGGACTCCGTTAAAGTGCTTCCCTCCGCACACACCTCCCAAAATCGGTTCCCCACCAACAGTTCTAGCGCAAACAATGAGCCGCCGCGAGGAGATGGGTTTTGGGTGCGACGACGACGACGACGACGACGGCCGCGAGACGTCGTCGTGACTCGGTGACGCGGAGCACCACAAACGCAAGGTGTGCGCAAGGTGTGTTGGTTAGGTAAGTGAAAAGGTACATAAATCCCACCAGCGGTCATCCCACCACCAGCAGCATCATCGCGGCCCATCGAAAACCCATCCGGCCACCGACCGAAATCACAGCTAATAATTAAGAAATAAACATTGTTAAAGCTTATCGGGGCAAACAAGTGCGTGCGGCTCGGTGCTAGCGGAGGTGAGGAGAGTTGGAAGTGGAGAGGAAGGTTGGATGGAGGGAAGAATAAAAATTGTTTATCTAAATATTGTCTCGCATTTTCTCGTTTCAAAGAGTCGAGAAACTATGGCAGAAGGTGAGGAGCGGTGGCCAGTCAACGGTCGAGTGGCCTGGGAGGGGAAATGGACTGGAGGGTCTGGTGGAGCTGGTTGGTTGTGATTTAACGCAACGCACCGTAGGCCGGTGTGGCCTTCGAGCGTGCGTGAGTGATAATGTCCACGCGTGGTTGTCGTCGTGCATGTCGCGCATCAGAATCAATGAGTAACCGAAACGAACGAAACACTGGATCAAAGTAAGCCACAAACCTTCAACTGAGATGATCAATAAAGGACGACAAAACATGGTGCCGGTAGCGGATCGCAGCAGTAGGCCTGCTGGCACAAGACAGGAACACAAGACAACAATGCCCGGTTGACCGGAGGGCGGGTTGGCGTCAAAAGTCACACCGGACCAGCGCGAACGATTGTGTCAGTTTTGACATTTGCAGCTGTCGTCGTCGTCGTCGTCGTCCGCTCGAGCCACCAGCGCCAGGAGGGACCCTTCTTCCCTGTGTACCTTATCGGGGATGTGCGAGGCTGCCATGGTTCCAGGGGTGGGGGGGGGGGGGACAAGCTGCAATTCAATTATTACGTCCATTCCCCGCCCCCTCTCTGGCCATCCGTAATGTTACCTCCCCGTACTTCTCTCCCTCGAAAAAGCTGTCTGTTTGCTTTGACAATCGCCTGTTGTCTGTCGGCCGCTTGGTAACTTCGTAACTTCTAGCCCTCAAATAGCGCTAGACGAAGGGAAGGACACGCCGCTTTAACCTTCCTGGCCATCACGGGCTCGGCCTCAGACGCTTGTGTTCCAATTATAGGTAACTCAAAAACGGAACAACAACATAAAGCCCCGAACAAAAAAGGACCGATGTTGTTGTTGTTGAGGTCGCCGCCGACTTAGATTCGGAAAACTGATCTGTCATTGCGGTCATATCGTTACGGTACGGTCGGTATTGACCAACGATTGAGGTCTGGTCCGGGGGTTGGTTGGTAATGCTTATTGTGATGAGCCCTCGCGCGCGATCATACACGCGTACGGCTGTCAGAGTCAGCAGGACAGGGACCAGGGGACAGGACAGTGAAAGGTATGACTTGGCAGTTTTGTACCGAACGGGGCATCGAGCATTGATCTCTAGGCTAGCGTATGAATGAACGTCCGGTGGCAAGGTCCTGTAACGGTGCATTCGGACAATTCGGTAGCATAATTGGACGTGAATTGCAAACAGCGAAACACGTCAGAGTCAGAGCGTTGGCACATCGATCGGCCATGACGAGCGAGCTAGCGAGGGCCATAAGCGGAGCGGAGTAGGATTTCAAGAAGGTTGCATCAAGGTAAAAACCTTGGAAATTCCTTGCTGTTTTTACAGTAAAGACCACATCTCGCACTTGGCGGCACTACCGTACCTACCGACGAAGCATGAACTCTCGAGTGTCCCGTTTCTCACTCTGCCAAAGCGCTTGCTCAAGCGTCGAGACGTGTTTAACTGCCAGTTGCATTTAAGCGTAGCCCACCAGGTTGGACCACCCAGACAGACGCAGTTCGTATCTCGCAGTCTACCAGTCTCCAAGGGCCCCCCAAAATGACATCAGCGTGCTGGGAGAAGCTGGGACATCAGAAGCACCAACCGTATCCATTACCGAACGCGAGCAGCAACCAAATTAGCGTCAGACGTTGGACTTTAACGATGACTACCAGGGGGCCAACGTTTGTTCAATTTCGACATCGAGGGTTCGAAGATGACGACCTAGCCTTGAGGCTTTCTGAGCTCGTTTCAAGCTTCAAGTAGATTTGGCTTGTGGCATTTTCCATCTCTATTTTTTCACCCAATTCATTCGACTTCCGAAGACGTTATCTATCGAATGCTATGAGGAATATAAATCGTTTCCTTGTAAGTCCACCTTTGCGTCTATTGTTTCGCGGTCCAACAATGCCAATGAATGCCTCTTGTGGACCATTTTAACTTGAGTAAACGAGATCTCTTACCGGGGATTAAACCGACCGGCATTATTGACACACTTCTGGACACACACACACACTAAAGGGCTACTCCTCAACTCGTCTCGTTATGAATTGCTTGGCTTGGCCCAGAAGTGGCCGGTCGATTTGTGTCGTACGTCGTAAAACCTGGAACAATGGACAACCCAATTGGGCACGGTGTTAGTTCCGGGGCGGAAGTCTTCTAAAGTCCTTTCGAACCGGAGTGTCACGGCGCTCGCCGGGAACACCTGTAGCCGTTAACCGGTAAGCTCGGCACTCGGTAGCTGCCAGGGCGATCTGATCCAGTTCTTCGCCACAATCCGCCCGTGTAAAGCCGGGGGACTCCTTTCTTCCTTCCTTTCGCTTTGAATAATGAATACCAAAGTAGCAGCAATTTTGTTCTGTTCCGCTCCCCCGTTTCGTCCTTTCGACAAAGCCGATGGTGATAGAAACGAAGATTGGGTCTTCGTTCTGCCTTCCTTCGGTCGCTAAAGCTCTGACCTGGAGGGAGGCCCGACCGTGGTTCGGGACTTGAAATTCGTTCGCTCCATTCATAAGTGGTACATCTTTGTCCCGTAGGTCCCGTAGAAGAAGGTAGGGAAGCTGAGGTGAGGGTGCTTCTTCCGCAAAAGGATAACGAGGAGAAGGAACCACGGTCTGGACGCGCTACGCATGGACGATGTGGAATTGAATGAGACCCCGGGGTTTTGTTTCTCTTCTCCCTTCCGATCCCCCGTTATTGATCCTTGAGGCCGTAGGTTCTTTTATTTTTTGTTACTTTTAGCTGGCTGCTACCCTCGGCTACCCGGTGGAACTGTTGCTATTTGTTGCCGGACGTACGCGTATTTTGTTCAATTTGTGTTTATTTTTCCATGTTTTCTGAAAACGCTCCAAGCGGACGTTTTACCGTCTCTCGCTTTGTGGCTTCTCGCTTCCACGAGTTTCCCTTTCCCGAGGTTGTACCGAGGGGATGGGGTGTGGCTGAAAAGGAAATAATAAAAAAAAGGAACGAGGAAGAAAATAAAGCCGCTGGCGAGAGGGTTTTCGAAAGGCCACTTAGCAGCATTATAACCGACCGACGGAACAGTCCATGAAATTGAAGGCAGGACATTGCAGCAGGGACCTACCATTCATCCAGCCAGTCAGCCAGCCAGCCGGCCAGTCAGCCACCTATCGAGCGTCGCACCTGAACTGTGAAGATGGACAACAGAAATGAGCATTATGGCATTCTCTTCGCTTCTTTCCGTGACCTACTACCCAGTCTCCGGTCCGGTCGGGCTTCGGAAGGCCATCGTGGCTCGCGGACGCCGCTGGTGCCAGCTTTCGTTTTCAGCCTTTGCGCTGGACATTACAGCCAGTGCGTGTACGGGTTTATCAAATTTAATTAGCATGTGATTGTTAAAAAGGAATATTTCCGTTCTCTCCACGGTGCGCACGGGTTCTCTTCAGGCGCTCAGGGGCTCGTTGATTGTGATACGCGATCCAGCCAGGGAGGTCCAGCGGACGTTGCCATGCACCCGGGGACCGTATTTTTGTTTCATCTTCCTGACGTGATGGGGTGTGAATCCTACTGCGGGCGTTTCCTAATGTTTCATGCTGGCGCATGGCTTGCTTTGAATGTCTCTCCGTACTTTACGCGTTGCTGCAGGTCACATGGACACGAGATGTTTTGCTGCTTAGTAGCATCTTCGCGGTCGCCGATTTGGCTCGAACCGGCAATAGCAATCGGAAATTCCATCGGTCATCGCCATCAGCATAAAACCGGGATTATTATGATCAGCCGTGTCCGTTCTTTGCAGGTGACGGTAGCTTAGACGGTACTCGATCCGGGATCACCTTCAGCGGAATTCGTCAGACGCTGTGGAGTGAGTCTGGCTGTCTGGTGGCCGCGGCGTCGGCGGCATTCGATTGATTCCAGAGCCGGCGTCGAAAGTGATGTCGATCCGGGTATGAGCATCCGCTGCTTCAAGCTGCTGCTTGTGATGGATCCCCACTGGTCAAGAACTCTTCGCGCGCAAAGGCCGAGTACCGGCCTCAAGTGACTCATCAAGATAAAGATTTACCTAGTGAAAAGTGGGATAAGTGGTTTTCAAGTAACGTCCCGCGTCCTCCGCTGCATCCCGAACCGAGAACAATGATCCGGGGGTGCAGGAAAGAAGAACAATCACTTTGATTTAGCATTAACCGCGCGATCGTACTGATGGCATTCTTCAGACGCCAGACCACCCAGAAGAAGGTTGGATTTCGAAGACGCGTTTATAGCAATACGCGGCACGATCGCGAAGGTAAGGCTTACGTGGAAATGGAAATCGCTACCGTGGACACCCCGACGGCGGGCTGCAGCAACGTCGATAGCGTCCTTTGCCGTCCTTACTTTGCGTTGCTTCCACTTCGCTTCTTTTGCACAATTTCTCGCTCGCTGAAAGAAGTCCATTCACTGGCGACGCGTCGATGAATGATTACCACAAACCAGCAGCCGGTGTCAACGGTGAGGCCATTCTTGTATTTATTCCGAGATATCGGTTCTGTCCAGCGGGTGTAACAGAACGTACGCCACAAGCGTGCCACTCAATGGACACCGTTTGTTGCAACAACTCAGGTGATCTTAAAGATTGTTAAATGGTACCGTCAGCACGCTTAACCTGGCACGAGCACGTCAGTTCCTTCCAGTAGTCATAAATGGTCTCAAAAGGATGCCTTTGACATGAGTAACTATTCTTTTATACTGTCTGATTACAATAGTTTAAGGTACTTTCGGTTTGGTTTATGTTTTATCTCCGAATACTTGAAATATTTAATAAAAACACTGACATGACAATCAACCATTTAAACCCGAAAAACCGAACAGAAGACCGGAAAGGCGCCGGAACAATCTCAGTATTTAATTTCATCCCCAATACTCCTCAGCTATACCCTCCATCGTAACTCCTTCCCCTCTTCTTTCGAATATCTTGCGGTCGCGGTTGATGTTCCGGCGCAATTGCCGGAATCTATTGCCGTCCTAAAACGTGCTAATCTACCAGTTCTTCAAATCACGACCACCACCCCACTTACCAGTCCATAAGCGTCGTACCGGCGTCCAGCCTGGAGCGATAAATCAGGCACCAGCTCCGTGAAGCGTACAGGACCCCTCCGGTCCCTTCGTGAAGAAAGCAACCCTTGTGTTTCACTCCTGCCTCGGTCTCGAATGCTAATAAACGATTCGTATCGACGGATTGAAGCATCTACGGGGTGGGTTGGGGTGTGGGTGTGTGTGTGTAACATACGATTCCGGTTTGCGACTTGCGAAACATTCTTTGGCTGCCGTTGAGGGTGCGATACACGGCGAGGGTGCGTTGCGTTCGGTCGTTCTTTTGTTTGTGGCCAGCGGGCTTAAACTCTACGTCCTTTGCTCCGGCACAGGATATTAATAAACGTTTAAGGACGAAGGAACCCTTCGAATAGGAGGGTGATGCGGTACGGAACGATCTTACAAATCGCTCGATATTGCTCTGCTCGGTATAGTGGAGGCCCCGCGGGGGATTTCCAGCGCTCGTGGTAGACTAGCAGCGTTCAAATACGATGGCCACGATGGGTGAGAGAGCTGAGGAAGTTGAGCTACAGGTATATGATGGTGAGTTGGAGTAGCGTGTAGTAATTGACAGGGATTTGTGTCAGATTTGAAACAATCAAGGTTCGTGATATTGGGACTTGTCAGAAAGTAATATGTAGCTAATGTTCCGTTAAGAAACAATTAGTATTCCCTGTGTCACATGCGATGAGAAAGATCATCTTTCTCAGAGCTTTTTATTTTAGATATTTAGTTCCCTAACGTTCGGAACATATTTATTCAGCGGAAACATTTTTTTAATATTTTAAATTTATGCAACCGGCATCGTTTTTAATTATTTGTATCATTCAAATTATTTTTCCATTCAACTGTAGTCCTTTTGTTTATCTTGCTATACTAGTCATCTACTTTATTGCATCTTGTCAATAGAAAAACCATATGTTGACTATGTGAGAAGACAATAAGGAAATGCATTACGAAAATTAGATTCATTCTGTTCAAAGAAAATGCTTTAATCACAGTTATAAATTATTCAACCAACAGTTGTAGATGCGAATTGAGGCATTTTGAATTTGTGTCTTGATTTTTATGCTCATGCATGCTCACAGCATTCTTCCCACCGTCTTCACACTCACGATCAATCGATCGCAACATTCAGTTACCATCTACCAAATAGCCCGAAGATCTCGGGTCGAGAAATTCAATTCACACGCCAACAACCTGTTCGCGCAGCAATGGCGGTGCAGAGGTTACAATTTCCCATGAATAATGCAGAGCAACGTCAAAGGGAACGCCGGGGATGATTTCTCGAGTGGTACTTGGTCGGTTCGAGTTTGGAATCGGTTGGTTGGTGCGGTAACAGGTTCATTTTACGCACGGGCCGCGCCCGACCCTCCTCGGAATTAAACTCCTGGGCCAGAATCCCTAATCCCGTTTTCCCGATGATAAAAAGCTGGGAAAATATCGTTTCCAATGGAACTTTCCCATGAATAAAGAACCGCATAGAGTCATGCGAGAGCTGCGTTTTGAGTGATTGCCACATGATGATGTCTCCTAGGAATTGTATCTCGCGGACACGCGCTGGTGCATGTGCACTTTACATTCAGGTGCGACACAAGACGACGACGATGGTGTGGCAATTGGTTGTGAAAAGGCACGCCGGACACGTTGTGTTGTACTCTAGCTCTGCGGCGAAAGAGTGATACGGCTGTGATCATTTCTAAATATATAATCCGTCATCGCTTACTCGCCAACTAAAACATCCCAAACGAATGGGGCACACCTTCGGAGTGAGGGTTGTTTTTCGCGAAAAAAGGCATATTGGGACAACGTAATCGACGCCTAAGGTGTTGGCTAAGGCTCTACCCAATTACTACCATGATTTAATTCTAATAACATTGGCAAACAAGCACTGCGGAGTACCTGTCTGTAAGTGATTTTGCAAATATGTGTTCGTTTGTCGAGCAAACGAGCGTCAAGTTTATTTGAAATAGAGAGGAGAGAGAGAGAGAGAGAGAGAGAGACACCCAGACTCCCTTTGCTCGAGGTCCGGGTCGCGGGTCCCCGGAAATCTCCGGGGTCGGACTGTTGGGTTTGCAGATTTCGTCGGAACGCCCGAGCTGATCCATGTGTGTGGCAAATATTTTGGTGTCAAACAGCGCCATTTTTATCGCCCCCCGCGCAGGTGGTAACGCTGGTAGCCGCATGGGAGAAATGTCAAGGTTAGTTGTTCACTGGCGCAAGCTCCTCGCAAGTTAACAAGCTGGTGAGTATTACATTAATCAGCTGCACGGACCAAACAAGGACACCGCTGGACCGCGGCGGCATTAATAATGAACTCCTGATGCGGCTACCGGTTTCCGGTGGTCCTATTGCATACCTTTTGCAGCGCCCTTTGGGAGGGCTACAACATTGTTGCAACATGGACCCACCGAGTGGATAGTAGGTGTGCGTGCGTGTTCTCCATTGTCACCTAGTGTTGCGAGTGTATTCCATCTCCCATGGTATTTTGTTTTCAATTTACAACAATACACACCCCGATACGCTATCGTGCAAGGCGGGTTGGAAAGTTTATTAATTTCGTGTACAAATCGTCTTAAGCAAACAACGGACCGGGATGGATAGGATCAGCGCACAAGTGACTAACGACAGTCCTTTCCACGTGCCGTGCGTGATACAGTCCGTGGCGTATAAGCCACTGGCCAAGCCTAGGCTGGGCTAGGTGGTATTGTTCCTCCGGAAAGAATCATGTTAAACGGTTCCTGATCGGGTGCGCGCGCGCGCCTCTCATCTCAAACGCGTTGTCGGTTGTTTTGATTGTACGCACCGCCACGTGTTTTTACTTGTGCACGTTTTGTGCACATCTCCCGGAACGACCGACACGGATGCTGATTGTTATTTTTAAGCGTTTTTTACTCCCGCGTGGCAAGTGTGCTAGGAAAACAAATTTCACCCATTCATACTGCTGCGATTCATACCCTTCTTTTGAATGCGGCATTCCTCTTTTAATCAACCCCGTTTGCCGTTTGCTTTGCTTTACTACAATTGGATTGTTGATAGTTGTTGGCTATTTTGCAATGTCGAGACTGAGATTAGTTTCCTTGGGCATGGGAAAGTGGTATCCAATCAAATCGAAGGGTTTGTTCTGCATTGAGAATTATCCTTCAATTTGCACGGTATCAATGCAGTGATTAGAAAGGGACACCCTTTCGCAGTTTGAGGGTGTTCGAAGACGAGTGGATTATATGCTGCAAGCTGCATTGATATGTCGTTGGTTAGTGGAACAATCTAGCATTGTGAAAGGTTTTCAAGTTGCATTCAACCAATACTTTCGATGCAACTAATTTGTCTTTTAAAATATTCTAACTTTCTAGAAAATAAATAAAGAAACCAATCAGATTATCATTAGTATCTAAACCGACCAATCAAAACGAATATTTTTTATTGTCTATTGTGGATTTCATATCTTCCATTTCAATCCGTTTGTATTAATTATTCGATGCTTAAGGGGTGCTGATGCATTTTTTTTTGTGTCATTTTAGCTGACAAATTGAAATATAAAATAAAAAACAACAAGCTACAAATAGTCAACAAATCAAATAGTCAACAAACAACAAGCTACAAATAGTCAACAACAACACAAATAGTGTTGTTCTATTTTAAAAAACACAAAAATAAAAATAAAGCTTAAGGTAACGTGAAAATTACGGGAAGTTTAAATAGTTTTGGATCCGAATTATCTTTAAACACCTCGCTTTGAAGTCCTTCCTGTAACCAGTAAATTAGATTGCTTCAAGATAGTACCTTTCATCCTACCAACTCTATGTTTCACTTAAATTTCGCTTTAGACATTTTTAACATTTCCCTAGCTGCATTCCATTCCATCCGGCATAATGTGCGGTTGCAACCAGCGTTTGAAGGCAAAATTGGAAAAAAGAGAAGTATCCTTGTCATCCGAAAAGCGAAATGCACAAACCAATAAAGCCCAACGTTTCGCTGTTTCCTGCGTGAACCGTAGAAAAGTGAAAGAGCTCGAATAAACAAAACACCAAAAAACACAAATCGCATCAAACGTGTTCATTTTCTCAATGTTTTTCTTACGTTTTTTTCTGTTGCTTTCTGATTTTTATAATATTTTTCTTTACCCCTCCATGCTTCCGCCATGCTAAACCATCGACAGTGTCCTTTTTCCCCGTCTGTCGGCCCGTCTCACCGAAGACCGGTGAAGAGCTTCCTTCCTATCCATCTTCGAAATGCCAAACCAGCCAGCCAAAACAGCATTTACAATTCCGATTCCGGCTCGGCAGTATCATCTTTGACGGCATACAGGCCCAAAGCACAAACCGTTCAAGTGGTCAGTGCGAAGGAACGAACCGTGAGTTGAGAATGGACTCAAGCCGCACCAACCGCACCGCACCACCGTGTGCAACGGCACGTTTAGGCGCTTTAGTCGACGAAAATGTGAAGTGTGTTGTGTTCGCAGGTGTGGCTTTCCCGGGGTGGTCCACCGGCCGGGCAGGAAGGAGGTTCTTGTTGTTCTTATGCTGCTTATGCTCTCTCCCTCTCCCTAGCGACCAAAGGAGGGACCTAGGTAAGGTGCGCGGCACTTTGTTGTGGACATGATCACCGATGAGCCGGAACGCGATCGATCGAACGGCACGAAACACGGCACCACCGTTTCCGTTCGGCCCTTGGCAGCCACTCGAGCAGGATCCGGTTAAGGATACCGCTGCGCGGTGGCCATCACCTAGAGAGGGCCCCCAGAAGATTGTTAGAGTGTTTGTGCTAAAAAGGATATAAAAGTCGGCGCGGTGCGGCACGGCAAGCGCTACAAATGCTGGACACGGCGATGCATCAGAAGGATTCAAGCACCACCCGTACCAGTGCACCAGACAGGCAGGCATCAAAGGATCGCCACCGCTCCGTTGTGGCCACCCACGAAGAATGAGTTTTTGGTTAAACAGCGGCGCAGCGCTATTGACACTCATTACCGCTGGCCAATTGGCCAGAGCAGCTAAAGTTTGTCGATGCGCTGCCCCGCTAACTAGCTTCTTCCAAGCGGTCAAAAGAATCAATTGTGACACACACAGACAAACACGGCGGTTTGGAACGATGCCCCAAATATGTTCAATTTGGGGCAACGCGGCACAAATGGCATCCTAATGAGACGCGGTCCCGGTGCAAACTTTGTCGCCGGAAACTCTTGCTCTCGTTACGGACCCAGAGATACCGGCCAGAGAGAGGAAGAGAGAGCGAGAAAGGGAGGCTTCGTTCGCACGGCTGGACTGGCCAAAAATTCCCACAACCTACGCCCGGTGTCCCGATCACACAAACGGTGGCCATTGTGCACCGCGGTGCGCCGTTCGCTCCGGTTTTTGCGGTCATCTCGGTTCGGAAGTTCGAGGCTCAGACCCCGGGCCAGACCCGGACCAGGCCCCGACCAGTGCGCGGCTAGTAGGTGCGATGATTAATTATGCATATGCAGCGCATAATGTTTAACCCCGATCGAGAGGGTCGTTGGTGCGTGCGCCGCGTGCCGCCACGAAAGATGGCCCTGATGGTCCGAAATTAGGGTCAAACGGGGGAGAGAGTTTCGAGGTCGCGTGTCGACAAATGAGACTTCACTTCCGACTACTCCTCACCCCGCGCGTCCTTCCGGTTCAACAATCGGTTCCATCGGTGGTTACACGTTCAGAGGAGCTGGACAAGCCGATTCATGTCGTCCGTTTCGGGCGGGGGTAGGGCGTTTAGTTAGGGCTCATCAATTGGAACAGCACCGGGGAGTAATCGATGGGGTTCAATTGAGTACCATTACATTCTAGCGAAATCTATTATCCAACAATCATAATAAATTATTGCATCCGATTGTTGTGGTTAGCGGTAGGACAAAATGACGATTTGAAAGACTTCATTGGTAAGGTTCGGAGAGTTAGATAGTCTCGCCAAGAACTGTAAGCTAACCCTTCCCTCCAGGGGTTCGTTACATCAAAATAATCAAATTCCAGTTAGCGTAAGGGTGGGGCGAGCCACTATCGGAACGGCCACCACTGGAATACATGTAGATAGTTTCTCTCATTATAGCATAATTACGCGACTGCAGCCGATACATCAAGACACGCAACCAACAACCACCGGACGGCCGCACCGATGACACCGATTTTTGATGCAACACATTTCCGCTCCACATCCGCAAGGCCGCGTGCACCGACGTGCGGGGTGCCCTCTCTTCCCCGTCCACCGTCAGCAACAAGTCTCGTTCACGTGTAGCGGCCAGGGCCTAGGGAAGATCATCAATTATGCTCCGTACGAGTGGCATTAGAAAGGTGGTACGGGGTGGGTGGTTCGATGGTTCTTTATCGTTCTCCTGTCCCCGGAACACCCGTTTTTTTTAGTTCTTTTCGTTTGTTTTTAATGCCTTTCCAATGACGCTTTCTTCGTGGCTAGCCGACAGGCGGATGAGCGATAGTGTGATGGCCGTATGTGGAGACTTCTTTCCGGTCACGTGTCAGTGACGAGCGTTTGGTTTTTTTGGGATTGTTTTAAGGTCGTAACAACGAACTCAGTTTTGGTTCTCAGTAATTAATATGTCCTTTTTGACAGATTGACAGACGGAATTTCATGGAACTGCCACGTGAAGGGTAATTCATTCATTTGGTGTTTATCCTTTGTTATCTCTAACATAAAACTTAAAAAAATGTCACTTTCGCCAGCAGATACTATCTTCAACCTTTGCATAGGTTGTGAATTCGCGTTGCGAGTCGCAGATTTTTTTTCTAAAAGAAAACAAGTTTCATTCCATTCGTGAATTTGCAAAGGCCATAAATGGCCACCAGCAGCATACCACACTCGACCCATCTAATCGTCTGATCGTTCGTGTTCGCGGCCATAAACCTGCAATTGACACTTTCAAGCGCTGCAGCGAACGATGACAGATCCTGTGGACGGTGGCCGGTACAATATAAAGCCATCCATCCATCCATCCATCTATCCATCGCCACCAAGTTACGCGTCGCTCGATGTGGCCGGCGGAGTGCATTTGGTGCATTACTCCCCGGCGACGGCTTTGAACCTTCGCTCTTGGGACCGCTGCAGCAGGTTGGAAGGTGTTAAATGATGTGTATCCAGCGTCCCCGGCCACGGATCGCGCACCTTTATGACCATGACACAACGCAGGTAGCAGAGACCGATGATGATCCCACGGTTTCATCAAACCCGTCGACACCGGGAATTGATTGATACCTTGCGCGTTCTGAATTACTTCCATGGAAGGCAAGGGTTCGAAAGAGGAGTCGCTGAGATGGGTCCAGATCCCACCATTCCCTTGATTCCCTTTGGAAACATTCGGGATTCGGGGTCCGTCTTCGTCTTTTGTCTGATTAATTGCGGTCAATGTTATCCGTCCGTTTATGGTGGCTCTGTAAGGAGAGATGTCTCGCACTCGTCTCGTACCAGCTACTGCACGGTTACCACTTGACCGCTTTATGATACCGCCGTTCGACGATTGTTTTGTATGTTTTGATTAATGTGAAGGAGATTAATTATGTAATCGTTTCATTCATCGCCCGTGTTCTCCACACTTCGGTCGGTTTGTTCTGGGTAAACAGGATAAGCGGAACGTCTGTTGTGCTGCTGTTGTGTGTGTTCTTGCCACGATCTTATGAATAGTCCCTTCACCGATGATCTTTCCTCTTGGAAAAGAATTATCGATCGAGTGTCTTATCCATTTGATTATCACACGAGCAAACGAGGTGGCAAATCTGCAAAGTAACATGATGGCCGCCCAAAATGGAACTCCCACCAGTAGTAGTTTCGGAGCACTGAGGGCACGAAAAAGGAACACTGAGGGCGGAGAAAAGGGCACGCTTTTCGGGTCAATCGATCATCGAATGAAACGCGAGCACCGTAAACCGTTTTGCGGATAGACAAGCTGGCTCGGATCGGCCAATCGAATGCGAAACCGGACGGGCAAAGGGCAGGACATTACATTAAGTAATGGACACCAACTTGCGGGAGTGCTGCGAGCGAATGGGGTAATGAGCGGAATGGAAGGATATCGAATTACTGCCGGGCACGGCCGAGGGTCGCCGAAAATTCGTTACTAAAAGAGACGACTCGGACTGCCAAATGGATTCGTGGGTGCAGCAGCCACGACAATATGATGGCGACACGTCGTTCCATCAAAGGGCGAGCCTGTACGAGGGGGGCGGTCTATACAGACAGAATGCTTTTAAAATATCAAATTAAAATGGACGCCAACGTCAATTCGAAGGTTCGGTCAATCGACACTTTGGTTGACGGGAGGGGTTGGTTATCTGCATAGACAAGCGCAGCTCATCGCTCTTTTGGTTTGCAAATCCCCTGACCAAGGGCGCCACCGCTGGCTGTGGTCAACATAGTGGGGTCTACTGGCCGCCAAATGACGAATGATGATTTATGAGCCGACTCCGGTACTCCGTGCTGCGAGGAGTAAGTCTGGGCGCCCAAATTGAATTACTGCCGATACCCAGTACCCTTGGATTCGTGTTCTCTTGACCACTAGCGATAATTAATGTCCTGCGAGCGGGTGGGGTTGTGCAAAAGGCGACGAGTGAGTCTGATCGGACATGATGGACGCAAGACGGACCGTGTGGTAAGTCTATCGGCATCGGCATCGTTATTTATCTTTCTATTTGCCAAAGTACTCAGATTCCCACAGTTATCTCGGGAGTAGTGCCGGAGAAGGTCACCGGAGCCACCCGAAACGGATAATGCGCTGGACGCTGGGCGACGCTGGCCTAGCGCCGGCTGTTACCTTCCCTTTTGCCGTCATGCGAAGCCAGTGTGATGGGAAGATGCTAGAGGAACACATTAGCCGGAAAGGATCAGGGAAATATTCATTTATTTGATTAAATTTTGGAAGCTCTGTTTGCACACTCCCTCCCGTAGGATGCAGCATCGGCTGCAAGCGTGCTTCGGTTTCGGAGAGTTTTTGTTCGCACGGGATCGAGCCATTTGCTGGCTTTACTGTGAACATTGCCAGCGATTGTTTTAACAACGCTCATGCAAACATCTCCAATACGCTGAACAGGGATAGTTGGACGAACTACGAAGATATTAAGT
Organism: Anopheles darlingi; assembly: GCF_943734745.1. Taxonomy (NCBI): domain Eukaryota; kingdom Metazoa; phylum Arthropoda; class Insecta; order Diptera; family Culicidae; genus Anopheles; species Anopheles darlingi. The sequence continues at coordinate 42,848,064 of NC_064874.1, forward strand.
TCCGCGTTAAGGATGAGTGCGACGAGAGAAGAAGGCAAGGCAAGGTAAATCAAAGCAAGGCAAAAAAGGGCAATGGTTCAGCATTTGGATTTCATTTTCGATCGAAAAACGTCGCCGGGAAGGAACAGAAACATTTGGAAGTCTCTTAAAGTTAAAAATGTAAAAGGAAGTAAAGATTGTAAAAGGAGCCATTTCCAAGTGCCTATCGAGTGACCAAAGATATCAATCAATCCAATTGATCTGAACGGTAAAAAACCAATATATACACCTCAACCGATTCGGTAGGCTAATTCTAATTGCATACATTTAGGGGCCGAACATTTCAAATTTTGGCCGTTAAATAACCAGTGGAATGAACAAGAACCTTAAACATGAGATTAAATCAATTTATGGTGCGAAAAACTACCCAAATATTATCTTTCGTCAGTGAAAATGTAGTGGCATCTCCCTCCCCTTTTCCGTTACAGCACTATTTAACGTTTATAATGTATTTTTCAAAGATGTTTAACTGAAAAGGTGTGTATGTTTTTGGGACAATTATTATGTCTAAATCATCTTTTATCCATCTGGAAGGGACGGGGGAAGGTACAAGCGATATACTAGGTATGTACTCGCTCCCTCCCCATCCCTCCTCCACTTTCCACATGTATTTCTGTGTCCGGCTCATTCTATGGTTATCTAACGGCAAAATTTTGAAATGGATAACCGCTAAAATTATTTGAATCGGTAGAGGTGTATGTTTTGGTTTTTTACCGTCAAACGTATTGTTTTCATTTGTGTTTTGGCCGCTGAAGTTGATTTCCGAATAAATTTTGCAGTTTTTAACGATTTTGTTGCTGTTGCTGTTATATTTATATTAAAAATGCAAAAAACAATACGAAAAGAACCTACATTTTCGTAAATAAAGCGTTCGATAGCGTCAAGGGTTCAGCGAAAAAGTCCGCGGACGTATAAAAGTTTGACAGCGTGTAAGGGTTAAGCGAAACCGTTTTGGCATTAATTTTTTCGTTTGCGCTAGGGTTTTCGCCCCGTCTGGCACCGCCTTTTCGGTTTTCAACCGATTTTTGACTCCGATTATACGCCATTTCATACTATTAACTCTGGTCAAATTTTGTTCTTTCCGCCTACCCGTTTGGCGTATTTTCTTGTTGGGTGTGGAACGAATTGAAGAATGAGCTGCAACCCTGAAACAGTGATAGTTGATAGAGTATGAGCGTAATGTAATAAAAACGTAAAATTTTTAACAAAAATCAAAATAATAAGTGAAAATAGCCTGCATAGCACTGTACCGTTGTTTTGGTCTGCATTTTTGAGGTTGGAATCGCGAGTTCTGAAATCGATTTAAAAATAAGAAAATTCACTCTTTTATTGTTTTCGTGATAAAGATTAAGGTGATAAGAACCAATCCGCGGCCCAGGAAGCTGGATTTAAGAGCCGTACTGGGGTAAGTCCTCTCTCCGAAAAGAAGAACAAAGAGTGATGATTACATCATGTGCTCACGCCGGATCTAAAATTTCTGTGAAAATTTGTACTTTTTAGCCGTTTTAACTTGTGAAGCACATCAGCGAAGTAATTCCAGTGACCCGGCGATATACTAGTCTTCCACAATGGTATGTTATATCCGGAGATTCCCATTGATCGGGGCTGACCCACCGACCTTCTGTTTACAGATCCGATTTTCCGCCGCCGGTAGGGCGGTCGCGCTGGGGAACTCGTTCCGCCAACCCGTGGCATGGTTGTTATGTCCCCTGGTAAGCCAAGATTCTATGAAATGCTGTTTCACTTTATTGACCATCTCGCGACTATCTTCTAGCGACCGTATTCTGCTGGTGGACGACGACCGGGGTTCTTCTCGCAGGTGATCGACAACATTAAGCAAGAGATGGAGAAGAACAAGGAGATGAAGGAGAACCTGAAAAAGTTCCGTGAAGAAGCGCAACGACTGGAGCAATCCGATGCGCTGCAGGCAGCTCGCAAAAAGTTTAACACGGTCGAATCGGAGGCGTCCAAGAGCAGCGAGGTGCTGAAAGACAATCTGGACAAGATTAAGGGTCGTGTGACGGAAGCGCTGGACGAGGCGGCCCGGACAGACATCGGTCGAAAGGCTGGCCAGCTCGGCGAGGACCTGAGCCGCACGGCTCGAGGAGTCGGAGAAACGCTGGCCGAAAAGGGTCAAGCTTTGGGCCAGAGCGGAGCCTTCCGTGGAATCAGCGAAACGGCGAAAGTTGTGCGCGAGGAAATCGATCGACAAGGAATAGAAGCGCGTGTTTACCGCAGTCCGGTGAAGCTACGCAAACGAGTCGAAATAGCTAGCGACCCATCATCACGAACGGTGGAAGCAAACGAGGACGCCACGGGAGTGGAGTTGCACAAGGACAGCAAACTGTACCAGTCGTGGGAGGATTTCAAAAACAACAATCAGTACGTGAACAAGGTACTTACGTGGAAGATGAAGTATGACGAGTCGGAAAATCCGATGATCCGTGCGTCCCGGTTACTGACCGATAAGGTGAGCGACATCATGGGTAACCTGCTCCAGAAGACCGAACTGTCGGAAACGTTGACCGAAATCTGCAAGCTCGATCCAAACTTTGAGCAGAAACAGTTTCTGCGTGATTGCGAGAACGACATCATCCCGAACGTGCTGGAAGCGATCATACGAGGGGAGCTGGATGTGCTGCGCGACTGGTGTTTCGAGAGCACCTACAACATCATCGCCACACCTATTAAACAAGCGATTGCGGCCGGTTATCGGTTGGACTCCAAGATTCTCGATATCGAAAATGTAGATCTGGCGATGGGCAAGGTGATGGAGCAAGGCCCGGTGTTGATCATAACGTTTCAAACGCAGCAGGTCATGTGCGTACGGGATAGGCACGGTGCGGTCGTGGAGGGTGATCCGGAGAAAGTTATGCGCTGCCATTACGTGTGGGTTCTTTGTCGCGATCCAAACGAACTGAATCCACGGTCCGCCTGGAGGCTCATGGAAATGTCCGCCAATAGCACGGAACAGTTCGTGTAGAACGATACGGGCATATGATAAAGTACGATTTAGCATTAGCCTTGAGTTTAAACGGTTTATAACCGATGTATGCATGTGGCGACGACCGAAGACAATTTCGACGGGGTTTTCCGGTGCGGAAGGAAATGGATTTCTTCCCTCCTATTCAAAGGTACCGTCGTACTACTGCCAAGTGTCGCCGCGCGAGTGTGTGAGGATAAGTGCTTTAAGCCGGTCGGGGAAACGAACGTCAGTTGAAAGGATGACCGTCGTTTTTCCCGGATGTAAAATAAATTGTTATGTTAGCGGATGATGGATCGTCAGACGCCAACAACTATCAGCTCTATATCAACCGTTTACGATTCATTCACTATCTTGGTAACTGGAACGGTGTTTCTCATGCAATGATTCGTCAAACCAATAATGGGTAATGCTGGAATTTATTGCATCAACAGTTAACCACCAAAACAGAACTAATGAAACATTGTATTACACTTGCAGCAAAAGACATACGCCTCCAAGAGTCCATTTGGCCGATTTCTCCTTAGTTTTCAGGTTGAAGGTCCACACAAAGGTCGGTCCTCGAATTCTGCAACAAAAGTAGAGTCATTAGGATATGCGGTTCGGTAACACACCTCAAAGCTGTTGATCTTACCGTGTTTTGTAGACAGGACACTCGTAAATATTCTTCGTCTCTTGTTTGTCCTGCGTGATCGCTTTGATGAAAATGACTGGCATCTGGGGAAACAGTTCCTTCATCAAGGAATTGGAGATCGAACCAACGTTCACATCCCATCGGGCACCCTCCATGAACAGTCCATTGACGTAGGCACCTTCCCTTGGCGGGGCGCTGAAATCTTCCTTCCACTTCTTGGTCACGTCACAGCTCAGACACATCTTGTCCAGTGGCCACTCGTTCTTGCGGGCCGTCTGCTGCATGATAGCCGTGAGAAAGCTTTGTGGATTGAAGAATCCGGCCAGCCACACCGAGGACGGTAGATTGAAATCGTTGGACCAAGCCTCAAGTTCCTTGATACGCATCAGTAGATCGGAAAACCAAGACTGCAGCCCGTACATGGACGGATAGGCACGCTTCGTCCAGTTATCCGGTACATGGTCAAAGAACAGCGATTCTTCCAGCTTTTCCATGTCGGTCGTGATGGTTAGCTCTCCCTTGAGTCCGAGCAGCAACTCCCGTAGCGATCGTTTCAACTCCCGGACGAGAATATTCATTCGCTCACACTCCTGGAAGGCTACGATGATAAACGGTGTGCGGTCTTCGACACGTGCCATCAACTCCAACATGTTGAATTCTTCCGGCAACTTGTCGAGGAATTCGTCGATGGTGTTCTTCACGACATCTTCTCTGCTTATAGAGGCACTGCTTGTAGCCCCAGAATCACGTGGTTGCAACTCGAATATAGTTTTGAAAGCCTGTTCCGAGAGGGTCGTCAGGAAGCCAATTTCCGCGTTCGGATGAAGACCGTACAGGTGGGGTGACTCAGACGGAAGGTTATCGTCGATGTAGTTATGGTAGCCTATATAGTCGAGATTGGGTGGGGCCGGAAATCCGGCACAAAGGTTCAGATCTCCATCGACTAGTTCTGGTTGCATCAGCTCCTCAAGATACGTTCGGCATAGGCGTCGATCCCAATCATCCGTGATGTGACCACCGTACATGATCTCTCCGAAAAGGTAGCGCAAGTCTTCCCACGGCACACGATTGTTTGCCTCTAGATAGTTGTACAGCACATACACACTGATGGTGAGATCACCAACATTGAATGGATATACCCGATTCCAACCCTGTGGCCCAAACTTTCGACGCTCGGCAACGACTGCGTGAAAGTAGCAGAGTGAAAATAGGATCGCCTTGAACTCGGCTTCCTTGCCACACATCTCGAGTGTTTCTTGGTTGAAATTATCCAGCGCTTTGTGAACGTTCGCCATCATTCCGGTCGGTGGCTCGTTGGTGATTTTGATGGCCGATTCCAAAATGCCTTGCGGTATTATGTGATACTCGGCCGAAGCGGCCGGCTCTCCACTGATGAACAGTCGATAGTTTTCGTGGGCCCCTTCTTGCGTAGCTTCCATCTTCTTTTCCAAAGTTGCCAACCATTTAGCCACGAGATGGATGTTCTGCAGAATCACCCAATGGCCCTCCTTGCAAGCAACATCCATAGCTGCCTCGGCCACTACTTCCTGACCCTGGCCAAGCGATACATTGTAGAAGTTGCCGTAATCCGACGAATATTTCATCTTTTTGCCCAGCTTCTCTACATCCTTCAGCGGATCAACGCCTGCCGAAAGGATGAAGAAGACGGGAGTGGCAGGGCTCGTTTCCTCAAACGATTTAGCAAACTCGATGGTTCGTGATTCCACATATTTAGCCCCGAGTTTTTCTTCGACAAATACTCGCAAGGCGTAGGTCATTCGATCCGGGCGTAGACAGCGCATTATGCAGAGCCTCTGTAGGGCGTTCTTGTTCTTCCACTCGCCCGGCATCTTTTCACGTTCAGGACACTCTGATTCAACCAGCTTGCGCCATCGTTTAGCTGATCCTTCTATATCCTTATCGAGTGCCCGGAACTCGTCCATATTGGCCAACGCCTTGATACCTCCCCAGCCGCTGTTGGACATGAAATCGAATGGCGAGGTGAGGTTGGGCAAGTACGGGAAACGCAATAAGAAATCCAACTCTACTGGGTCGATCTCTCTCGCTTGCAGGAGAATTTGAATCGCCATCTGTGCCATGAAAATCAGCTTATCCTTCTCAAACAGTCCTCGAGTGGTGTACATGTGCACGGCGAAAGTAATCGATTCGATCAGATTCAACACCCGCTCCTTTAACTTATCGGCTGCTGGCGTCTTCAGGATTGCATCCTTGAAGACCGTCGTGAACGCTTTCAAGGAGAACTGGTATATCGGATTGATCTTGTGGAGATCGTTAAGGATGAAGTATAAGATGGAAGCACGTTCCGCCGCGGAACGGTAACTTTCACGAGCCACATCTATCTGCTCCGAGGTTTTCTTGCTTTCGCGTACCTTTACCTCTACTTCAGCAGCAGTTTTCTTCGTTTTCTCCAGATTCACTACGAGCGAAGCATCCTCAAGAACATTCTCGCCGGCTGACGAGAGGCGACTCAGCAAATCGTCCTCCAGCAGCTTGAGCGTAATTTTGAATTTATTCTGTTCGGTCGTAAGATCTGCCTTCTGTTTTTCCAGGTCCGGCCGTTCCGCCTTGACCACCTCGGCCAGCAGCTGCTCCTCTAGACCGTCTCTGGTAACGGTGAAGTTTATGAGGGTCGTTTGTGCCTGCATTTCCGGCTTGTAGTGCGGATTGGCCAGTTTCGTTTGCAGAATAAGCTGAAAGGCTGGGTTATAGTCAACCTCCTTTTCACCCATTCGTAGACAGCGTCCTTTTTTCACCAGCATACGACCAAGCAGCGGGTCCAGCACGGCATCGACTGTTTCTCCAATATTCTCAATGAGCAGAATCTTACCATGTACAACGCATCGCTCGATAATATCCAGATAACCACGGGCCGTTAGTCGCAAGATAGTTAAATCGTCTCCATACTTTTGCTTGATCCATTTGATGCCTTGCCTGTGAACGGAAGGAATAAATCACTGTGTTAGAAAAGTGAATCGTAGCCGATGCTATGTAGTACTTACAATTGCGGATCGATCATGAGTGGCCAGCGCGAGGAGTATGTAAGAATGGTCGCGTTTTCGGCCGACATACGGTCGGATGGCAGGCCTTCGTTGTTCCAGGAGGCGATCATTGCATCGTCGCAGATCAAACTTAGTGGATCGACACCTTCCGTAAATGGTATCATCGGTCTGGACTGGCGGAACGTGGGAATCCACAGTTTTTCCTGCAACTCGACGCGGTATCGTCTGGTGAAGCAACCGACATAGCTGACAAAACAGGCAATCAATAGCACATCGCCGGGCAGAGTCACCGTTTGACCCTTGAGCGTGGCTATCGATTCCCGCCAGCGTACATTCTCCGATGCCAATCCATTCACCAAACGATGCGCCAGATCGATGGTAAATGCCGTTTTGTCCGCCTCGTCCTGGCACTTTTGTTTCTCGGCCAGCGCATTGTTAAAGTCGGCCTGAATGACTCCGAGTTTGTCTTCCAGTTCCGTAATCTTCGATGTGAGCTCCATCAGCTTATCCTGTGCATCTTTGAGCTCGGTTTGTGCATCGTTCAGAGCCCGTTGCTTCGGCTCAACCACCTGGTATACCTCGTAGAATTTGTGAATATTTATCACCCATGCGCTGAGACCGGCAGCGGCGATCGATTTTGCCCGGATCTTGTCCGGATCGAATTCTGGATCCTTCAGGTACATCTGTAGCGCCTTAATCACGTCAGGATGGATGTGCTCCTTATCATAGTAAATGAGATCGTTCAAGAACACATCCACCTTGTTCATGATCATTTTGCAAGCTTTCCAGCTGCGATCCTTCGGGATTTTTCCTTTCGGTGAAAAGAGCACCAGCACGGCAGCGCAGACATTTACTACGGCGTCCGGTGGCGAACCGAAAGACTTCAGTTCGGTTAGGTTCGTCTTGTCGAGTGTGTCGAGCGCTTCCTGGGCGGCCAATAGTGCCGGTTCCGCCTTGCGCAGATCTTCCTCACAAATCTTCGCCTTGGCACCGACGTCCTCTTCGATTATGCGCACCTTCATCTCCTCCTCGGCTGCGATATTTTTCTCTTTCTGGACCTTTTCGTTTTCGGCCCCAACGACCTTGATCAGTTTGTCCGCTTGCTCATTTTTGCCCTTGAGCACAATTTCCTGGTCTGCCAGTTGCAGCTGCAGCGAATCAACCTGTTTGGCACATTCGGCCAACTTCAGGATACCACTCTCCAGGCGATGGATGCGTTCGTGAAGCTCGAGCGTTTTATCGGTTAGCAGCTTCGAGTACAGTGATATAAGCTCGAGGAAGGACTTGGGTGTGGTATAGTTGTAACGTCGTTCGTTTTGGAGATACGTTTGGGACATTTCGTTCACTGTTCCGTGCACGTAGGACATAAAAACAGCGATCGGTTCGACCAGTTCCGGCTAAAAGATTATAATTATAATTTAAATTACTATGTAATGTGTGCAGAGCAACTTTCTACATACCGGCAGTACTTCTACTTCTGAGAGGAATCGGGTCGATACTGATTCCAGGGCATTTTTAGGCCATTCATGGAACCAATTGATGGCTGTACAGTTGACGATGGCAGGGAACTTTCGAGCACGCACACGTAACGTGTTACCAACGGGTGAGAAGCAGAGCACAAGCTTCAGCGATTTGCGAACCTTCTCTATGAAATACTTCCAACAGTTTTCCTTTGAATCCAGCATGCCAAGCTGCTTGACTTCATTGCGCAACGCATTGATGATGTTGTCGATTTCATCTTCGGCGAACAGTTCCGGAATTTCTCCAGATGCCAATAGATCGTTAATGAGCACGAGGAAAGATTCTTCCGAAACTTGTGCATCCGTCATGAGGAATAGGGAGGGTACGTTTCTCACTCCCGCTTTCATATACATCACCGCCAGGTCTGCCTTGAGATCCGCAATGCTGTAACCCTTCCTGAGCTGTAGCTGAAATACCTCCAATCCGGAGATGAACGCTGAAAGCCGCGTGAGAGACTGTTTGCCAGATCCACCGACACCGATCAGCAGGGCATTGCCTCGGGGCCCCTCCAGTATGCGGTTTATACGACAGATATGACTCATAGCGTCCTCAAACAGTACTAGGTTCATGGCCCCTATCATGTCGTTGTAGTTGCCTTGAGCTTCCTCTAGAGTTTTGTTGAGAAATTCCCAGCTGGGGACC
>NC_064874.1:42871902-42894402 GCF_943734745.1 Anopheles darlingi
CCTTCCATCTTATCTTCCGATGTGATCATGCCTTCTCCTTAGCATGGAATGGAAACGTTTTTGAAGCACCTTCTCCATTCTGTTTCGCCGTCAGAATGCGAACGATGTGGACCGGCACAACCGTTTCCGTTCCGTCGGCCGGATGTGGAAGGTGCGTTGAGAATGGATAGCACCATAATAAGTCCCAGCCTGGAGGGGTGTCTGGTGTGGGATTCCGACCTTAACCCAGATCCCAGGTTCCCCCGGTTGGTCCAATATTTTTATCCCCTCGTACACGACCGTGCGCGTGCCCGCGTGGTTCGCTTTTATTTTCCTTTCGCCGTCACCTTCAACCGCCGAAGTAACGGCCTGGGGTAGATTTATTTCTTCCAGACGGTCTACACCCGGGCACGGGGCACCTAGTGGCCGGCTGTGGAGGGCTAGGCTTCCGACAAGGTGTAATGAGTTTAACACTCGTCATAATTGTACGTATGACCCTCAGAAGTGAGCTCAAAAGCTGATACAAAGGAGTCGCGATCAAAGACAAATGGAATTAAGCGTCGTTTAGAGAGAAGTAAGCTTAAGCGCAGGTGAGATTCCTCGATGACTCGATGACTGAAATCTAAAGGCGTACGAAGAATGTTACAGCTTTCGATCTTCTGTGGTGTAGTTCCCTTCCGTAGTAATATCAGACACTGGTTTTTAGCAGTTCAAATCTCACCCACCGGTGAAATGCAAAAAGGGACGGTTTAATTAAATTTCTCAGCGAATCCTTGAGCTATTTCGAATACAAAATGGCCTCCCACATTCCGGTTGGCGATGGTAGTGGTGGTGGTGGTGTTGGCATATTTATGATGAGGAGGAGTAATGCTAAGCCAACCGTAGTGAATGCTGAAAAATACCGAAATTAATTACATCCCCAACCCGTACATCGTGCTGTTGTCATTCACACATGATGCTGCACAACATGTTACCACTTTTTTGCTAGACACTTTCTGATGGAACTAGGCCGCAGCACCAGCAGCAGCACAAGCATTCGACACATTCTTGTGGTAATGCTTTGTTGCTGTAGAGCACCGACGACAGACAACCATTCAGCCACACCCAGAGCCGGATGCCGGTTGGCATACAGAGCGATACCTGCCACCAACCTGCGCCTGCCTTCGTCGCAGCTCGTCGCTCGCACGCGAGGTATGCGCGAAAGTTTTACCAGCGCAAAACGTTGTACATTTATCATTCGAAACATATTTGCTTACATTCCACTTTTCACAGTGCAGTCGAGTCGGAAAGGAACGGAACGGAACGGGACGGGGTTGGTTGGTTGGAATGGAAAGTGTTGGCGTACCTTGGCGCGGTCCTCACCGACGAGGAGCCGGTTAAATCGAATAAATCATACCCCACTTGGGAGTGATTAATTTGTTTGCATTTAAAAAGTGCTAATTTTCTCACCTTCACACAGCTTCGTAACGTTTCGGGCGGTGGCAGCAGCAAGGGCTGGGGTGCCCAGGGCCATCATCATGTTGGGCACAACATAAAAAGGGCCAACGAGAACGGGACCGAGTGCCTCGCTTCTAGGCCCCCCCAGTTTGCGGTGACGAAAAGCGGAGCGAAAAGGATTTGCCACACGGGAGAGAAAGCTAAAGAAAAAGACCAAGAGGCAGAAAATGCGCTCAAAGAAAGCGTTCCATGAGACGCTACCATCACCAAGTTACACACCAAACTGCTTCGGAGGTGCCAGCTTCCAGCGCGGTTGTAGAAGGATAATTTTAATTTATTTCATCGTCTTCCAAAGGAGCGAAGGACTCCGGGGGTGTACGCCGTGGGCCCTTTTCAAGCCTTTTCATCCGGCGTGGCCCGCGCTAGGGGCGTTTCGGGTGGCGTTAGTTCGTTTTTCCGGCCGATTACGACGGACGTCCGTCCGTCCGTCGGTGGTCGTCGTGCGCCAACCAGACCGGATATCGAAGGCACTTGCCCTCCGTAACCGCCCAACATTCCTAACGGTTGAAGGCGCGACCGCGGTCAGCTCGCCCAAAGCTCGGCGCGCTAGCCGTACCGCGTACGGAAGGTGGTTCTTGGAGGGGTAAAGGGGTGCTGGAAATCTCCAGCCGATAAACCTTCGTCTTATCAAGGATACGGCGAATATAAATGGTGACTCACGGTGAGTTATGGTGGCATTATTTGTTGCCTTTGCTCATGGGGAGCTCCGATCTGCTGTTAGGACTTCAACCGCCGTTGAGAAGGGGGATAAGCAAAGGGTTGCGGCGGGGTCCGCCAGTCGCGCCATTGATGCGCGTGGCGCAACAGTGGTTTTGTGCTCGCGACTGCTCGCACCTGATGGTTGAGACAGTTTTCTTACTTTTCCTTCGCCTCCGTTCGTTGTTCGTTTTCCATTTCTCCATTCTCCATTCTCCTGCCAGTGGACAGGGTCATCCGAACCGCCCGCAGGGGGGACCTACTTTTTTCGGGTGACCCGACCGTGCCCCTTGGTCGCCGGCCTTGAATTTGCTGGCTGTGTGTGTGTACGTCGGATGAATCCTTTCGGGGCGTCCACGAAGTCCGAACAGCGTGTGGCGCGTACGGGGCGAAGGTCTTACCGGGCCTTGGTAACCGTGAATCCGAGCGACCTACTATTCCAAGTGCCCGGTCGCCATTGGCCGGTCATCAGACTTGACCGCGAAAGGGTAAAAGCGTCGAGTTTCACAGCATGTAGCGGTATGCGGGATCAAACACAGTGTAAAAGGTATGTGTAAAGATCGCTTCTGTTAGCGATTTATTTGAGTATATTTTATCCAAGTTTTACAAGTCGAAGATGGAACCAAATGAAAGAACTAATATAAAACATTTCCAGCTTATCAGTTCATCATTTTTTATTTTATTTTATAAACAAATGCAATAAACTAAAATTTCAAATACAGAGAGAAAGAAAATTTTAATTATTATTGTACTTATAAAAGTGTTTAACATATTTTTCCAGTGTCCATTTGAACGTACGGCCACGTAGTGTGCCGATCTGTCGCCGTTAGGCATGTCGTGCCATTACTACTAATACTTTGCCGCTCGCGCATGGTAGTTACAACATGGTGCCGAGTGGTGTAAAAGCAAATACAAAGAGTGCAATTATCCTTGGACCGATAGCGACCCCTTCTGGGGGGTGCGTACCACAGACTGCCCCCATCTGCAATTGACCTCCAGCGAAGTCGTTCTGTGAGTGGTCAGCTCTCGGTCGTGCGGCCTTTCAACACATTGGCGGATGTGTGTTTGTGTGTGTTTTTTTTTTGTGTTGGAAGTAGAGAATCCTTGTGCAGGATCAAGATTTCTGTCCTCTTCTTGCGTCGTCGCTGTAGTAGTTGTTGTTGGTGCCCGATTTGTCAGCTTTTCAGCATTTTCCACCAACCACCAAGTCGAGTTGGAAGTCGCAAACATCGCGCTCGATCAGTTTAGTTTAGTTTCAATCACGAAGCCGACCGGTCACTATTTTGAAGATAAAGTTTGACTTGCGGTCTATGCTGTGGAAAGTGCACGATACACTGCTGCTATTGAGTGTATGAAGACGAAATACTACAAAGTGCGAAGTGCGACGAATTGAAAAGAAAAAATAACAATTTTCCTGTGCTGCAAGCATGGGATGGTTCGTGCGCTGTGGATTAACATTGAACGTTGCATACTGATCGGAGCAGGCCAACGAGTAACAGCAATCGACGTAGCCGATAGTTGGTGCATTGGAGTCAAGGGTTCGCTTCTTTTTATGTTCGGTGACTAATTGACCGCACTGTGAGTTTAAATCCACAACCAGCCAGCGTGGTCTAGTTACCAGTGAGATCTAACGCGATAGCAACAGGAATCAACCTCAAGATGTACCGAAGTCCGCAGCGATTGTATCGGGTGAGTAGCGATGTTTTATACTAAAATTAGGTACATTTTATACTATAAAAAGCAATGCCATGCAGCAGCGATTGTTTAAAGTGTTCGTTGAAACTGCCGTGTTTTGATTTGATTTAAAAATAATACCATTCGTCACTCACGGCCTCCTAATTATCGCTCTGTAAGTACCATTAAAATGAGAGAAAAATTAAAAATGAATTGTTTCAGCTGCTGCGAGGCTGCATCAGTAATATTTCATTGTTTTACGATGATTATTAGACCATTTTTTTTTATCGCATGCATCCATTATGCTTCCATCCGCCCGGTCTAGTGCAATTCGTGCATTAAATTCTAGAATGATTGTTTCATTTCGCCCCTTCCCTCCACTACCCAATGGGCTGTCCCGGTCGCCGCAACATGTGAAAAACATGTGCGTGAGTTTGCTGCAAGGTTGATGCAATAAAAAGGCAACGTTTATGGGTGTGCCCAGCAGGCCAAGGTTATGAGGTGCAGTAAAAAGGAAACGATTTATTTTTTAAAACGTCACCCCGGACCGCCGGTTCTAGGATTTCGCCCGTCGATTCCCAGGGTGGCGCCTCCATCCCTGTGTGGCTTTGGGTGTGAAGAAAAATCAAATTTCCATCCTATATGCGATCGAGACTGTGGGAGTGAGTGTGTTCCGGTTAAGGGACGGGCGGGTGGCGAGAGAACAATAAAAGCAAATCGACACCCGGCATCATCATTTGACAATCTTTACGATTACCTTTACTGCTTCTCATCACTCACGCTCATGCCCATGCGAGAACGTCTTCGGACGGAAGTGGAGCCACCGTTCAATGCGGCCGTTCACCATTGTTTGCGAGCCGCATCCTGCGTAACGCCGTGTGCGTGCGTGCACGCTTGCGGGTGTATGTGTCTGCAACCCTTAAGCAGCGACGGTGGGTGGTGACGGGGGTGCTATTTAATGCATAAAACACAAAAGGCCACCCCCCGCCGTGCCTCGCATCTCGTGATGAAGTCTTCCAAGGGCACGCATCAATTTACGCCGCACTTTGAAGTGGAATGAATCGAAACGTTTTACTCACATTGTCACTTCCGGGTGCACACAGGAAGTAGGTAGTGAGCGCGAGCGCTGCCTTCGCGCCGTGAGGATGGTGCGATGGTATTGTGGTGAACAGTGTGCTGCCAACGTTCATATCCCGCCGTGTGGCGGCCGACGGTACATGTAGCATTTAACAACGTTTGTTTTACGAGCAACAACCGGTGGCAAAAGGATCAACCTCGCATTGCTGCTGTCATTCTGTGTGTGTGTGTGTGCGTGTGTGTATGTCGCAAACGGTACAGTTCGCATGCCAGCACGCATGCCAGAGCATGATGCGTGCGCTAGTCATGTGCCACGACGGTGTTCCACGGGACACGGGGCCACCGTGGGAAGAAGTGATTATAAAATTGTTATTTCACTCTCGTGTCGTCTTCTCGTCCTTTCGTGTGTGTCTCTCACTCTGTGTCGCGCTTTTATCGTGGCTCGGCTGCTTGATAAAATGATTCAAAGCATTCTGTGCGCGGGTTATTTTTTGTGTGATAAATCGCGGAACGCCTTATATCCTCGTATCCTTGTTTTCCCTGGCAATTGTTTTTTACTGTCCCAGGACTCGAGGACCCGAGGAACCGTTTTGCGTTTGAACTGTATGCAAATCTGCCGTTTCGACGCAATTTATGGGTGTACGCGGTGCATGTAGGGTCCCTTTCCCTTTGAGAATTAAGCAATTATCACTCGGAGGGAATGGGATGAGACATGTCGGTGTCGGAGTCGCAGTCGCAGTCAGGGTGTTGAGAAGCTGCACGATGTTCGCGCGACATGCAACATGAAGCCGAGAAGGGGTTTTTCGCTCGCTGTCAGGATGATGATCGAGATGATGATTGTTTTTGACACTGAACACGCGCTTAATAGCTCGCGATGACATGCTGCCAGGCAGCAGCAATTGCGATGCTCCTCGTTGCTCTATGCTTTGGAGGAATTTATTCAATAAGAGCACGCCGCGAACTTGATGACAAAAGTAACCATTTTATGGACGTTGGATGAACGAAGAATTGCGTTGCTTTGTATGAAAGTGTCTGTTGATACCAACCGTTGATTGCGGATTTACAACAACTGATTTTCGTAAGTGAATGTTGCAGATTAAGGAGAAACAAATCTTTCATAAACGGATGGTAAATTTACGGTCGTATTGGATAGTTATGGCGTAAGGTTTATGTGAAAGTTCGTTCAGCATTGGAATTGGTTTTTTGTTACATAAAGGAGGACGTTTGATCCGTTTGTTTCAGTGTTGAAAGCGTTGTAATTTTATTAAAATCATCAGACACGGTTTCTTTAGTTTGTTTTTACAAAATTGACATAGCTTCATTATCATGCTGACTTCAGTAACATAATATTTAGTAAAATATTTTTTGTGAGGATATTGGTTATCTTAATTGCCAAACATTCCCAGGTACTTTACCAGGTACAGTTAATCTGAAAAGTAGATTTTCATTTACACGCTTAAGCTTCTAATTCGCTAACCATGTCATCGGGCATATCTCTAATGGTTTAAAACACAACTTTTCAGAAATTAAAGCAAAGCACGAAATGTGTGTGCAAGGATGCAAACAGAATCTAATATCTAATGCCACGCCACTTTGCGCCGAGCAAAAACTACTTAAATCATTGATTTTCGAAATTAAATCAAATCGTCCTCCATCTAAACTACCGAACGAACGACACCGGCATACGGTAATGGGGCAGTGAGCGGAATGGCCATTAACACATTACGCTAATAGCCGTAATGCAGTTCCAAAAGCATCAGCATCAGCAGCAGCAGCGGCAGCATCGGTAGCTGGGGGCCTGGCTGATGGCTTTTTGGCCTTCCGGAACATGATGGTTATCATGATGCCATACTTTCCAAAAACCAATGCACCTCCACTGCACTACACTGTTTGCGGCGTGAACCGCCGGGATAGGTGTTTTACCGCCATCATTCCACCTGCAACTCCCTCCTATCCCCGGTGCCGGGGAAGTTCGATTGAAAATTCGATCGAATATACGGCGAACCCACTTTGGCGTGACCATCTCCGCCGGGGTGCGACCGTGCGAAAGACAGAGACAGAGCGAAAAGCCAACCCGGCCCTGTCACTGGCCGCCGGCGGTGGTGACGCGTTAGTCCTTGGGAATACCGCCGAGGGGTTATTGGATCGCTTTTTGCGATCGACCACCACGCGAGTGCCTGCGGCGCGCTCGGATTACGAAATGAATGCCCACGACGATTCGATGATGTTGGAGACATTAGGACACACACGCACCACGTACACGCACACACATTCCAACACGCACACAAGCGAACCAGGTACCGGGACACGATCATGCAGGTGTTGAACGGGCTTGGGGCCGTAGGCTTGAACCTGTTTGATTTATGACTGTGAACGGAAATGCCACCGATAAAAAGCTTGCGGCAATGTGGGTGTTAAGATAAAATGGTGGCAATAATGGCATGTGGTGCGCGGAATCGAAACGAATGAAACGGGAAGGGATTGAGGGCGTCGCTCACACGCACGCTGCTGACGCCTTGTTTGAGATCCATTTTTTTTTCTTCTTCACTTTGTGAATCCCCACGTACACTCCCCCCCGGTTCATGCTTCTTGGTGAGGACTTGGAACTGCCTCTGGATGAAGGACAGGAAGGCTCGAATGGCTTACGGGTTGACTGGCCACCGGGTGTTGTTTCCAATTTCGCCACCGGCAAACGACCACCGTTGCCGTCTGCGTTGACGTTGGGGAATCGGAACAGTGATGCAGCGTCGTTATGCGAGGAAAAGGTGTCGCTCTCTCTCTCTCTCTCTTTGCGACGTGGAAAATAGTTAATGGTCTCGGCGTCGGCCATTTCTGCGGTTGATTGTCACAGTGCGGTGCCGGCGTGTTTCTCGGTTGGCAATCTCGGTGGCCTGGCTAAGGCAAACGAAGGTCGTGGTTAGCGTCAGCGTGTCAGTCCGTATCATATCCCGTATCCCGAGACGGTGGAATGCTTAATTCGTGGTGACGTGCGCTTGTTTATAGTTTCTCTATAGCCGTTCGTAGTGACCACGATCCGGATCTGCACCAGGACTCCGGCAAGCGGATGGCCGGAACTCGAGCCCGTTAAAACCGCCGTAAAGCCGCCGCGCTGTCGTGGCCAATTGGACATGAACTCGAGCCTGCCTGCTTCTTCCTCTCATTCTCGGTTAGAGTCTATCAATCTTGCAATCTTCGTTCGCACGATCCGGCATCGTTTCTTACCTTCTGTGGTGGCTGTTGGCCTCTGGGCGGAAATCGCGGCGGTGCATCATTTCGTGATGTGCAAGTGCTTTTGCATTTGCATTTGCAGGCCGCCACGAGAGCACGAACTCGCGTGGTTGCGATGGCCTCCTGGACCTGTTCCTGGTCCTGGGTCTGGTCTGTTGCGGTTGATGTTTGCTCACGCCCGCTTCCGAAGTGCGATCCGTCTCGCGAGGGCGTTTCGAACGTGTGCCCAAAGCGCACTGGCGCACCTTGCAACGTGCTTCTGCTCCCGGTGCAGTGGCTTTAACGTTAATCGTTTGTTTGTTTCCGTGCAATCGCGCGAAAGCTTCTGACGCCATCAATGTCTCGCGATTCTCCTTTCAGGCGTAGGTGGTCTGTGGCCCCACCCCGCTCGCACACGAGTCGTGACTGCATAGCGATGATAGTAATCCCAGTCAGTTGAATATGATCATTCACCGGACGGTCGGTTGGTGGACTTCATGCGTTTCAATTCCGTCTCCAAATTCCGACATCTAAACATGAAATAACGTTTGACAAAGAGACAAAATTTGAATGGTGATGAGAAAAAAAGTAAAAAAAAAAAAATAATTGGGATCTGTAAACTCCATTTGGAAGGTAATTTTATCACCTTTCACACAAAATTCTGATTGCACCATTCCGAGCACTTTTTCGGTAGATAGTTGAATTTTTCGACATGAAGGTCGAAAACACGTTTGCGCACTTGTTTTTCAGATATTTCTGTGATGTTTTGATCAATTCCTTCTCCGTATTCGCCACAAAGTTGTTGCAATAGATTTAGGTTTGCATCGATTTTTTCGATGGGATGCAGCTGATGGACGTTGGGCGGGTTCATCAACATGGGTATCACATCGATATTAATCACCCCATCTCATCTAACGATCGCTTCGAGTACCAGATCCAGCCAGATCGCCGCGTTTTCGTTCTTGTTTTGTTCCTTGGTGAACGGAGGAACCTCCGGCAGGCATTTTTTTTTATAAACATTCCCTTTCCCGACCAGTCCGGAGCTAAAGACGAACGACTGATTGCCAACCACAGCATTACCTTCTTGGAGAAGTTGGTGTGTGGATGGACTACACTCCGGAGCTCACTTTCTTCGTGCAGGAATTAAAATAAGAAGTGCCTTTCCAATTGATGTCATCCCGTATGAGATAGGTCTCGCGGTTCATCACCACCGCCACGAGGCGATTCACCGCGAAAATCGGGTTGACGATCTTGTTCAGCTACTGCCGCTGTGACATTACCTCATACTCCAAAACCAGCGGACGGTATTACTGCTTCCTGACATGTATTTCTATGTTTGTCTGGTTCTTCTGCATTGTTTGGTTAGTTGTACCGACCTACCGGACAATCGCACGCTGCGGTGTAGCCATTTTTCTGTCGGCCTTCCTCTTCAGCATCCTTTGGAGCTTTTATACACTCAGAGCGTCGCCGTACGGAACCGAGCCATCTCTCGATGCTCTAATTGTTGTTCATTAGTGCCAAGATGCTGTACATGCCGAAACAGAAGTCCATCCACAAAGTTCCGAGTAAACTGTTAAAATTACCTTCCAAATGCAGTTTACAGATCACAATTATCTGTCTTAATGTTTTGCTTATCATCATTCAAATTTTGTCTCTTTTTTTTAAATCAAACGTTAACTGTTTTTTTTTCATGAAAAACATGATCGTGATGCACAATATTTAAGCAAAAGATTAAGCAATCCATACCGAGCGTAACGCTGTGTTTGGAGGAAGTCAGGGCAATCATTAAAATAACATTGACCTTCTCTTCGGTTGGCGCTACGGACGCTCGGGACGTGATTACATATAATATTCATCTTCCGCCATCTGCATCCGGCGACCGGGGACTGACTGACTAACCCTGCTGATCTGGGGCTTGCATGTGAAGGCACAATTGACCTTCGGTCGTATTCGGTGGTTCGAAGGTCCGGAGGACCCTCTCGAAGCCGAGCTAGAACCCTTCATCCTTTCCCCCCGTTTATTTGCCGTTTGCTGTCTGGTTTACTCTTTTAATTTACCAACTATTATAAAGATGATAATCATCGGCTCGCACACCAGCAGCCAATACACCTTCCCTTGCACCCTAGTCTGTGGGGTCTGGTTAGTGTGTGGTCTTGACCAACAAAATCACACTCTGGGTCAGACTGGTGCTGGTGGCGGCAGCGGAAGGAAATAAAATGATGAACGGAAACATTCAAATCACCTCTTTCCTTTGGTTGCTACTCTCGGTGTTCGTCGTGCCGAGGGTGCCAGACCCCCGGCTGGTCAGTCCGGTCCGTTGGAAGAGTTAAGGGAAGGCCATGGCATCATGGCGCTCGGTAGAGTGGACTAGCAGCAGATGGACGACCCTTCCTCTGGCCCCCGGGGGAAGGTGGTTTATGGGGAGAAGGAAGGTCCTCGCAGCGCGAATTGGGTCAATGCTAAACCAAAGCTTCTCGGGACGAAACACTACCTTTCAAGGGGTGGGAGTGTCCGTATGAATCATTTCCCAACCGGTGTGGTTACCGGTGTGGTGGTGATGCTATCCTTGGTTATGTCAATAAAAATAAATCATTGTTGCAGCCTGATTCCGTAGGTACAGTGTGAGGGGAGACGAATTTACCAAATCCCACACAGAGTTCCTTCGTAGTTGTAGTCGTCGTCATCATCATCGTCGACGGTCCAAGGAAAGGATTGTAGTACAGGAAGCAATTCATAGCAAATTGGTATTGGCTCAATGGAGTAGTAGAAGTCGGAGAAGTGGGTGTGTATGACTGAAATAATAATTCCCACGGCATTGCCATACGTACCCCTTTACCCGTACCCGTACCTCGTGTAGTCAACGACCATCGATTACGAGTGTCTGACCTTCTGACGATGGCACTTTCTCCCTTGCTGGCCTGGCCTGGCCTGGTCTGGCTTGACGGACAGGACGACGGACACGGGCTTGATGGGAGCTACACCGGGAGATGGATGATGGGGTGGCTGGCCTTGACACTTTGGCACGCATTTCCGTGACGACGCCTGGTCATTGGGCCGGAAACCGGTTGCGAGACGTGCCGTACCGTACCGACCTCTAGCGTCATGTCCTTTCCACACAACAACAACAACAACAACAACAACAACAACAACAAGACGCTCAAGTCCTTTGGCCCCCCGAAACTTGAAGAGGTTTGACAAGGGCCGGCCCGGCGAGTCTGGAAGGTATTATCAAACATTTATTAAACGATTTGTGCGTTGACGGCACGGACGGAGCTTGAGCGAAAGTACCGGAATGCCATTCATCATTTCCTTAGCGTGGCGTGGCGTGGCTCGATGAAACCAAGCCCGATGGCGGTAGCAAAAGTGTGGAAAAGCAAATATTGTGCTGAAAAGAAAAATTAAAGTGATTAATCATTGCAAGTCCACTCGCACTTCGCATCCCGACTCATTGCGTAACCATCAATTTGTGGTGGGAATGATTGGTGCAGGAAGAGGAGGAAGAGGAGGAAGAGGAGGAAGTACATCTTAGTTGAAGATATTAAGGAAATTTCCTCCAGAGGTTAAAGGATGTTTTGGGAAAACCCTTTTGAACTTGAAAGCTTCGTCGAAAGCGGGGGGTTTGCGATAAGCGGAAATTCTGCAGCAAAATTCAATGCAATTGTCCGAGTGTCATCGTTCACAACGAACATCCCTTTTCTGCTTCCCTCACGCCCAAGCGCCAAGCTCTATCGGTCGAGGATTACTTCATGAATGAGTAGTTAATTAATTTTCATGGAAATTTAGCGTGCCTCGCCCGTGCCTCGACTCGATACCGTACGCTCCGCTGCTGCTGCTGCTGCTGTCTGTGTAGGCGTACGACCCAACAGCGGGGAACCCATTTTGGGGAGGAATTCAATTTCAGTTCCGCTCAGCATAACTAACCTTAGCCTAACGGCCGGGGTTCTCTGATGTCTCAACCTTGGCACGTTTTTGGCTGGGTATCATTTGGGGCGTAAACGATTTACAAGGCCATCATTAGCACCCCCTCCCCCAGCAAGCAGCAGCAGCAGACCAGGGTTCGTCCGTGCTCCGTCCGTGGGAAACGTTGGTAATGCTGCAGGAAGCTCGCTCAACCCCCGGCGAGGTGTTGGGACTGCAATCAGATTCGATCCGATACGATACAATATGCCGGTCCCTGCCCTGGTGATCTCCGATAATGGAAACGCTCGACGGCCGTGGAGGCGTTGGCCGTGGTTACGGAGGAGTTCCGAAATTTATTCCACCCTCCCGATAGGAGTTATTTTTGATTCTTCCGTTTGCACGGATTTTGCCAAACAATGGCAAATGGGGAAGTAAGGAGAGGGTGGAGCACCTAATGAATTGTGTGCCCAGTCCAGTTAAGGTGTGCAAAGGACGTCCGGTTCCGGGATTCCGACGCCGTTCGCAGACCAGACCATTCCGACTGGTACAAATATTGTACAAAATGGCTTCTCGGAATCCATCGTTTCCTCGGACCAATGCTCGCACTCGCATGCCAGTAGCTGGGCCGTTAATGAACCACGGAGGTCCCGAATTCTAGCTCTAGTCTCTAGTGTGGTCTACCACATGAACCGAGAGTCCCCCCGAATTCAATTGAGTGCGATCCCTTCGAGGTCTTTAATATCCCAGCACACGACCTCCAGAAATTGTTCAAAAATCCCCATCGCTATCCGCTCAATTTGGGGATCATTTGGCATCGGAATCGGCTGGCCATGCAGGGCTGCATCCGGTGACCGGTGCTGGTGGTCTGGTGTGGTCAAACATGGTATGCCACCTTACACCGGACCGGACCGTCTTCCGCACACAGCACTGCACAGGGCGGCATTTACTGTGAAACAAACCTTAATTTGTGGGGCTTTGCGGATGAATGGAATTGCATCGTTGGCCCCTTTTGAGACCAGGGAAGGTTCACGATCGCACGAGCGCGCCAGTAACACCGTTCCCAGTCGGTTGGTTGGTCGGTCGCTTTGGCCAACAGATCGGATCGGTGTGGCTTTTTGGACTCTCGCCTTTTGAACCGGCTACCAGGCCACCGACATCGACCTCAACCCAGTTTGCCAAAGGGCGTGTGTAGGTGTGTGTCCACGGGGCGCAATTTGATTTCCGTCCGTAGAATCCAGCTCCGGATGAACTATCGCTCGTCGGCCGTCTAAAAACCACGGCACGGCCACGGCAGTGCCGGTCTAGGCTCACGGGTACCGGGTACCATATCGGACATCCCCGGACGTCCTGTTGAGTCGCTTTCGCAATCGGATATTTATTTTATCGTTCGTTAAATATTGAACCAGAGGTCCGTGGTCGTGATTCTAACCGACCGAACGAACGACCGAACGACCGACTGACTGACCGGCAGGAGGGAGCAAGAATTTCGGGCCAGGCCACGCATTTAACCGCAAAACGGCACCCCACCTTCTTCGTTCCCTCCCACCGAAGGCCACTTACTGTCTCTGGACTGGACTGGACTGGACCGGCAGTCAGAGGCATCGTAGAGACCCCCCAATCGACCTGTTACGGTTGTGTAACGCCGTAACACATCCGATGAGGTGTAGAAGATTTATGTGCAACCTTGTAACATATTTCATGGGCCGGCCGGCCAGGCTGCGCCTCCTGGAATGCTTCAACCAGCCCCCGATCCAGTCCAGGCCGGCCGATGGCGGATGCGCTCCGGATGGAATTTTCCAATGAATTCAAATGCAAACGGCCGGCCACAGCCCAGGACCGGAACACACTGAAATATTAATCAACTGCGGTTCGGTTTCTAGTTTTCGATAGGATGGATTCGGCCCCGGCGTTCGGTATTCTATCGGGCCGGCCGTACCGGGAACGGTGCAAGGGCAACCATCCCAAAAGCATCCCGGGAGCCAACCGAATTCCGACTGCGGGTGGGTTCGCTCAAACAGTGGCTTCTTTTAATTAAATGCATTTCAAGCCGACGCTTGCTCGTACCCATCGGTTTGGGTAGTGTAATGGGTACCCCTTTCCCTTCCTCCCTTGGTCATGACGTATTAAAAGTGCAGCAAATGTGGCCAACCATCCCAACCATCGCTGGTACGGTACATTGAATCAAAAATAAATGAGCACGAACCTGCCGAGCGAAAAGCTGTCCTTTCAAACACAAACAAACAAAACGAATAAAACGTGCAAATGATATGCACCCCGTGGATGGGGGTAGATAATGTAACGGGCAATAGTAACGAGTGGCCGAAAAGATGTAGCAGCAGCAACAACAAAAAAAAGGCAGTAGAAATGGCCGATTACGCTTTCGATATGCAAAATTCAATTTGTAATCATAATTAATGCAGCAAATTATTATTGCTTCCGCAAACTAAATGTCATTCCGCCGAAAAACATTAAGGTCCCTGTGGGTGTGGGTGTCCTCGTGTGTGAGTGTTTTCGGTGGCCGTTCGGAGGCCAGGCTATACAGGCGGTGGAACGCCATTAGCAGGCGAATCGAACCAGAACGTTGGCGCGCGTTGGCCGGTTTCTGTAATTGATTATCCTTTCGCTCATTTTACAAAAGCGTTGTGCAGGACGTGGAGCGTAAAATTAAAGTGACGCACACTGAGGGCACACAATTCGCATCGAAGCCTGTTCGAAGGCCGTAAATGCGAGAAATGCAAACAATTCGCGGTGGAAAACGCGGGGCCGGATGGTTTAATTGGAGGAACAAAACAAAAATAATTATCATGGAAAAAAATTATCCTACGAAAGGGGAGAAGCCATATCGATGCGTGTCTCTCTTTTTCGCTTTCTCTCGCGGTGACAAATGTTCATCACTTGCCCGTCTGTTACATTGGTGGAATTAATTTTATGAAAACTTTACGACTGGCGCACGAACTCACGACAACCATTCGCATCACGATACTGATGAGCTTTGCTTTGCTTTCACTGGCAAAAGTGAAGGTTAGAATGTTAGGCTTGTAATGGGTTTGATGTAATGTGTTACCCACTATTTTTACCCACCCATCCGTTGCAATGGAAGGCCTTCCGAACTGAGTTCGCCTTAGTTTATGCGCTCGGTGGTGGTTATTCTCGTGTTTTGTACATTAAGCGTTCAACGTCCTCGCCAATGCAACGAAGCGGTGGTGACCGCTGGTGGCTGGTGGCTAGTAGAGTAGTGGCCGCATCTTTCGGCCGGCCTGCCCAGGCGTTACTGGCCATTTCATGGTCAAGCGCCGCAACGCCGAGAGGTCCGTCCGACTGTCCGTGTGTGTGTGTATGCCGTAAGCCGTAACCTGGGCTGACCACCGACTCTCGGTTGCCAGGTTACCGAGTGTTTGGTCCGAGCTGACCAACAAATGTACCGCGCAGGTGACCGCGTTTCGCCACACGACCACTCGTTTGCTTGGTCCACAAGCACAGAACTAGCTAGCTTTTCATCGCTTTCCACGCTAGCGCTATTTAAACACCCACATTGGCAGCATATACGGCCAGCCGCTTACTCCTCCTGTGTGCGTAAGGATCCGGAACGCAAGCATTCAAGCCAGCCGTCTTTTGATCTCTCTCGCTCTCGCTCTCCGGGCTCTGCAAAATGAGGTCGTGCGTCGGAGTATGAAATTACCATTTGCACTGCGTTGAAGTAATTTTCAGGAAAATATTTACACCTCATTCCGGGGTGTGTAACGTAACGTGGAGCAGAGCGATCTAACACCAACACCACGCATTGCACACACACGGAGCGGTGCAAGACGCAGGCGAGTCGCACAAACAAATCCGGAGCATCGGAGAGTGTCTGGCCCGCACCTGGAACCGCCGGGTGTTGCGAACGAGATTATGCAAATATTTTTCCTTATCCTTCCCCGCCCCACGCTGCCCGACCAAAGTGGCCAATTCTTTGGCGAAAGTTTTACATTCCTCGAGAAGGTGCTGGCGAGTTGCCTTTTCGCAGCGACGCTGCCCCTGGACAAACACTAGCACACATATGCGGCCTGGATTATGGGCACGCACATGTCAATCGCTGTCACCTCGGTGCTCGGCCAAAGCACAGTCCGGGAGCACGGTGTGGCCACTTGCCACGGAGAGAGCGAGAGAGAGACGCGCCCCTCCGGTAGGCAAGTAAATCGGCTTCGGTGTGAAGAAGGTTTCCGGTTTTCCGGGGACCCACCGCCCCACCTTGGTTTCCGTTTGATGCCTTCCCCGTCTGCACCTGCCAGACGTCGGGTTGACGTCAAGCACTCCCTGACGTGCCGATAGTTAGGGCCACGTTCCACGACAACAACGACTTTTCAATTCGTCGCGAGGACCCACTGCACGGGCGGGCGGCCCAATGGCAACGGCTTCCGGGCGGTTTTCCGTTTCATCGATGAGGACCACGGGTATGGACGGGGGGGACGGACGCCCGTTGACGGCCACGTCCTCGAAGGCGGCGAAGAGTTCGATTTCCCCCGTCCTGCCGACAAAAGTTTGTCTGTGTTTGCTGTCTCACTCGCTCGAAGGTGGTGGCGTGGAAGGACCTCCGGAGACCTCCGTCGAAGTCTGTGGTGGCTCGCGAATCGAAGGTTAACGGATCGGGGCCAGTGTTGCGTGGTATGCAGTAGTAGTAGTAGTACTACTACTACACAATACAGTACTACATCACGTCACGTACACCCTTCGGCGTGTCTACTAATACTTTGATGAGCGCTACTCGGCGGCAACTACCACCAGCAACGAAAGCGGCCAATCCCGCTGTGGCGGGGTCCTCGAAGCTTGCTACCTGAACTACAACCCCCCCACCCGGCCTAGGGGAGCATTAAAAGGAGGTCTACCAGCGAGCTGGTGGCTGACTGAACTTCGGCGGCGAACTGTGTCAGTCAAAAGTTTACTCCACCGGGCGACGGGTGGATTTCACTTTCGGACCGCTCCGAGGTCCGAGGTCTGTGGTCCACTCCGAGGCTTTTGCACCCGCGCCAGGTGAGCTTCGATGAGCGTGGGCGCACCTAGTGCTCGCGTATATGTGAGTCTCTTTGAACCCGGTACCCGGCACGGAGTAGTTTCGCGTCTGCAGCAGTTGCAGAAGAAGCAAGTAACTGTCTTAATGTTCTCGTCTACCGCGGCTACAAGTGTCAAGGGTTGTCCGGAATTGTGTGCGCTTCCTGTGGCCATTACAACGCCCCTCTAGGCCCCGCTAGTGTTGTGTCTTGTGGTGTTGTGTGAGTGGTTTTTATTATGCCGCTTTTCGGACTTAGGATCCCGTGTCCGTTTGTGCCAAGTGTTTGGTTCCGGTATCCGAGTTCGGTTGGGGCTGTTGTTGTGAATGATTCATGTGCTTTGGACCAAACCGTCCCTCGGGATACTTACCGGTGCTACTTACACCCGGTACAGGGACCACAATCGATTGACAAAGAACCCCTTGGAAGAGGCTCTTCACTCTCCTGCATGGCGTCTCCATCTAATTGACCCAATTGTGTGAACCAAATTGTGCTACTTTCTTCCTTGTGCCTTCGTTTTGTAGAGTTTGTATAGTTTTGGGCATACTACTAGAATCGGAATGATTGTAAACCAAGTGGAATTGAATTGAGGTTAAGGTACGGTGTGCCTTTAAACAAAAGGGGAACTTGATCTGTATACGGGATGTGGTCCGGTGTTCGGTATTGAACGGAGACGCGTTGTGGTTTCCTTTACCACAAACCGGACCTCCTGCGAACGGTAGGTGTAATGAGGCATGTCTTTCGCTCTCGCTCTTGCTCTCGCTCTCTCTCTCTCTTTCTCTCCTTTCGGTACCATCGGTAACACGACAACCACTTTAACGCCACTACGCAACTGCCGCTCTACGCTTTTCTGTCACCTCAAAACGCACCGTTATTTTGTTTTCGGGGCCAGCACGCCAGCAGCTACTTCGAATCCCTGATTTTGCGTAACCCAGTTTCGGGCCCCTTCGAATTACGAGAGTCCCTGGGCGAAGGCATGCGAGCGAGGAAAATGTGAGATTTTCTTCTGTTTGCATTTTGCGTTTCCCTGAGTTTCTTTTGATTATGCCGCATCCCGTTTCGGTTCCGGTCGTATCCAACACCGAATCGGCACCGATTTCTGGGGCATTCGTGCTGGAGCAGTGTGCTATCGCTTTAAAATTGCTGCTCGCTGTGGTGCGCCCGGGAGCTGTTTCTGTTTGTTTCTATTGCCTTTGCCTTTGACGCCATTCTTCGGTTTGTTGCCGGTTGCTGCTACTGCTGCTGCTGCTGCTGCTGCTGCTGCTGCTGCTGCGGTGGTTGTTGTTGCTGGCAATTTTCCGGAGAAATTGATTCAAACACAATCATCACGCCTGTTCAAATTCATTCGTTCGTTCGTTTGCCGCTCGGTCTGGTGGTGGAGTGCCAGGTTGCAGCACCAGCACGGTGTACCGTCCTTCTTACACGCTATCGGGTTTCGAGGGATGAAAAACGATTGAAGAATGTCGGTACCGGTCCCCAAAAACCGGGGCTCCCGGACCACGGAAGGCAGGGACGGACGGACGGACGATTCTCGCTTGTTGCGGGGTCTATAGCAATGTGTCGTGGTGCCAAAATTCCGAAATATACGGGAATCGTGCATGACGACGATTGCTTCCCTTCAGCGGCTTCCGCACTACGACCTCACGAGCACAGAGTGTGTAACGAATCGCTACGAACCGTAGTGTGGTGTGTGTTTGATTCCTTTTTTGGCATATTTTTTTTGCTGTTGTCGTCGTCGTCGTCGTCGTCGACGTAGCTGTTGTTATTGTTGCTGCCCAGGGAAGCAAATCAACCATACGTTCCGTCGGCAAACAAGCAATCAAACACATCCAAATTCGATTTCTCTGTTCTCAGACCCCCACAGCACACTCTCCCCGCTTCGGTAGAGGGGAAATAGGGAACTTCGGAACTCGGATGCTCCGGGCAAGGCAAACCGAATGCAAAGTTCGCACCGAATGCGCAACATATTTTCCGTTATTGCCTGCGAATTGGCCGGATTTGGTGTTTCGCTACGCCGCTACACCCCGAGCCCCGGGTTGTGCATTACTGTGCATACGGAGCGCCGTGCACAGTGTTTACGGTTGTGTTGTTGAGCGCATAAATCAAGCGTTGCGTTCGTTTGGATTGTTAGCCCCGCTGGAACTCGTGGAGGGCCAGTGCATGTAGGGGGGGCTGGACAACACTGGGCAAGAAGCTTGCTGGTGCAAATGTTTAACCAAGTTTGTTTTTGTGTGTTCCGTGCGCTACAACTACAAACACTAGTGTAACATATGGTTTTGTGCGCGAAACTTTGGTTAAAATATGATCCAAATATCAAACACAACGAGGCTGATGAATTCGGTTCGCAATGTTGCAGCAATGGAGTGGCCATGCTCCGAAGTTGGTACCAAGGCAACAGGGGCAAAGGTTGCTGCATGTTTTATGGTACTTTCGAAACGAGCGGGAAGAGGTTCTTTTGGAGGTGGTTTTGTAAATAATAGAATAATAGGAACCGTATAGGAACCGATGCCGTCGAAGAGGGGATAAATTGTGGCTTGAATTTACATTTTAACGAATTTCGATTAACTGTACAGTCTGCTCGCTGGCATCTCTGGCCCGGCTCGAGCACACATATACATACATGACCGCACACACGCACACAGAGCTCTACACGAACGCACGGACCCATTCGTTCGGACGCACAAGTTTCAGATAATTACTGGAGCAGCCATAAAGCTCTTATAATTCATCCCCAGCGTATAATCAAGCCGAAGAAACCTGGTGCCTGGTGGTAGGGATCCGATAACAGCACACCTTCGCCGCTGCACAGATCGGTTGGCTGGCTGAGCGCACTTTACATGTTCTCCGGCACGGCACGGCACGGCACGGCTCAGCTCAGCTCAGCTCAGCTCAAGCCTCTCTCGCACCTTCAAACGAAATTGCTTGCCAAAACCATCGGGGAAAACTTTTCACACGTGTTTTGCCGTCCTTCCGCCGTCAGAGCCGACCATCGGCGGAACCGGAAACGGAAGCAGCTCACGGGGAGGGCATGCCAGCATGCCAGTGGGCCTCGCTGGTGTTGAGTTTTTGCATTCACGGGCTATGGCTGCCATCGCTGTAAATCTCGCACTCGAACCCGGGCAGCCGGGAATTCGGCCTGTACTTGTAGCCGGCCTAACGTGCCATGTATTGTAGGAAGAGATTTATTTGAAACAATACTGGTCTCTTCGGAATTTTTTTTTAAAGCACTGTGCCGCTCGGCAACACTTTGAATTTCCCCGTACTATTTCGTTTCATCAGTTTATGTTCAAGCGAACGGCGAGCATACATCGGAGGACCATGGCGAGGAGGGGGCACTTGTTTTGTCAAAATGAATGATCCGAACAGGAGTGTTCGGTGGCAAGTAAGCAACAGAGTGACAGGACAGGAATGACCGGTACAATGAGCGCTTCCGGACGTTAATAGACTTAGACCCGGTCCGGCCGGGACGGTGGTGGATCTAACTTTTCGATGAAAATGATAAAAGTTTAGTCCACTTCGCGAATCATTTCGCCTGGTGCCATTTCACTTTCAGCAACAATTTGCTCGCGTGCCTTAAGGCCCCTTGTGTAGCAATGCGAAGACGCTGAGTTGGTAGCGAGTTCAGCGAAAAGCGCTCCAACACAACATGCCGCAACATGGAAACATTGGAGACAGTGCGAGCACTCCAGTCCTGCGGACGTCTTGGAAGCTGTGTGTGTGTGTGAGCGCGTACAAGAAGCGTGAGATGAAAAACATCGGATCGAAGAGACAGCAACCAGGAGAAGGTGAAAAATATTCATCACATTGTTTTCCTGTTTCTTCCTTTTCTGCTTTTCTCTCTGCGATTGTGCTGCTCGGTTCTTGAAGTAAAATAAATTATTCATTTTCCTTCGTTTGCCTGCTCGGTGCGGTGCTTCCTTGCGCCTTGTCGCCACTGGTAGTGGACGAGTCTTGACGAGCGAGCGGTGATGAAATATAAAGTAAATATGAAAGCGTGCCAAATGCGATTTGGTCGAACCGCGCTGCGCTGCGTATCGCTTTCGTTCCCGTTTCCCGATCGTGCGGACGCCATTGTTGCGTTTGTTGCGCTCTCCACGTTTTGGGGCGGGTATTCGGAGGCGCACGTTTGTTGCCGGTTGATGATGATGATGAGGACTACAATTGATTCAATTTTAAACCGCAACAAATGAAGAAATTGAATTGAATCATTGTGAGACTTTTCTTCATTTCTCGTGTGTAGAATTCGGTCAGACACTGCAAGAAGAATTTAAACAAAACATTCATGAACCTGACGGGGTTGCCAAAATGATGTTCTCAATTAGAACGATTTATGCCGTTGCTGGCTGGTGACTCCATGATAAAAAACAGCTGTTGATTTTGGCAATGCTCTATCCTCTTTTCTGTCTTTTCAGTTAGAGCATATGACTGTGGGTTTACTTATCATGATGCATGCATTATGCCGGAGACATAAATATTATTCCGGGTGTACAGTTAATTGGTTTCTATAAACTTCCTGGAATGCTCAATGTCCTTGAACCTGAACCGGTGACGCACTGAAAGTTATAATTGGCACAAGACAAACTGCATACGGCAACGTCCTTTGAAGCTATGGCTTTGCTTCACAGGAGCAGGACTCACTTGACTGAAACCATAGGCCAAAGCCCAAGGTTCATGCTGTTTCAACGGGAACCTAGGGCCGGAAGTCGTGTCCAGTAACCTAGTAGCAGACATTCCTTGTTCCTGTCATGTGGTTCACAAATCACTGGACCACAGGAGAACCACAGCTGGGGCTCCTCAACCTATGCCGAGGCATCTACTCCCACCCAAGTAATTAAATAAAATTGACCGTTATAAAACCTCATTATCTAATAAAATTTAAACAAACTAGCAAAGGGAGCCCGAGTGCTCCGCGTGCTGTTATTAAATAAACTTCATTAACGACCCACTGGCCATTACGAAATGAGATGGTGATGGTGGGCCACCAACTAGTACCGACTTCAAGTGTGGCACAGCGCAGTGCACTAGAGGTTGCTCTCTTGCTTGCTGTGCCTATGATGGAAAAACGTACTGGCCACACAGCTTTGTCATATGGTAGGTGAACTATCTTTAGTATGACTAAATCTGGAATGCTATTTCCAGTAGTGTGAAAGGGTAAAAGATGCCCTTCGCTGGACGTAAATCTTTCAACAAAACGCATGACATTCTCAGTGTGGACCGTACCTTCCAGCGAAGCGACTCAATGAAACGCCCTACAAGACGTTGACAAAGATCAAAGGCTAACTTTTCCGCTTGCGGAAATCAAATCGCTCATGCACGTGCCACATGCCTTTCTCGCAAGCACACAAGAGCGTAGCACCGTACCGTATCCGTAACACTATGAATCGTGTTCTTTATTGTGTTCCACGGAGGGGTTGCTTTTTTGTTTGCCAATCCATCCACCAGC
>NC_064874.1:42899402-42901902 GCF_943734745.1 Anopheles darlingi
TTCCTATCATCCGGCGAGTGGGGCGCTGCCGGTGGGAACTGGCTTTATGGCGGTGAAGATGACCCACGTTAAGCCTCAATGCTTTCGGATCCGACGATACCATTACCGTCCCGTCAGCGCTTGTGTCTGGGTTCGATGGAACGATGATATTTTTAGCAGGCAGCTAAATTTAAAGCCAGTGCCGCTGGCCACGGAACGGAACGGAACGGAACGCTGACTGGAGACTCAGGAGTTTTAGGAAGTTTCGACAGCGCGAACACGTGGCGCCCAGTGTTGCGTCTAATAATTGGGAAAATTAAAGATTAGCTTAAAGAGATACGTCCGAGAAGTGAACAGCGAACAGTGAGCTCGCTGAAAGGAAATTTCTAAATTATGAGCCCTAGCAAAGGGAAAGCTGGTGAAGGACTTTGTTTTTTCGCTTCAAAAATATATTGCTTATACGCGGAAAAAGAAAGAAAATGATCGATCGGATGGCCGGCCCGAAATCGCCGGTTCCTCACATTTGGGGATTAAACTAAATGGCGCAGCATTTCGCACAGGAAACAGGAAACACAATTGTACATTATTGGATTTATCCCGCCATGCCCGCCATTTCGTTTCGTGTGCTTTATTGCGCCAGTCTATTGGGTTGGCATTGATTTCAGCTTCTCTCAGCTTAGCTTAGCTCACGGAAGCTCGCTGCCTGTCTATCTGTCTGTCTGTCTGTCGGTCTGTGTGGCAAATGATAAAAACCATCCAGCGTGATGCGTCATTGTGCTCGGTGCGATAAGCGATGGGTGTGCGTTTTGGGGCTGCCAACCGACAAGCCAGCAGACAGAGGCCCGCAGCCATCAGCTCGGTAGCTCGGTTGATTTCCGGCGAATCGAAATCTCTCCAGCTTCTGGGAATGCTGCCACCCCCGGGTGGGTGGTAGGTTTGGAAAAGTTTTTTAATTGAATTTTGGATGGCGACTCGCCCGATGGCGTGTGTCTCCGCACGAGCGGAATTTAAAGTTCCATTCCAACGTTGAATAGAATCACTGGAGCTTCGCAGCATTACATTGGGATTTCCCATTTTTATTTGTATCCATCTCATCCCTATTCCCGGTGCAGCATCCGTGACAAACTGGCCTTCCATTGGGTCGGAATGGTGGTCCTGCGAAGCCTGCGAACGAACGCGAGGAAACACGGTAATGATAATGTTTATGTCTCGTTTTGTGCCAACAACAAAATGTGTGGCACACATTGCCAAGAGTTTTGCGCTTGTGTGGCCACCACGTGTACACCGCCCGGTCGGGAGCACACGGTCGGGATTGTGTCAACGAATCGAAAGATTACATCAAACATCGTTTACTATGCAGCGGTGTGCTTCCGGTGCTTGTTGCCGTTTTATCGAGAGCTTCTTACGGGCCACAACATCCCGGCCATTGTAGAGACGATGCATAAGCCGATATGACGACTGCTGGTATGTGCCGTCGTCTCGTTCCCGGGTTCCTTTGCTGGCATTCGTCGCTCGATGCCGATACGATCCAACCGTGTACCCGGGGAGACGATATCGTAAGCATCGCATCGTCATCGTCGTTGTCGTCGTCGTCGTCGTTGTCGTCGTCGTTGCATCTTTGCATCCTTCTGCCTATCGGTGCCGGAGCCGATCAAAAAGGGAAGCAAACCGGGACACGGACAGGCAGGCAGGGACAGGGTTCTTCTGTGTATCCGAGGAGGTCGTTCGGCAAATGGTATCGATAATCTTTTGCTCGCATACACTGCATGCACCTATCTCTGATGGGGCGGGGGTTCCGGCATAATGGTACTCAGGGCCCAGAAGTGACTTTGAATTGAATGGCACTCCGTAACCTCCGTTCCCTGGCTTCACCCCGTTGCTTTTTTTTTGGGGTGGGTTCGAGGGAAGGACGCTTGACGCCCACTCCCGGGCGCATGATAAACCATGAAACAGGATTTTTTGTGCTCCACCTCATGTCCTTTGGCTTCGGTGATACCGGTGATGTGCATGGGTGTGTGTGTGTGTGTCTCGGTGTGTCAGTGCACACCAGGTATGTGAACGCTGCTGAGTGCATGGCATTCCATCTTGAAGTACACAACGTGAAGCAGGTGAAAGCATTCCACTATCAATCAGTGATATGTAGGAAGTAGATTTGAGTAAATAAGTAGCTACCAGCAGCAGCAGCTGATTCCCTGGAAGCCATTAAATGGGAATGATTTGTGTTTTTTTGAATTATGAATTTTCAATGAACATCCTGACATGGAGAGCTAGTGCCGGTTGTAGGTTAGTGCGGACTCCCAACGAACGTTGCATTTAAAATGCAGATCTGTTTGGCTTTGATTTCAGGCGGTTGGGGAAGGAAAAGATGCAAGTAAGCATTACTTTAGATTGAGACCGGACTCGTCTCGCTGTTGTGTCCATTTAATAAATTCCTTTTTCGATTGATGTCCTTTCTAGGATGCGCCCCTCCCTTTTTTCCTTTGGGAAGAAACATCACTCTCATCAATAATGAGTTCAACTT
>NC_064874.1:42909402-42931902 GCF_943734745.1 Anopheles darlingi
TCACCGAGGACACCACCGCGGGCTGAGTTCAACATACGGACGAAGGATCCGGACACGAAGAGCGAAGGCAAATCGTCCGATTCCGGCTCGACGACGAAGAAGAAGAAGGCGAAGGGCACGGGCAAGAAATCGGGAAAGGCGGGAAAGGGCACGAAGAAAACGGAGTCACCGAGCGAGGAGGAAGCGGTGAAGCAGAGTTCGACCGAGGTCGTGACCGAGGCCCAGGTACACCCGGTACCAGCAACGGCGGCGGCGACGGCGGCAGAACCGATGAGTAAGTCAACCGAGGATGATGGTGCGGCGACGGATGCGACGTACACGATCGAGCAGAAGACCAAATCCGACATCGAGGGTCTCAGTGAGTCCGAGCTACCCAAGGGTGGCTCCGTCGCGGAAACGATCGAAGAGGTGAGGGATGAGCAGGGCGCCGAGGCGGCGGCCAACAGATCGCTCGAGGTCCGAAAGGACCGGTCGAAGCTTAAGTCGTCAAAAAGTGATTCCAGCAAAAGTCGTTCCAAGTCGGAGTCCTCGGATAAGGAGGGTACGGTGAAAGGGAAACCGGCCCCGGTGAAACCAGCGCCGGTGGTAGAGGAACCAGCACCTCCACCACCAGCGCCTCCTCCATCACCACCTTTACCAGAACCGGAGCCGGAACCTCCAGTGCAACCAGCACCAGCACCGCCAGAGCCGGAGCCGGAACCGGATCCGGAACCACAAACACTGCCAGAGGTGACTCCGGCTAAGGAGTCGTTGGAAGAAACCAAGGAGCACTTGAGTACACAGGATGCGATGACGATGGAAGAAGATGGCCGAGCGTTCGATAATGAGTCACTGATAGCGGAGGAATCACTGCCACCGTTGCTGGAACCGGAAGAACCTGTGGAATCGGTGGTGGTGGAGGAACCAAAACAGCCCGTGATGGAGGAGAAGCAACAGCAGCAGCAGGAGGTTGAAGACAAGAGCTTAACGGAGCAAACAGAGGACAGCAGCTCGCCGTCAAAATCGAGTGAAGATACCGAACAGGCGTCGGTGGTGGAAGAACCACCGAAACCGCGGACTCCGGAACCGGAAGAGCCACCGAAGCCAGTGGAAGAGACTCAACCGGCGCAACCGGCAGCACAGCCCAAGGAAAGGCCCAAGCTGCGAAGGTCGATGGAATCGAAGATGGAAAGTGTGGAGGAAGAGCAACCGAAGCCTCCTCCGGAGTCGCCACCGAAAAAGATCGACCAGGAGAAGGTAAACCAGACGCGCGGGTTTTTCGTGAGCCTGGAAGAGTCCGAACTGGACGAGCAGAAGAAAAAGCTGAAAGCGAAGAAGAAGCCACGGTTGAAGGAGGAAGAGATGGAACAGGAGCAGCAGAGCAGCAAGGATCAGGATTCGGGCTTCGAGCCAAGTCCGCAGGCGGTCCGTAGTAAGCCCACCATCTTCGATCGGCCAACGCACACGGCCACCCTGCCGCGAAGGTCCGCCTTTACGATGGTGGAGGAACGGGCCGTCAGTTCGCGACCGGAAGGACGCAAACCGGGGGACAAGAATGCCGTCAACATGACGACGGTCCAGCAGTCGATACATCGCAACATACGAAGGTGAGCAAACGAGGTCCCGGTCCGGAGCTTCTTGATCGATCGATCGTCGTACCGTAACCGCCCACCACCCTCGCCCAGTACCCTTCTGGCGTGTACCTGTGTGTGTGTGTCTGTGTGTGATAGTGTGGTATTTTTAGGTTAGTTTTTGATAGTGCCTTTAGTATGTTGCTGGCCTGCCAATCCGCTAGAGGACGCCCATAGTACACCGCCATCTCTAGATCATCTTCACTCCTCACCCTCCACGTCACACACACACACTCTCTCTCTCTCCCTGCGACACGATATACAGCAGCCCCTTTTCCTGCTCGATCCTGCTCCTGTGTTAATCCTGTCCTGTCGAAATCCTTGCCTTTCTTACGACTGTCCCCCAAATTGTGATAACCTAACTCTGAAGCCGAACCCCTCACCCGTGTTATTGTTTCAGATAAATGTAAAAGTATGAAGAACACACATGCCTAAGAACAAGAGAACAGAGAACTCAGTTAACAAGTGCACGTTGAAATGAAAATTCCAGTAAAGCAACAACGAATACAAATATGTATTAAGTAAATCTGAATCAAACGCTACTCGAAGCTCTCACCTCAAAGCTTCCGATACACACGTACGGTTACAGATCAGAGTGTAACGCATAATACAGACCTCGTGGGCAACGGATAGTCTCAACACATTCCATCCGCAGCTGATTGGTGCAGAAGCTGGAATGTAAACATCATCAATGCAGTTTGTTGGACAGTCGGACAGACAGTCGGTAGTGTGATTTGTTATAACAGAGTAGACAATTGAACTTATTCTATCCAAATAGACACAGTAGAGCAAACGTAAGGCGTGTGTTAGTGTGATACTATGTACGAGC
Source organism: Anopheles darlingi (assembly GCF_943734745.1). Taxonomy (NCBI): domain Eukaryota; kingdom Metazoa; phylum Arthropoda; class Insecta; order Diptera; family Culicidae; genus Anopheles; species Anopheles darlingi. Next base: position 42,911,842 of record NC_064874.1, read on the forward strand.
TAGGATGTTTCGATAGTACAATAGCACTGCTCAACGTACTTCTACAACAGTGCAGTTGTCGGTCTTGCGCGTGTGTGTGCGTGTGCGTATTTGGGTGTGCGTGTTTTAAAGTGTGCTAAACTTGAGCGTTTTACGTAGAAAGATATAACCAACAGCGTAAAGCCAATATCAGAAGAAGAAGATGATGATCAACAACCCACCGATGGCGACACCGATCCACCGAATAGTTAAAGCGTACTTAATCAAGATAATCGAAGTAGAGAACACAAGTAGTTTCAGTAGGGAGCATAGCCGTAAATGTAATGCAAGGTTTCAACTAAACGTAGCAAAGCGTGATGATATATGAGGGGAAAAGAATATGTTAAAAACTAAAACCTTCCCCCAAAAAAACAAAACCCAAAAAAAAGGAGAGAACTAGCTGTTAGGCGCATGGATTCTGGGCAAATTGTATTTTACCTACCTTATTGTTTTCCCGTTTCACGTCACCTGCGAGTGAACCTGAACTCCCGCATCCCATGGCCCCATGTCACCCAGATTCCTCGATTTCATGCTTACTCGATGGTTTCCGATCCGGACCATTTCGAAACAAGCTCGCTCCATTCCATTTGTCATTTGGCTTTAAATTTTGTGTTTCTGTGCGGCGCCGTTAAAGGCAGCTGGAGGCACTCAGCGAAGCGCCTTAATGCTGTTCGTGCTGTGCGACGTTTCGCGTTTCGATATTTGTCTGCTTACATTGCTCAGCTCACTGTTATTATGTTTCTACCATCATTCGCCTTTCGAATGCTGTAATGTTAATGTTGTATCGAACTCTGCATAGCAATGGTTGCATCGCTAATCGCCTTCGATTTTCGATCTTGCAAACACACACACACACACAAATTATAACTTATAAGCAAAATTGAACACCCCACGATCTCTCCTCTTCGTTCTGTGTCTGTTTTTGCATTTAAATATTCATACAAAACATCACCAAAAAATAAACCGTAACCATCGAACGACGGCCGCCAAAAAACAACAACAAACGCACAACAAAACCGGAACTGCTCCTGATCCCCGTATTGCGCTGCGCCGCTAAACAACTAAGCGAATCGAATAATCCCTCTAAACGAAACACAATCCAAAATCAAAACCAAAACCAAAACCAAAACCAAAACCGAAACACTATCAAATCGCAAACCACTGCCCGCTCTAATTCCCAGATATTATATGGAAAGAAAGATTTTCCAACACTTGTTAGAACTGAAAAGCTTGCAAATACGATCGACGAAAGTGAACGAATCGGTGCTGGTGAAGCGGGCCGTGGACGACTACCACAAGTCGACGATCGAGCTCGGGTACGAGACGGGCAGCACGCTGAAGCGGTACCCCTACACGGAGTACTCGTTCCGGAACTTTGAGCTCTTCCTGTACGACACGCTCAAAACGCTGCAGAAGAAGGAAACGTACAACTTCCAGAACATCTCGGAGGTGTATGACGAGGTAAGTTTCGGTGCAACGACGGCATCCAACCAACCAACCAACCAACCAACCAACCAGTCTAGTCAGGGCCTGTCCAGAGCAGAACACACACACACCGCAGAAAGTCCGAATGCTGCACCTAAGGGGAAAGTTCCAAGTTGTAGAGATCCAATAAGCGTCCTTCATTAGTCTATTGATTTTCGGTCCCAAACCCCAAGACCTACACCGAACTACACACCGTCTGGCGTCTGTCGAGTGAGATTTATTCATAACTCGACGTAACTGTTGGCCGAACGCCTTCGTTACTGGCGTCAATTAACGTCGTAACTGTTGGTGTCGCATTTGGTGCGCTGAGCGTCGAACCTCGTCGACTTGTGTGTAATGCGCTCCCCATTATCGGGACGTTCGGGGCAGGATAGTAAAAGTTTATTTCTGTCCCTTCTGGGGCTTTCGAGGCACGTCAGCGACATCATTTTTATGGACCACTCTCTCCACTCTGGGTGTCAACGGTGGTGGTGGTAGAGGGAGAAATCAGTTGTCATTCCAATTGAAACATGTCCTCACTGGTTGGCGCAGTTGAGAGATGAAGATGTAAAGCGCTGCGTTTCGTTCGAATGTCCCCTTAACAGTCCGCTCTACTCTACTCTACGCTGGAATCTCAATGACCTTTCTGTTCTCTCTCCGTCCGTCCGTACGGACACCGGTCCCCGGCGTCAGGCGAAACCTCATAGAGGTAATTAAGGAGACACTTTTGGAACCATGCAGGGTACAATGGACTGAAGGGGGGCGCTACAATACCACAACAATTCCGAACAATCTGATTAGTGTCGGCTAGTGACACATGACACACACACGAGCACACACACACGAGCACACCAAACGATCTGGTCCACTATCTGGTTCTCTGTCTGTCTGTCTCTGTGTGTTTTGCAGGCCGAACGACGGCTCAGTCCGGATGTCAGCCGGTACGAGCGAGCCCTGAACTGTACCACCAAAACCCATCGCTGCCTTCATGCGACCCACGCCTACACGGGCATCCCATGCGCCGCCTACAGTAAGTACGACCACGGACCGCGCACCGCGATTCGCGACCACGAGATCTCAGCTCAGACTAATTGCCGTGGCTTCCATTTACCTCTCGTCTCGTCCGTCTCTCCGCAGTACCAATGATGAATCATCACACGATACCGAAGCTTGGCTTCGGTGCGTACAAATCGAGTGGCAGCGGTGGCACGGGTGGCGGCAGCGGCGGCGGCAGCACGGGTGGTGGCGTGGGGAGCTTCTTCTTGCCCAAAATCCTGACACACACGACCGACCGTAGCTGCCCGGGCGGGAAGGTGGCCCTCGAGCTGACGCACGGTAACAGTAAGCAGGTCATTACACTGCCATCGGAGACGCTCGATAGCAATAAGCGATACTACGTCACGTTTACCCTCAATCCGAACGCTCCCGCTGATGGTGGTCCCGCTTCTTCGTCCTCTTCCTCGTTCGCAGGCCCCGGATCCGGTCACCAGCAGCAGCCCAACTCAGGCACAGATCCAGTCCCAGTTCCAGAGTCAACAGCAGCAGCAGCAGCAGCACCACCACCAGATCCTGATGCCCAAGATAACGCTCAGCGCTCAGCACAACAGCACATCCGACAGCGGCAGCAGCAGCAGCCACATCGTCCAACGTCCACGATTTCTACCGTCGACGAACCCCTCCAGAACCAGCAGCACGGGGTACAGTCCCATACTGCAGACTCACAATCGCAGTCCCGTACCCTTCCCACAGTAGACCACCACCGGGGGGCTTCCCCGGTTGGGGTGGCATTGGCGCCACCGACCTAGCGCCGCCGATTCGGGTGCATCCTTCGTTTGCTGTTGCTGCTACTACCACCGGTGCAGTGGCACGGGTGTTGGGTCGTTGGGTGTTTTGTTTGGCGTTATCGCGTTGCCTTTCCTGTACATACTACTACTACTGCTACCATTACTACTTCTACTACTACCACTACTACTGCTCCCGCTACCGACGGTTGCCCGGTCATCGCGCTGGTGTTGGTGGTGGTGAACCATGATGAAGCGTTAAGTTCGGAGGCATTTGATGCGATTATTAAACTACACATACGAAGAGAACTCAAACCCGCTGCATGCATTTCGTTCATTTTCACTTCAAACCCTTAAAACCTTCCGTGGAGGAGAAGGGGTCTCTGTATTCGCCCGTTGCTCACTTGTCTGGCTGCGTGTGTGTGTGTTTGTATGTTGCTGGTTGGAGTCATTGGTGCTGGACACGTTAGGTGCCCCGGGTTGGTCGCTCCGAGTTGCTTCACGCGATACAAAAACGGCTTGAGAGCGGCCACTTCACACCTGGTCATTATCCTTGAAGGAATTTAATGAACTTGCTCCTTCCGCTCGTTGCTCTCGGTGGTTTCTCGCCTCCCCTTTTCCCCGGGTGTACCTCGGGTTGGGGTAGGCCGCCTTCTTCCGGGAGGGAGGAAAGGTCTGCGTGCAATATATTATGCAGCAGCAGGTCGCTGCCGAGCATTTCTGGTGGGCCTAGATGCGTGTCCTTGACCCACTTTCGGGAGTCCTTGGAGAGGGTTAATTTATGCCGAACTCCCGACCCCATTACCCGTACCCACGTGAGCTTTAATAAGGGGTCACACATGTACTTACTGCGGCCCCGCCGTGCGATAGAAAAGCTTCTTAGGCCTGGTTTTTGGGGCCAAGCGTTGATTGCAGCGACTTGTACTTCGTCATGGCATGGCATACTGTGCCTTGGCATGTTAAGGCGAGAGAAAGCTCTGGCCAGGTCCGCATTGAGGAGGCGAGTGTCCTTCGGGAGTTAATAGCACTTTCACTGGTTGGCAGGTTCTGTGAGAGCTTTTCATTTGCTACAACCGGAATGGAAGTCCATGTAGTTGAAGTCGTTGCTTTTCATTGGCATTTAATGGTCATTTGTACAAACTTTTCCTTGTTATTAATCGAGATGCCTGGAGCTGGTAGCTGGAAGACACAATTAAAATCTTCCTGACAATGTGAACGGCGAAAAGAACTTCTAAAGCACACACACACACACACGCGCGCGCATTCTTTTCATCGCTTCGCTATTTCCAATTAATGATCCTCCGACGCCGCTGCCGGAATGGAAACGATTTTCTGTTTGATCCCCATCATATTGTTTGCATGCCAAGGCTGTCTCAAGTAGACTCAATTACTCCACAAACGTTACCATCGTGTCGTACCGGATACGGTACACGCCACTTTCGTCGTTGCGCACGTGCGTCATCCTAATGAAGGAACTACGATCCCGCTAATTAGCGCAATGTTATTGCAGCTCAAATAAGTTAACTTAATGCCATCGGTGCCTGCGGTGCGCTTCTTTCCTTCCTTCGTACGGTTAGGGTGCGATCAAACTTCCGCCATTAAATGGTGAGCGGCGCGAAATGGAGCAAACGTTCATTTCCATAAACCATTTGGTTGGTTCAGCTGGGAGCTGCTCCCGATGCTGATGTGTTCCTGGTAATGCTGCTGCTGCTGGTGCTGCTGCTGGGTGCTGCTGGTGGTTCTTCGGATGCTGCTGCTGTTGTGTGCTGGCTGGCTGTGGGCGATGGAAATTAATTGCACGCGTGAAAAACTGTACCAGCGACTGTACTTCGTGGAATGCGTCGACTGTTTTCAGTACATTATGCGTCGCTGGAATGGATCTGGTGCCGGTGACTGGATCTCGCCGTTTGGGTTTGCTGCCTGGTGCTGCTGGTGGACGGATGGCCGCGGATGCGTTGGTGGCGATGGCGCTGCATGTACGTCGGGTGTAGCGACTCTGCGGTAAAGGCTCTAAACCTCGAACGAGCAGTTAGTGATGAAGACGAACGAAGGGGTAGTAGTGTTATTTGTTACGACGACGAAGGGTATACCCATTAACACGGTCTTTCTACGACCCTAGGCAAAGATAACCTTAGCAGATTGAGGGCGAATGTAATGAAATCGGAAGCAAACAGAGCCTCCACCTATTTTGTTTACCAGTGGTTGTTTAGGAAGCATATCCAAATATTGTAGAGTGAGTGTAAATAAATAGCGAGATAGCAGAAAAAACGCATAACCCGGGGCCGGCTAATGCGCCGGAGTTCTTATCATCATAACGCAGAACGCAGAACGCAGAACGAGCGTTGTTACGGTAGGTCAAGAGATCCATCCCTCTCGGGAGGGGGTTTACGGGGAGATAACCGTAGACAAAGGGAATCAAATTTCATTGCTTCCCGTGCCTTTGTCGCCGCACGAAGGCAGCTACGGAACGGAAGTACGTCCGCTCATCAGCGGGCGGCGCTCGGTAAAAGTATCTTCTTTAGCGTCTAGGGTATTATCTCATCGTTCTGATGAGCCGAAGGAGGAACGCCCGAGGTCGAGGAGCCCGGAAACGTTAAGCCATTGTGATGGCTTTGTCTTGAGTACCTCGACCTCTGGATGGCTTTTATGCTGTTCTCCGTCGAAGGGGAAGAGAAAGCGGAGGTATTGGTGCTACGTTGAAGTGAAATGGGAAATAATGCTAATCTGCATTTCAGCCAAAAAATGCACAACGGTGTCGAACAAGGGGTTTTCGGTGGACGTGAAGGACGGGAACGAGGAGTGGATACCGGGGGCAAGGTGCGTGAGGAATCCGGGTTTGCCTCGTTAAAAAGCTGACTTGATGATTACGTTCATTCTAGCTGCTCACGTACACTGTTGCCTTCTGTCCGACGGACCCAACAACACCGTAAGACAATGAATGCTCTCTTGAGTGTAAAATAATGGCCAAACATACCGCAAATGCTGCGGCAGTAATCCGTCGAGGTGCATTCTTCAGGCGAGCTTGAAAGTCTTAAGACGTGGTATGAAGACTGGAATTTTTACGTTCTAACTTCTAGATTTGTTTTGCAAAATTGTCTGTTTCCCTTTTAATTTTTGACGATTTTTATTGAATACAATGTCATCCTGTAACCTCTTGTCTAGATTCCAGAGATTATATCGGCGAAAAATATACCGTAGCCCTAGAAAAAATGCTAGTGAAGTTGAAAGTTGGCTTAGCGCACCAAAACTTTAGTTATTAAAATTCATAGAACAGCTGCTTCAATTCAACACTATCTCGATTAATTGCTTATTTGAAAACATTTTCACAAATTCCATCTTTTGCAAACGATTAAATATCCAATGTTTAAACAGACAAATCGTTCGTTTCGCCAATTTCTAGACTAAAAATCTTATAGTGTGGACGTAGAAAATATAAATTTCCACCGTACCATTGGTTTAGATTCTTTTAATCTGAACAAGGGATGCGTAACATAACTATCATTTGAATTTGCAGAAACAGGGACATCTCTTTCTGGAAAACTCACAAATGAACAGCTCTGGGGTCCTGAATTCAGTAACTTCCTATAACTGGCTGAATAAGGCTTCAACAGAATTTGCACCGGTTACAAAAGTTTAGTTTGCGAAAAATGTCAATCATTTTTTTCTAACTTCCATAACACCACAAGCGAATGTGGAAAGTAGAATCCAAATCCCGAATAAAAACCCCCGAATGTCCCGAAAACGCGAGCAAACTGTCGCCAAAAAACGATTACAATCCCTACAGACACCGCCATCAAGGGGTATGGAGCATGCAGCATAATTCTGCAAATTTGGCAACTGGCCCCGAGGGCATGCAAACTGCGTTTAGAGGTTTGGTATTTTTTTTCTTTTTTGTTGAAAAGATTCATTCGGTGTAGGTAGCCGCTACTCATTCTGGTAATGGTTTTTTCGGTGCTCACGGCTAAGCTATAACGATGTTGGCAAAAATTGAACAAAGCTGAATCACCGATGGTTCGCACATTCTGCACACTTTCGCGAGGTTGGCGAGCGCCGAGTGAAAGCCCGGTTTGTCTGGGCTGTTAAAAGCTCCATAAAACTACCCACTTCATGGGTCCGAGCTAGCATGTTTATGGGGTGTACTGACACGAGGTTATCGCTCCGGTTTTGCAACATTAGAAGTGCTTTGCAGTTTAAGAATGGTTGCAAAAGAAGTGTTTGTCGGTTTAAGTACTTTGAAGGGCTGCTGAAGCAAGAAATCAACTATTACAATGTGTTTCATGAACGTTAGTATAATGAAATTTCCAATGTTCTAGTGCAGAATACCTATTAACGCCTCTTTTAAAAGAAGGCACCAAAACAACTCATCATGCACCCCGGTGTGTGTCTGTTGCGAAAGACTTGAGATTAATTCTAAAAGTGTTTAGCCATGTGCCACATGCACAGAACCACTTGGCGCTCAATTTTAAAACAATCTGCCCAAGTTATGAGAAGCTGCCCACCTTGATGCATGCATATGCTTCTCGCCTGCGCGAATGCGAGCTGTTGATGAGCGTTGCCAGAGGTTTAGCATGTTGCACTATTCACCAGCACCAGCACCAGCACCGGCAAAAAGCAGTGAGGTGGGGTGTTCACTTGTGCCAGTGTTTAAAAAAAAGCATTTCATCGTGATAATAACGGCCTTAATCTTGGCACCGGTAATGTGCCAGGAAGCACCGTTTTTCGCCCGAGAGAGCACGAGTGCTTCCGTTCCGTACGCTCGACATGACTGTTTTCTTCTTTTTCCTACGAGAGAACCATTCTTCTGTCGCATCGCAACAAGGCAGCTAGACTTTGTGCATATAGTTCCAGTCTGCATAGTGTGTGTGTGTGTGTGGAGCCCCTGTAGCGTTCGTTGTGCCTTGTGCACGAATGCACCACCTATGCCAGTAGCATGTGGCCTGAATCGGTACTACGTTCTAACGAAGCGGATGCTTCCGGTTGAACTTTGTATACTTGAACTGCTTCAACCGTTGCGAGACCGATGCAGCAGTGCTGGCTCGTGGCCTGGCAATGGAATTGTTTTAGTATTTCAATTTTAAAGAACTCGTCCAATGCACTCCGGCCAAAAAAGGCTTTGTTAATTCATATTTTATTTCATCAACATAATCGCTTCAGAAAGTAGCATTTCTTTGACGATAGATTAGGGTAGACCAGCCGGAAAACAGTGGAGAGAAGTGAAGGCTTTTGTTTGCACAGAAATGTTTGCAGGCAGCGTGTTTGCTATTCTCTGGCATCGGTTGGTTGAAATAGGTGGTGCGAAATACCGAGTGTTGTTAACGAAACGATTTGTACTTCTTTGCATGCATCATTCAATGCCGATCGATCGTTTTCGAGCTGCAGCGGTAGCCTGCTATTGTGACTAACCTGCTACCGGGCTGGTCCGAGTGTTGTGGCTACAAACGCAGGAGGCTCTATTTTATCGAGTGTTTTGCTCAGCATCGGCGATGAATGATGGAAACCATAGTGTTCACCAGACCACAAGCTCAAGGATGTTCGGCAAGCTGTGAGAAAGTTTCCCAGCACACCACCGGTGGTGCGTTCTGTTTGCTGCTTTTCTGATCGCTTCCAGTGCAGCGGCCTGGCGAAAAGTTGTGCTTAGAGAGAGGGTCCTTCAATCGACGCCATACTTTGGGCCATCGCCAGTTCGCTTGCACAGTACACACCGCGCTTCCGGGAACGCCGAATGCACCGGTAAGGCACCGGTCGTCTGCTCCGGGCCTGCTAGTTTGCGGGCACTGTTTCGCATCCGGGAACCGGAGAAAAACAAAACACGTGATAAGCAAATGGGTTCAAAAACAGAGGAACCAGTAAGGATAGGACGAGGACGAGGAGATGAGTCAAACAGAAAATGGAAAATGAAATAAAAAAAAGCGAAAGGAAATTTCGCTCCAACGGAAACCGGGCACAAAAGTTTTCGCGGCACAAAATGCCGTCACCGCGTCGGACGGACGGACGAACGGACGGAAAGGAACGGTGTGCGCACAGAGATGGCTGTGCGGAAATGCTGCAGCTCGTGGATAAACTTGTTTGCGCGGTTGTGTAAAAGTGGGCCGCAAACACTATTTTCGGTTTGCGATGAAAAGCAAGACTTTGCTCTGCTTGCTTGCTCCGGTGGCTGCACCTCACCTGGGCGAGAAAACTGGTGAAAAATGTCTTGCCAAAGCGCGCCGAAACGCGGTTATTAACACGCTACCCGAGGGTGGGGAGGGCAGAGGGATGAGCGGTGAGTGCTTATCCGCCGGAGACAAACAGGAGCCCCAGATAGGGGAAGGAAAACTTTTCCTTCTCTGCGCTGCGAAAGTCGTCGTTAATATGGAAGCGAAAGAAAAAAAAACAATCAAACATTTTATCGGATCTATTTTAGACGTTGAAGTGTAATGGCCCATTTAATGGACGCGAGATACTTCGACGCAAGGGATGCTGTGGGCGGAATTACTTTCATTGTTTACCTTTTCGCTGTTAAATGAAGTGCAATGATTCTACGCAAAATATTGACCACAATCCATCGCTTGCTTGTTTGATGTGCAAGTTTTTGTTTGAAGCGTTTACTGGTTTGCTGCAGATTGTTTGACTTGTCTCAAGCGATTTCATTAGTTGATCATTGGCCAAATTATTTGTGTTTTTTTTCGTTTTCTCGTACAGAGGTGAAAATGCTCTATGTCGAATAGATCGATCAGCGTTATTTTATGAACCTACAGTTTTAAGGTTATAGCATTTGATCAGCTGTTCAAAGTGTTTGGCGCAGTATGCGTTAATATGGAATATTTGGGTTTGTTTGCTTTGGGATATTTTCTACCTTTTGTTCCAAATTAAATGCTTTCAAGATTATCATTACTATTGTATCTATCGAAACATATGGCTTAGCTTGTTTCAATATTTTTGGTACGTGAATATTTTGATACAAACTGGACTATATTTTTAGTATTTATTTGATCCTTTTAGTTAAAAACAAGCGACTATTGGATGGTATTCGCAAAATGAAAAAGGTTGTTTAGTTATAAAAAGCTCGCTAAAATCATATCTTTTTCATCAGAAATACAGTAAGTAAGAAACTTCCTTGCTGATGATCTTGATGTATTAAGAATGAATACGTTTTGAATCTTAGTTAAAACTATCGCACTTAAGCTATTGAGCAGCAGCTTAATTGTGCTGTAAGAGATAAGAAAAGAATAAAACATATTTGTGCATCATAAATCGTTTATTCGAGACCGTTTTTATGCTAATAAAATTATCGTTCGAAATAGTTGTGAAATGTAATTTAAACACTATCAAAAACGCATAGAAACTACTACAAACAAACTATTCTATGCAACGTTTGAGGCTTCTAAATTACTTCAAACAAAATGTGAATACCAATCACAAATACAGAACGCGAAGGAGTGTGCCTTCGAACTGACAGCGAGGTCTGGTTCTTGTTAGTGGAGCGATTACTCTAGCACTTCCTACGTGTCTAATGAGCTTCAACCATCGAGCCGTCCTTTCGAAATGAACCGACACCGACGACCGTCGACAGCCATATCGCACCTGTCGCCATGCTGGATGGGCCGCTTAATCGCTGCCATTTCACTGTCAACATCATCTTCTTGCTGCTGACGTTGGCGCACTCACGGTTTGTTTTTTGCACAAATCTTTCAATAAAGATAACAGAAGAGATGCAACAGCAACAAAGGGCAAAAAAAAACCAAAGAAACGGAACCGATTAAAAGGTGTTTTAACAGCGCAAACAGCCGCCGTGTCCATTCGCCGTTATTAGAGTTTTGCCCCGTCGTTACGTCAGCAGAACAGCCGGACCACCGGTCGGTATATCCCGGGACCCCGGGAGTAGTTAGTTTTATTTCACTCTCTCGGAACTCGGCCACTCGGCCGGTGCTGGAGTGGCTAATAATTCAAACGAGTGGCTGCCTAGAGGATCCTCTCGTACCACTCCATGCATCCCCTGTTCGTCCCATCGTTCTGTTTTATTTTTCCGCTCTTCCTTCCCTCTTGGTTTTTTTTCTTCTAACGTTACTTCAATTCATTCTCGCGCTTCATTCGGCACGATCCTCGTAAAAGTGCAATTATAAAAATGGAAGCACCGGCCCAGCTGCTTTCCTGCTTCGTTGCCGCGCACTTCGGTGAGCGGTTTGCTGAAGGGCTTGCGGTGCATCTGCTTAATCGGCGAAACCATAGTTTTCTCGAGCTGCTGGGTTCGCGTGGCATGGAAAAAAGGGGAGTGGATAAGGGGAGCAGCAGGACAAAACGACTCCGATATTACACTTTTGAAGTGAACCCGTAAATGACCTCGGTTCAGGACCGGGGATGCTGGGGCGGTTTCGTTCGCTGCGCGCTGCGACAGTCGAGAAGCGGTCGAGTAATTGTCACGTTTTAATTTTGCTAATTTCAGCACTCACCCCGTACTTAACGGCTCACAACGGCTTGCAGGAACTGGAAGGAAACGACGGGCATGGCGGGTGGGGAGGGCTGGAATGAATAATTTCTGGCGTACGGCGATTTTCAAACCCGTCCCCGGGTTTTTGGGTCTTGGGTGGCCGTTTTGCCGAATGAACATCATCACAGCGTTTGCACATTTTTTTCATTAAATCTCTACCCCTTTCCTTTCTACACACGACCTCCGCGATAGGAGTTTGGTGGATGAAGGAAAAAAGGAGAATAAAAAAAAGCTGAGCGAAAGTGATAAATTCCCGCGTGAAAGTCGAGAGACAACGAGAAGGAGCCTCCTTACGGTGGCCAAAAAAAGAGAGTGGCACGGAATTGAATGTGTCAGCAGTTCCGCACCGACACCTTCGGGGCCAAGCAAGTGTTTGCCGTGAGATGTGCTCCATTTCCATCAACCTTTACGAGCTGCCCAACCACCAGGGAAGGGGGAGAGGTCCACGAGTCCGGGGTGCCGGAAAGGAGGTGAGCCGGAAACGGAACGATCCGGTAACGACACTCACCTTTACGATGGGTGTCCGGTCCGGGGCTCACCCCGGGGTTTTTGTCAAAATAAAAAAAATCGTTGGCCGAAGGGTGTCGAAGCCGGAAGCAAGTAAAACCATCAACCGGTCCAGAACCGGTCCCGCGAGGAGCGTCGGGATCGCAACTCAACAACAATAACGATCAGGGCTTTTAACCTTCCGAGGTCCGAGTCCGTCAACCCATGTTGCTGTCGTAGTTACTAGTGTCCCAACATGTTAAAAAAGAAAGAAAGCGTGTGTGTGTGCATGTGATTGTGTGTGAGAGAAAGAAGAAAGAGGAGCAACCAAATAAACCCAAAACATGATTTGAGATTAGTGCCGTAAACAAGTGTTTTGCATTTTGATACCGTGACTCCTGGGTCTGTGGCTTTTTTTTATCGACGTGGGACGTTTGAAGTGGAGTGGAGTGGTGCTTCAGTCCTTTACAGGTGCCCCTTTTTTCTTTCCGTTATAAACGAATCTATATGTATGAGCGGAACGCATCGATGTCAAAGTTTCTTTCGGGATTTCTTTTTAACATTGTAACAGGACTCGAAATCAGTTTACTTGTTGGATTTTTAATTCTTTTATTTCTTCTTACTCTCTGCGTGGCCTTTCCTCGCGTTTTCGATATTGTTTGATTTCAGGTGATGCTGTTAGATTTACACAATGTTGACCACACACACACACACGTACACAGGCATGCGCGCACACAATACGCTTGGCCTGCGTCCGTTAAAAAGGGGGAGTTTTGCTTAGCGATCTGCAGCCGCCATGTTACGACACGCCGTCGTAAGGGGGGAGAGGCTTACAGCACTGTGTCGCTCTTCGGATTTTGCTTTCCAACATTTTCTTAAAAAATGGCTAAGAAATGTGTCGAACGATCTTCAGATTCGAATTCTCCTTGTCCTCCTCATGTTCTGATCGATTTTGTGTTGATGCGTACGTCCACCAAGAGTTATGGTTAGAGGTCACGCAACTGAAACTTTTCTAACTCAATCTCGATCCTCGGCATTTTCAGTTCACGACCATCACCACTCAAGTTCCACTTAGTTAGTAGTCTCCTAATACAATGTGCGTTCCCCTCTTGCGGCGCATATTATGTTACTCATCTGCACTAGTTAGCCAAGTTTGAGAGAGAGAGAGAAAGAGAGTGAGATGGGTTGATGGCCGTGTTGTTATCTTCCTTTCTACATCCTTATAATTGTTAGTATGTATTTTATACAATAACTTAACCGCAAACTGGACCGAACTGGACCGGCTATTCCACCGCAAACCACGTTCGTTCCAGATCATTAGAGTTAGGATAAGAGGGTTTTGATCGGACCGGGGGGGGGTCGGGGTTGGAGAGGATTGCTAGGAAAATGAAGCTCAACATGTTCAACTTACATTTACACTAATAAACTCTGCTGAGGTGACCAAAAAAACATAGAATGCATTTGCGACCCAGTGCCTGACCCTTCCATCTGATCTGTGGCCCTTCGGAATCACGCAATTCGCAATTCAATTCACCTAATACAACGTTTAAAACATTTGTCCAGCTTCTGGGATCCCGCTCGTGGGGATGCTTCTAACTTTGCCACTCCACCTTTGGCCCTGGATGTAACTTAAGGATCATTTGCTTGCTTTAACTACTTTTGATTTGTTTCTTCTTCCTTCCTTCTGCTGCTCTGCTCTGCCCTTCTACACTCATGTTGTTGCCTGCTATCATTGCCTTCTCCTGATGGTGGTGGTGGTGGTGGCGTTGCCTAATGGCCTACGCGGTACCCAGTTTTAGTCTAGCATGCTTGTTTGGTTGTTTGGTTGTGAGAATGGCTTGTACGGCTTAAAAAGTATGCTGCTCTCCTTCTCATTGCTGCTACACAACACCTAAACACATTCGTGCCGCTTCACGCAGCATTATTTATAGGCTGAGGGTGCTGAGCACAGGCCAGCCGCTTCGGGCGCTTCTGCTGGCTGGCCGAACTGTTTCTGCTAGGCTCCCGCTAGCGTCGTGAACTCGATGTCGCCACCGCGCGGCAATATTAGGTCAGGATCTGCAATATAAACTGAAATTATAATAGAACGGTCGCAACCAAAGAGTCAGAGCGCAAAGCCAATGCGGGAAAGAAAAAAGTGCGGAAAAACGAGAGGTCAGTAAGTCAGTTTGAAAGGAACGGTCGAATCAATCGTTCAATATCATGGGAAAGAGTTCGGAAGAGAAGGAGAGACAGGATTGGCTTAGGTACCAGTTGTCACGAATGTAGTATTTCCCGTTAAGGCCTGTCAAAACGATAATTAAATGATTAAAATTCGATTCGAAAAATCCCCTTTAAGCTGTTTGAACATCAAGCAGGTTTTTAAACACGCAGAGGCGTTTTTTGACGTAAAAGATTAAGTTCGCTGTTCAGAAAATAGCACCATATCACTGCCAACACCTTATCAAATCATTATAAATAGTTTAGCTAACTCATGATAAATATAGGACGAGTCATCTAGATAGGACGCATTTAAATGTTGAATAACTCCGTCATTTATCAGCCGATTTGGACAAATCGGGCAGATTATGTAACGTCAGTCTATGCCATTTTATGCCACGAATCGATTCACGTCAAAAATTTGAACTGAAATTGAATTGCAGTACATTCAAAATAATCCTTCACCTATGAAAACTATGTCCGCTTTTATGTGGCCTCGTCATTAGTGGGATTTGGCGGTGCCGACCTTTTTTGTGATGCTATTTGAATAGTAAGGTGTACGACAGCCAACCAAAGACTATTGAAGAACTAAAAGCGTCTATCAGAACGGAAATTTGTGCTATTACACTCTAAATGTTGTTAACTACCATACAAAATACCCATAAAAAGGACTGCTTTTCATGTGAATCATTTGATCGATATTATATTTTGAATGAATTATCAATCAACGACATTATATCACCTAAACAAATCTGGTACAACGCTGGTGTATTTGCGCAGCTTGCTGCAGTCGGTTCAAAACCCTCCATCATCTGTAGATTTTACAGGTCCGAAAAAAACGCCAACTTTTAAGCTTCTTCCAAAGCTTAATGGATACCATGGAAACGGAATGATTTGATGTTTTGCTGTGACACAAACGAAACGAGCGGTTTTGCTCACAAAAAAGAACGCTCATTAAAGGCATCTGATGTGAAGGCAGATGCTTTATTTCATTTTGGTATGGACTGACAATGAGTTATCAACGTCTGTAGGTAATTTATTATGTTTTTGCTTACAATAGGAATAGGTGCCAATATGGATATGGACGATGTAAATCCGAAACAAATGTTTCCTGGTCCATAAAACACATCCACCACAAAGTGCGTGAGTGAAGTGCCGATAAAAGCACACGCAGCACTCGAAATCACTGGTGACCGAAATTATCCGAGAGTGATCCGTAATGTTTGTGTTGAAATATTATCAAGAGACTCATGAAACGGCTGTTTCGAGGTGGAACATGGTTCCAAAACGAACGTCTCGCCTCATAACATCTCCCAAGGACACACGTTGGGGTATTTGAAGTCACACACACACACGCACACACACAACATTATGTGCCGTGTTTTCATTTCACTCGCAATACAAACCAAAAATTTGCTAATAATCTCCCCCGAGGGAAGGAGTGCTTTTGGTGGGTCCGTTCGGCTTCGATTCCGGGGCTCGAGGCTCGAGATTCACGAAAAATCCGAATCCTCAAACCGCGCCGGATTCGAGTTTTCGGAGAGGGAGGTAGTAGAGGAGGTCGTGGATCGTGGGATGCTGGGGAAGCAAAAACCTCGGAGCCGGAACATTAACAACGGAGCCCGCCTCTCTCTTTCTCTCTCTCTCTCTCTCTCGCTGAGCATAGTAGTAGCACAATGGATTTCGGTCAATATGAAGATGATGATGGAGCAAGTTCTTTTGCGGGTCTCTGGGCCCACAGCGACCATGGAGGGGTTCCCAGAATTCTCCCTCCATTTGCTCGGTGGCTGCCGGTGCGTCTGATGGACAGCGGCCGTTGTTCTGTTCTTTTGGATCCGCAACGCCCCAGAACCCACTCTTGGGTGGACCGACACAAAAAAAGGGGGAGGTCACTGGGCGGCAAGTGGTCGATGGAGAATGGATTCTCACACTTCTCACCGAACCAACGAACGAACGAACGAAGGCCTAGACCTGGGGCGCCGGGACACACCGACCCGGTCTAACAAACACATTACATATTTGCATATGAAGCTCTCCCTTGGGGCCCGGTCCGGGCCGGGAAGGGATCGAGGACGATTGGACGAAGGAGTCGGTCCCGGGCTCGGTCTCGGTCTCGGTCTCGGTCATGTCGAACCAATGTCGGATCGAACCTTATTACGCACTTTCTACGAGGTGCTTTTTCGTGGTTTTGCTAAAGAGGAAAGAGTCCCCGGACCGGACCGAACCATTCTGGCTGGCTAGCCCGAAGGCCACACCACCGCAGCAGCCGGTATGATGCCTCATCGGAATCCATCGCCCCGGAACCCTCATATTTGAACAACATCAACAACCGTATGGTGGCTGTTCCCTTTGTTCGATGTTTTTCTTTTTGCATCCCTCTCCCTTTTTTTAACCAACGAGAAAATGTGTGTGATACGGAAGGAGATGGACGTGGAGAGGGTCTTCAGCATGCCAGAGGGTAGCGAGGTGTGTCTGAACGAAAGAAAAGCGTTCCGTCGGATGTTCCCGTTATTGGTGGATCATAAATCAAAAAGGATCTATATATGTATATGAGAAGAACTATGCAGAATCGAAATGGAGGCCATTCTTTTGCATTTGTTGTCAGGCTAGAGGGGTGGAGGGTTACAGACAATAAATTAGAACAAAGGGCGAACGCATGGGCCCGGGGGTTGATGCTGTTGTGATCTCGATTTCTAATAGTTTTTAGTCGAAAAATTTTTGTTTCGCTGAAATGGATACAAAGTTGTTCCACACAATGGAAAATGCGGTCCTGCTTGCCGCTGACGTTGACGATGGCATAAAATATGTATGCTCACGGCAACGGCAGCGTCCCCTTCTCCACACCCCCTTCCCTCTTCTACTTCGATCTTGAGTCCATCCTGGGTCTAGCTATTCATGAAGCCGGCCGGCCGGTAACGGTGGGAATTTGTTTAGGATTCAGGAGGTTTGATTGAGTTTCCCCCGGACCCCTTCAAGGCCACAACCACCACGAACGCCACTCGGCGGTCTGTCCTAGGCTGAGATTTCCACCGAACGTCGTCCGAAAATCGTGACCGCACAGGCGTCAATGGCGTGAAATATTGGCGAAACTCATCAATTTTCGCCCATATTCCATGTTCTTTATCGACGACGACGACGACGACAACGACGAAGGGCCACTCCAGACACCGGTTACGGTGACACCAGATATGGATTACTGTCGCAACCATGATGGGATGGTCTGTCAACAACACCCAGGTTTGGTATGGTCTGGTGTTGGGTTTTGGTGGCAGCATACCAAACATAGGTCTGCTCGGTTTTTGTCGGTCGACAGGACGCAAGATTGCTGGGCCGGCAACTTCATGCACATCAGATGCACGCAACAGCACATCAAACGAAATGCACAGACCCGGGCCCGGGAATACAACCCCCTCGAAAGGCGCCCCGGGCCGTTGTACAGCAACAACCCCCCACAAAACCCGGATCGTTCTTTAGATTAATTTGTTTGAAGTGCCTCTTCACAAGAGCCGGCGAGACGGACATATGTGGGTGTGTATGTGTGTGTATCCGACGAACTTTGCTCGTCGTCAGCATCGCCATCGAGTCATAACTTTTGCCGGTGGATTGTACAGCAGTGTAAGTAAGGATCCGGAATCATGGGTCTGCTGCGCTGCTACACTTTTACCAAACCGAAACTCGCTCGCTGTCAATCATTGTTCAAACTTATGACCCCGTTTTGCCTACTGCCACTGAAACTGGGGAAGGTTAGTTTGGGGGCCCGGAAAACCCTTATTTTCCATTCGGCAATCACAGCTCGCCCCCAGTTCGGTTCGACCAAACGTCAGCCACCAGGCGTCTCCATTCCTCGAGCGATAAAGTACTGGGCGCCTCCATTTTCGAACCCAAAAGTACCGGGCGCCTCCATCACAGGAACAACCCGGCTTCGGCACGTGTATTGTACTGCCTGGAGGGAGCCACGGGGCCCGGCTTTTGGAAGAATTTACACCAGAGCGCTCATAATGGGCGCGGATTCATCGGGGGATGAAATAGAAAACATTTTCCGGCCAACGTATTTCCCAAGAAACGATCGTCGGCATTGTCGGGGGAACAATGAGCCGGTTTTCCTCGTCAGCAGCAGCAGCAGCAGCAGCAGCAGCAAGCGCACCGTCTAGACGTGGCACGGCATAATGTAAGGCTCATTGATTGGCGTTCGTCTCGAGCTGATCCTTTGCTGTAGTGCCACAATCACAATTCACACTCCCTCCCCTCCCAAGTGTCTCGCTTACAAGAGTCCGAGAGCGTGGTGGGTGGCGACGATGCCGACTCTACGACGCTGGCTGTCCACCTTGACGGTGAGCCGCATAAAATATGTCCATAAATTGTTCGAGGGGGAGAGGCTGATGGTGTTGGTGCATATTTCTCGTCACCGACCATCAGACAACCAAAAACCAAAGAAAAAAACAACCACGACAGTTGATGGCAGAGCTGGCTGAACGCTAATGGCCCTCTCAGGTATTGCGGCGCGCTGGATCGTACCGGTGAACGGTGAACACCTGGCACACCGCTCGGTGTTCGGCTCGGTGGGCGGCTCCGTATCTCATTTATTTATTGATTTGGATTATCATCATCACGTAATCGAATTTGCGTATTTTTGGGGGCCACCGGGGGCCTCCGGGGAACCGGCGACGAACGGTGAATCATTCAGTGTTTTCTGTCTTCCTTCCCTCCCTTTCGCTTCTTTTTCCTTCGCTTCTTTTTGTGTGGTGCTATTAGCTCGGAGTGAGCATCGGCGCGTGCTGGAGATTCGGGGACTGCCACTTCCGCTACACCAAGAAGAAGCGTCGCCGGTGCCGGCGCTGAGATGGCAGAAACGTTGATGCCCGGGATGCTGGGAAGGGCCGGCTGTCGGGTGGTGAGTAATGGGAGGTGAAATTAAGTAAAATGAGATGGCAAATCTGAATTCCATTTCCAGGGTACGACGACGACGCCGGTGATGGGTCGGGCATTTCTCTTCCATCTAGTGAGCACCAGGCTCGGGATCTGTGCCAATGGTAGGTGCTCTCTGCGGACCTGATCCGGAACCGCAAAGCCTTTGGCAGGGAAAAACGGCTGGACGAACCCGAGGGCCCGGTGAAGGAAGCAAACGGCAAACATTAGCGCTACCTTCGGTCGGCCGTGGATCGGACGTGAGCCCTCGGACCGGACTGGAATCGGGGTTGATGTGGTTTGAACCTCATCTCCGTGCACATCTTGAGCCAGACATCCCAGATCCCATAGAGAGAAAGAGAGAGAGAGAGAGAGATAGAGAGAGAACCCGACACCCCGGGATTGAAAAAGGGGTTCGCCAAAAAACGGATCGCCGGAAGCTCCGAATGATGGCCGGCTTCGAGCTTGACATCGAGTCCGCTTCACGCTTGGCTCATGGTGCTAGGAAACAGATTTCCATCTGTTGTGTGTCCCGTGAAAAGCATCCGGTCTAGGGAGCCACTCTAGCCAGGGCCACTCCGTGTTCCGGTCCGGTTTATGTTTCCTTTTTTTTCCCCTAACTCTGACGTTACAGCAACGAATGGCAACATTCGTCCGGCCCGGCCTGGTGCTTGAGATTTTGGGGGCTCTCGTATGGTCTCGCGGTGGTCCCGTTGGTAGAGAAGAGATGAGGATCAGCAT
>NC_064874.1:42939402-42966902 GCF_943734745.1 Anopheles darlingi
ATTCATGTCCCGACGAGCAAACGGGTGGTAAGGGTGTGTGCTTCGGGTGCTACATACTTGCGGGTAAAATATGTATCAGACAGGGCACCGTCTGGCGTCCGACGTTGTTGATTGCCCAGCAGGCGAGCGTCACCAGCTCCGAATCGGACTGTGGCAGGTAGGTCATGGTGCTGACCAACCCGTGCGAGCTGATGCGTGAGTTGAGCACCGGGGACACGTTCCGCGTGTTGTTGTACGTCCAGCTGAACCGCACACCGTCCGGTGGGTCCGCCTCGACCTCGCACTTCACCAGCAGCGAATGCATGTTCAGCGAACCGACGGACGTTTGCTCCGTACCGGGCTTGCAGCGGGGTGCATCTGGAGAGGGAGAGAACGAGGAAAACGGGAAGATATTAGAGGTTTTTGTTTTGGCCGGTTGTCCAACCGCCAGGGGCTGGGTTAATGAAGTTTCGCCATGATTTGAAGTGATCAACAATGTTTCCCGCTATCCAGCGTGCAATTATCAAAGTTCAATCCAAATATCTTCTCTCTCATACTGGTATCTTCTCTCTCATAAGGTATTTCAAGGGGAGAACATTCTAACAAACTTATCATCTATCATTCTATCGTTCAGGTATTGGATGTTGCTGTTTGGAATACGTCGAATGCACAAATTTCATCGAAAATACCAAGTAGCTGCGTGCTGGTTTAGCAAAAATGAATTTAATTAATGTATAAATTCCCACTAACACACTGTTCTTCATTGCTATAATTTTTATTCTACATCTGAGATCTCTCTGATCTTTGGTATGTGGTTATTGAATTGGATTCCAACAATTTGTCTCAACTGATTTGTGACCATGCTGTCGCTTTCCAGAAACTATTCACGCAAAATAACAGGAAGCTCACAAAATAAGTGGAACAAACAGAGTTGAAATGCAGCGTAAGCAACATTCGGTAGAAAAAATAAAATCAAATAAAAATATGTTTCAAAATTCAGTTGAATCTTTCACCAGAGAATTGTAAACGATACTACGCTTGTTCTCTGGGCATGCTGCTCATCTGCAGCAGCTGCTACATTAAATAACGGAGATGCAGTTAACCATCGGTAGACTGAAATTTTAGAAATATTCCGTTATGGTTTTGCAATATTTTTGTACAGTTCTTGGAATATCAATATAGCAGTTTTAAACTTCGGTCCCCGTCCCCGGGCTGAATGAACAAAACAAACGTATTGCAATATGAGCAGTTTGTCCGTCAAAATTTCTAGAAATTGTGTTACATGATTGTTTCATTCCCAGATTTCAGCATCCAGAGTCGTTTGGATGCTCTACAGTTTGCGCTTGGGAAATGTACGAAATTCTCCAACCGTGAGTAATCGGACGCAAATAGCAATAGATAGATTGGTTTTTACTGTAAACAACTCCGTTCCATTCACAGTACGACCACGAGGAACCCTTCGACAATAGTGGTAGCTGATGTTTTTGGGGCATGATAAACGGAAGCAGACAATTTAATGGACTTCAATTCAATTGTTCCATCTATAGGTTTTAGATATTACTTTTCGATCTACAGATGCAAATAAGATACCGTGTATTGTAACTATTGAATTCAACAATTGACAACCATGTTATCCTTGAGTTTTCCGTTGATTTTTAAGATGGTACCATAGTTACAGCAAAAACTTCGAGGACCCACTTCCGAAAGCAAGTTTCATTACGACACGTGCATTGAACCATAAAAATGGCTATTGTACGCTCAATGAAATGTTTAAGAACATCATCAACACAATGAAATTGATCATTGCTAACGATTACACAGTCTTACCGTGATAGATTATTGTTCAAAACATTTTTTTTACTCGACTCAACACAATTGCTGGCGGTGTGAACACAAAATCATCGCCAGAGCGCATTATTATGACCTTAACAGAAACCCCTGCATACTTATGCTTAGCAAGGCCCCATTCTGAAACATGAATTCATCAAATTGTTAAAGAGATATTCCTCTTGCTCTTGGTTTTACTTTCTTGTTTTTCCTGTGGCGTTCATGTTTTCCTGAAAATACATTAAAAAAAAACACACCTCCAGGGAAATTCATCCTCCAAAATGGTATTTTAAGCTCACGCAACCGTCATCATCATCATCATCATCATCATCATGAGCATAGCGCTACGTTTGTCAGCAAAACGAGCTTTGCACCGACTCATCTCACTCATTCAATAATCCCACCCACTCCCCGGGAAAGTGGGCGAATGAATTCCAAACATACGCTTATTCCGGTAGCCTTCATACCAAAGACCCGAACGACATGTGTGCGTCATTATGGTGCGAGCGATGATGGTGAATTGCAACATTAAAATAATACCTCTTTCTGTATCACCCCAACTCTTCTTTCCCTCTCCCTCCACCAGTTCATACACCCACGAGAGGGGTGGATTGTCGCGTTCCGCGAACAGATTATTTCAGCAAGACTGACCAAAGTGTGCCGGAAAAGTGGAATTCCGCCCAGCGCGGCAGCTAGGCAAAGAATGGAACCGAGAAGAGAAACTCGGTCCCGGCCTCGACATCCGTGGCCACTTTTTCAAAGAGCGACCGAGAGAGAGAGAGAGAGAGAGAGCGCGCACCTCGAGCCTCCAAAGAGCACAATAGTATGCAAAAAGCTGCACGGTTCTGTTGGCCACCATCCTTTCGGGCACACGAACGATGACGAACGAGGACGACCTTGGGTGTATTGTTTATGTTTGCGAAACAAAAACGAAACAAGTCGCCTCTCATCCCAAGTTGCCCCACCCCACCGCTGGTTGCGAGCGAGGAGGAGTTTTCGAGAAGTTTAAGCGCAGAGTATGCCAGGAGTTTCGAAGGGATTGTAGACATATTCCGGAGGCCTGGAGTATGCCGAGAGCAAACAATAATACCCGGGACCAGCGGGGAGAAGACCGGGATCCCGGGATGCACCGCGAGAGATGCTGACGAAAGATGTGTCGCTGGTGGCGTTACGGTACGGTAGGGGGGGGGGGGGGGGGGGTGGTCCGTTCCTGTTCCATTCATTTATTATTCAAAAAATTTAATTCCATCATCCTCCTCGGGCAAGTAGCACTTTGAGTGAGTTGCACGCCAGGCGGGGAGGGGACCCAAGTTCCCTTTTTCCTGCGAGCACCACAACAATCGACCGAAACAGAGTGTTGTTGTGCTAATTTTCGGGGCCCAAGAGTGACGCACCTTGTGTTAAAGATGCTGATCGAACAGCAGGAAGAAGTTTACTTAAGTCGATTGCTGGCTGCAGTTTCGATGCTTCCTTGTGGCAACCTTTCAGTCCCGCCATTGTGTGTGTGGGGATTGTGTCCATTTACTAACGAAAAGAGCCCTAGTAACACAACACACTGTTACGATATGGTCATCGTCCGATCGTCACTCATGGAGAGTCTTGCAAAAAGAAGAACTTCAAACTCAAGAAAGCCTTAAGCCTCTCGAACGGTGACGGCTAGCGGAAGTGCTAGCGGGGGTGCGGCAGCGGCCGCCAAAAGAAGCCAAAGTGGCCACCCACGGAGAAGGAACCAAACAGGGAACCGAACAAAAGAGGTTACTCAAAAGGAACTCCAAGGGGGGTGAAGCTCCAAAAGTATAGAAAGCGAACGAAGAAAAGCTCGAACGCAAACTCGAACTCGCAACGGAAATATTATTATCTCTCTACTGGTACTGGTTCTTCTCCTTCGGAACACGATGTCCATAGCGAAAGGGATGTTATGCCTGCGGCCATAAAAGGGGAGAGTGGGAGCCAGCCCTTTCCCCTTTTAACCCCCTCTCCCGAAAAGCCCAAAGTTAGCAGCTCAATTCATCTTTTCAATCCAAGAGTGGGCGTTCAGGTCGAGGGCGGCCGTTGTAGGAGGTGGTAGTCAACGGGGAACCACCAAAGGCTGGCCACATCCAATCCTCGGTTGGTCTGGTACTGCTCAGCTCCCAAAGGGATCGATGGAAGTTGTCTTGATTATCGCCCTCGGCCGTTTGCTCTTCCATGGGCCTCTTCTTCTTTAATCTTTCCCACATGTTGGCGTTGGCGTTGGCGTTGACGTTGGTTGTTGTTGGTTGCTGGTGCTCCCCGTTGAGATTGTGATCGCTTCCATCGTATCCGGCGTATGGGTGATGGGTGTTTTGCTTCAGAAGGATGGTCCTGATGGGTTATGGGCACTTTGGTTGATGTGTGTGTGTGTGCGACTGACAGGGTCCCTGGCCGATGCTTATCCTTTTGTTATTATTTATGCTTCATCTTTTTACATTCAATTAAGACAATCGATGTTTACATCGTCATCTTGTGTGAAGCATTGTGCAGCAGCTGAACATGGCGACAGATTATCGAAATGGTTTCCCCGGACGGACAATAAACCGTTTAATGAAGGGCTCGATTGAATAGGATTGTGGAATGTTCAAAGTATGAGAGACGCATTCTCTTACAAATGAAGAGCTGAAGGCATTGTTTCTAATCGTCTCTGGAAGGATTACACTAACCAAACTAGCGATGTGTCTAAAGGCCAACTTCACTTGGTGTACAATTAAATAAAAACCCCGAAGCGGCATTCTTCGAAAGAGAAAAACCGATTAAGGCCGCGTTTCCCTTGTTTGTTATCGCCATCTCTGTATCTCAATGTTTCTTTCGGTTTGTTCCGTGTTCAGGGTACCGATAAGCCGGCACCTCGGCACCAGAGCCGTTACGGAGGATAATGGAAGGCAGCAGCACCAGCAACACACACACACACCCCACATGTAGCGTTGAGATCTGTTATCATGAATCAATTATGTATTTTCCAGCCAATCCCTAGCCGACCCCATTAGCTCTCGTCGTCCGGATGCCCAATTTACATTTAAATAGGTCTCGATTATTAAAGCCAGCGACAACTCCTCTGGATCCTCGCTTGACCAACCCTCCCTCCCGGCACCTCGAAACCCTTTGGGGTGGTGATGCGCGATCGAACATTTATGGTAGAAGGTAGAGCAGAGCAAGGAACGATAAGGTAAGCTGCAAAAGGGCTCGAAGCTCGAAGCAACAAACTTATCTCGAGGTCTACTTTTGGGCTTTTTCCCGGGGTGGGTCACGCAATTGGTGTTGTCTGAACCTCCCCGACGACGACGCCGGAATCACGGCCACATGGCCATTCACAAAAATAGCTTATCGGGTCACACCGGAGGGATAGCCTTGTCTGCGGGCTTTAAATTTTCATGGATTTTCAATTATGGTAATGGGGCCAACGGACAGACCCGGGTGTCCGGGTGTCCAGGTCCAACTGGGAACGCAATTAAGAAGAGTGAAACAATCCGGGCTGAATCCCGTTGTCCAGTCTAGGAGGAGGGACCACACCGTTCACACCTGATGCGCCACCCCGTATCGATTGAAAGGACATTCCGGGTTTTCACTACAGCTTGCTCTACATTCGTGCTGCAGAGGATAATCGGCCTCGGCACAGGGCCGGATTGGATCGAAAGTCCATCAAAATCGCGGTCCTCAGGTAAACCTTCTAACGAGATAACGAGTACACGCCACGCACCGCCAAACGTACATACATATCTATCACACGACCAGATATCAGCACGAAGAGACTCGCACCAGTCGCTACATTCGCTACTACTACTACTACTTACACTGTATCTTGAGCGTTAACGATGAGCTGCGCGTTTCACCTTCCGTGTTCGAAGCGGCACACGCGTACGATCCGGCGCTTTCCCGTTCCAGCTGCGTCAAGTACAAGGTTTCTCCATTTTCACCGGACATCCTCATGTTCTGGAAGAAGGAAAAAGAAGCGAATCCCGTGCGATCAGGCATTTTGGCATCCGACCGCGACCGAAACCGGCACCACGACCACGACCAGCAGCAGCAGCAGCAGCAGCGACGACGACGACGACGACGACAAGTACAGATGATGAAGTAAGTATGTTGCTCAGTGCGGACAAAACCGAGACACGAGGCCCACCACTCCCCCTTCACACATCCTTTGCGACCTTCTCGACAACGTTGACATTGGGCGATGATGGTGTTGGTGTTGGTGCACCCCGGACATTCCGGCCAACCGTAACCGTGGCGTGCCGTGGGGGACGGTGCGGATCATTAGTATCCCGTGAGGCTGGCTGGCTGCCTGGCTGGCTGGCTACGGTGTGTCTACGTCACCTCGAGCACCAACTTCGATCGATCTTTCCTCTCTCACCACCCCTTCCCACCCCGCCACCCCTTTCCACACCGCCCAAAGCACCAGCTAATGATAGATCCCGTTTGCGATAGATGAACATTTGTTACAGAAATCTTTCGCTGCCATGCCATGTCTTGGTGTTTGGTGGTCCGTGGGTTGCGGTCGGGTGTCGCTCGTGTGGTGTGTGTGTGTGTGACCTTCAAAAAACCCCTTTTTTAAGCCGCGAGAGAACAGAAGAGCGAACACCGGGGGGAACGCGGTCCGTGAAAGTGTTTCCATGTGATGTTTCACTTCACCGCCGACGCCGACGCCAACGCCAACGACGCCAGGTGAGACGAGAAGGATGTTCCGGAAGGCACCGAAGGAACACAAAATGGCCAGAGCCCGACCGGGACTGGATTGTAAAAAGCGAAAAGCAGTGAAGGTGGTGTAAATGTTGGTGGTGAAGACGAAAAGACGGAGCGAGTGGTAAAAAATCGAGCTATAATTGAACTGTCAAGCTCGTTGTACGGGGTGTGTGTGTGGCGCACGGTTACTGGGTGCACGGGCACGGCAATACCCCTCCCCGGCTCTCCCTCTTCCACTCATAAGTCGACGGACGAACACGAACGAACACTAACGACTTTGCAAGAAATGTGCGGATTATGCTCGTTACACTTCCAGCCCGAACTCAACGGAGGGTTGTCAATCGGTTGATAGATGTAGCGCACCAACCAACGCGAGCAGAGCTCCCGGCGGCGGTGTCCGTGGTTAGGAGTGGCACGTGGAACGCTCGCAGCACAAATTAGAAACGATATGTCATGCTCATGACCTCTTCCTAACGAACGCCAAACGACTGGTGAAAAATCGTCTATTGATTCACCGGCGGATGTTCACTCGCGCACCGGAAGCAACGGCATGACACCGGACCGCTGCGAGCGTTGTGGCTGGAGCCGGCTCCTCCACTTACAATACATCTGACAACCGGTTATGTCGTTCGTTCGTTCGGTCCTTCGACGGTGATGTCTCATGTTCATCCTGGTTAAAAGGATGTCAATTAGTGAGCATTTCACTTTACAATCCAACTTCCACGAACGCGCGCGCGTGTGTGTGTGTGCGTGGTCGTGGAGCTCGAGGAGCTTCCTTCGCTTCATCTCTTGACCCTTTTTGAAATGGGTTTTTGGCGTGGCTTCAAAGTGGCGAGAACAAACAGACAAACAAATGCTGTCAATTATCAACTCCATCGAGACATGGAAGGAGCTATCCATCCCTTCTTATCCATCCATCGACCAATCGGAAGCAGCAGCTGGCGGAAGATGCTGGCGGTTGCGTTCGCGTGTTCGCGGCACGTCCTCGGCTGGCAGCCATCAAGCGTCCAATTTTGGCTTTTTGGCACAAACAGAAGGAACGGGAACACGAAGAAAAAGACCCTGGGCGTGGTGCGTTAACCCAAAAACTTTACACCACGCAACGCTCCCCCCTCTGAAAAAGCTCCGAGAAGCTAATAAACGATCCGACGAGCGACAGCGCCGGCAACTCGAGAACGTGAACGATGGAATTGGTCCGGACCACCGATGTCGAGCAGCGACATCTTACACAATCACAGGGGAAATTAATTAGTTTTATCTCCCGATCACTCCCAGCTCAGCTAGTAGCGGGTGGATAAAAAGAAGAAGAAGAAACGACAGGCCACCCTCGATTCACATCTCAAGACGTCACAGCAGCGACAGTGACGATGGAACCCTCCAGCGAAAAGTTGCTCAAAAATGGAGTAGCTCGAGTGACACGAAAGGGGGGATCAATACCGGGGAGAAGGCGTGCGGTGCGGCAATCCCAAAAAAACGAAATCCTTCACCGTTAAGGGTACTACTCCTTCAACATGATTTATACAATCCTGCGGGTATTAGCTGTCTGTCTCTCTTCTGGCCCATGAAAGGTCAAGGGAGGTTGACTTATCGTCGCTCGCACCGCAAAAGTCGAGATCGACGGGCGAACGCACACTTTTCGCACACTGCAATCTGTCACCAGCGGCATCAGATCATTCAGACGCAGTGACGCTTCGAACGAACTCGAACTCAATCGGGAGTTTAAGACTTCGTCTTCGAGTGAGTAGAGAAGAGACACGTTATCAGCACTCGACTCGACTCTCGGTATCCGAATGTCGACGACACACGAAGACGACGAGGAAAGAAAGAAAAGGTGGTGGTAAAGGGTGGAAATTCTAATTTCGATCCAAAGATGGTTGTCAGCCACCGGAAGTCCGCCTTTAAAGCCGCGCTCCTTCGCGCTGCATTCGATTATCAGCTCTTCGGCGTTGGTCGTAATTGAATAAGTTCGTCCATTGCATTGCGCTGGTTCCGGGGACTAGCGGATGCTGAGCTGTGGCCGGCGCCGGCGGCCAGGAGAAAATGGAAAAAGCCAACATGGGCATCACGGGGCAAGACCAGATCATCATCGATCCCGGTGAGCGAGAGAGGTCCCTGCCAAAAGAGGAAGGTTTGAATATTCAACACATTCTCTCTCTCTCTCGCCAAATCCAGTCGAGTCCATCCTCCAGAGACCATCGCTTCTACGAGACGAGATAAGGTACCAGCCACGGGGCCGGTGCCGAGCCCTTACGGGAGGGGGCAAAACTAATTAGATCTGAAAATGGCCAGTTGGTGGCTGGTTGCGCGCGCTTCGTGGAGTAGAAGGTGGTGATCCGGTTGAGGGAAAGGTAATAAGATTAATTTGTTTGAAATAAGGGATTAATGATTTAATTACGTGCCGGAAACCCATAACTCCGTAGCCAAAAGGGGGAGGGAAGGAAGGGAAGAATGGAAGGAAGCTCCCTTTGGTCTATCGTTCGCATCTCGACCGAGCACGAGGTTCCGGTTCCCGGTCGGATGATGTCGACAACTGATAAGTCGCTGGCGGCCCATCATAAAGAACGTCGACATCTTGCCAGTGCTTCCGGCCGGTGAACAGTGAAGCATATGGGTCACTTCCGTGCCTGCGTGGCCTCCGGAGGCTCGACGGATCACCAGCACCGGTGGCATTACGGTTCGCGTTTGTCATTGAAGCGAGCGAGCGAACGATCCTTGGATGGTGGCTCATCGTGGCGCTGCTGCTCATTACTGCTGCTGCTGCTGCTGGCTGGATGGCTGGAGTGTCGAAGCTAATGAAGGTACTATCGGGAGAGTCCTCCCTTTAATCAGCGGCTGGTTGAAGCTGGTCGTCACCATCATCGGCTAATTGTGCTGCAGTGGCCCGTTCAGTGCCATATAGATATATATACTTACGTTTTTGTACCAGGAGAAGGACGATACCGGTGGCCGGGCGTCGGCACGACACTTGAGCGTTACGTTTTCACCCTCGGCTCGCGTGATCACCCGGCTCGGATCCTCGTTCGCCAGGTGCACCGACACGACGGGTTCGTCTGGAAGGCGAGAAGGAGAGAAGGAGGATCGAAAGTTAAATTTCCATTTTCCACAATCCACACCGCGCTGCACCGCGATAACAATGGTGTCCGGTTTACGGACACAATAAGCGCAAACGCGCATTCCTCTTGCGACTGGCATGGCCCCTATGGTCCTGCAAATGGTTACCTCCTCCGGCCCAGGGGGGAAACACCATTAAGGAAACTATAAAATTGAATTTATCGTTCCACTGCACATGCTCGTTGTTTTGGTTCTCGATGATTAAAGGAAGCAGCGCGCTCGCGCACCGATCCTGGGGGATCAGAACTTTGGTGGATTTCCCTCCCAGAGTTTCGCCAGCGCTCAAGCGCTCACAGTGCAGCTCAAAGCATTTTTGGTTAAAAGCGACGATATGGTTTCCGATTTTTGGGGGGCCCCTCAAAAACCCAAGCCGACGACCAAAGTAGGCCACTTCAAAGCCTTGATGTCGCTTCCATAAGCACCGGTAAGCACCGCGATTCGGCACCGTACAAAACACAATTCATTCGCTTGAATGAGGCGGAAATATGAGGCGGAATTGGGGTTGGACAGTTTTCCCCAACCTTCCCCAACCCCGCCACCGGTTTTCCATCCATAATTGATTTAGCCAAATTTCGCTCCATAAAACCCGTAGGGTAGCCTGGGTGGTCACTCCGTTCGTTCCGGTGACACAGCACAGCGAGACACGAGCGTTGTCCAAAATAATTAACAATTTCCCCGTTTTTTGGGGTGGGGGACTGGAGGCTGCTGCCAGTTGATGACCATGCCACCAGCTCCTTCCCCGCTTGGAAATGGAATATACATCACGCGTAAAATATTGATATTCTTCTGGAGGTGTGGGGATTTATCGCGTGCGACGACGCTGACGCTGGACCGCTGCGCTCGTAATAGGTGACCATTACACACACACACACACACACTCACACGCAGCCCATTTGTTGGTGGTCGGCGGAAAAGCGATTTCCCCAGAAGCACGTAATAGAAATCGTTTGAATTATGGTCCAGTGCGTTGGCGAATTTAATTTACTTCCAGTTGTGCGTGTCCGTTACCACGCGCGTGTGTGTGTGTGTGTGTGGCTGTGTCGCGGTCAACACGTTTTATCAGCGCGCTTACATAAACAACCTCCCATCCGGTGCAATCTTATGCACCGCGGGAGTGATTTAAGAGTGGGCGTAAATGTGTAGTGGGTGGAGTGGGCGGACGGACGGACGCATAAAGCCCGTTAATGTCACGTTTAGACTTTAATGCGTTTATCGCGATAAAATTGACCCTTAAATGGTGGCCTTCTAATCGCTCGATGCGGGCGTTGTAAAGTCTCGCAGGTTCTCGGCCGCAGTTGTCCCGTTTTATGTGCAGTTGCTTGCTTGTGTGTGTGTGTGCAGTGTCTAGCACTGCGTAGGACTTGCAGCAGTGTGCAAAGTGCGCTGGCGGATGGAATGAAATGAAATGAAACGCAGCGTGAAGCGCAAAAATAAAAACGTCCTGCGACACTCCGCCGACGTCGCTTTGACATGATTAAAGCTCATCAGCAAGCCTGGCGTAGCTTTGCAGCAAGCCGTGGCATATGCCCCGTGGTCCCGTAGCCTCCACCCGTTCATAAATCAGCGCGCGCAAAAACCGCAAAAGGTCAGCCCGGCTCGGTACCGGGAAAACCATTAGCCGTCCACGCTCGCAGTGCAGCGTCAGCAGTGTGAGCGTGTGTTCGTGCATGTGTGTGTGTAGCTGGCAGGCTGGCAGGCAGACAGGCTGGTTGGTGACGACATCGGTGTGCACCGGTTGCACCGCGCCAAGTAGTGTGCGAGCAATGTGCATTTCTTCGGTTTGCTGAGTTTGCAATAATGGTTGGTCGTAAGTCACCATCTCGCTGCCGTCGTCCTCGTTCCGGCAACGGGGCCAGTGTTTAACCACCACCCATCCACGACCACCTCTCCTCTATCTTATCGGACAGCAAATCGTCATATGCTGCTCCAGCTCTTGCTGCTGTTGGTGCAGGAGTTCGTCGTCCGTACTTCCGGTGGTGGTAGCTCCCAGTGATAAA
This sequence comes from Anopheles darlingi, assembly GCF_943734745.1. Classification (NCBI taxonomy): domain Eukaryota; kingdom Metazoa; phylum Arthropoda; class Insecta; order Diptera; family Culicidae; genus Anopheles; species Anopheles darlingi. Next base: position 42,951,012 of record NC_064874.1, read on the forward strand.
TCGTAACATGCACTATTTTTCATCGGAACCGCTCGGTTGGTTGGTTGGTTGAAACCGGACCGCAACCGAAGCTACGCCCGGGGCGTTGGGCGCTGGGCGCCGGTCGCACCAGCGCAAGTCCAAAGCCCTGGATTGCATTTCGTGTGAATGATGAGTTGTTGAAGCAGAAAAAGTGCTCCGCCATCATGTGGGATGGCTGCAGTGATGAAAATGGTGAGTGGAGAGGGCTACGGAGATGTGGTACGATTCCGGTGCCGACCGACGGAAGTTTCGCTGTTATGATAACAGACCCTTCACGGAGGAGGTACGACGTTCAGCAGCGTCACAGGGCCACACCACGCCTAAACACGCCAAGGACACACGGGCACGAAACGCGAACGCACTTCCCATAAATAACGGTGCATGTGAGAGGTATTTGCGGAAGTCGTTAAAGATTTCATCACTTTGCGCTCGGGATGGAGGCAGATGGAGGCGGACGAAACTGCCCGGGGGGGTGACGTAACCACGGGAATGTGCTTGTGGTGGTGGGAGTACTTACAGGCGACACTTATGATGCGCTTGTCCTCGATGGCGCTCCCGGAGAACCAAGGATTCGATGCCCGGCAGCTCAGCTCCGCCCCATCATTTTCGGCCGCCACGCGCAAGGTCAGAATGCTGGAGGTCAGGTTGGCGTCCTTGTGGTAGAGAGAGAGAGAGAGCAAGAGAGAGAAAGCACAGAGAGCAAATTAACGACCGTTACGGTGCAACACACACACACACACACACAGCAACCCATTAGTCAAACTGACGCCGGGCGCTTTCGGGACAATATCGTGTTGAGCGGCCGCCAACCAAACTTACGTTGCCGTCGGTGTGCACCGTGGTGTCGGCACTTCGCAGTGGTTCACCGTCGAGCAGCCACACGATTTTCGCCGCCGGAAAGGAACCCCAAGCTTCGCATCTAATTGGAACCGGACGTCCTGCCGTCAGCAGCTCGTTCGCCGACACGATCTTCACACGCAGTGGTTTCACTGTGAATCGAGGGGTCAAGGTGGGGTCGAGGTGGGGTCGGGGAAGGTCGAAGTCGATTTGTTTATTGATCATCGAGGGGAAAAGGGACGAGAGAGAGAGGGTACTTACGGTGCACTTGAATGGAGATTTCCTTCGTCACCGCCGGCACCAGCTTGGAACCGGCTGCCCGGCACTGTAGCCTCGAACCGAAGTAATCTCTGGTGACCGTGCTGATGAACAGTTGATTGACCATGGCCGCCGTTCCCTCGACGGCCGACGGGTGACTGGTGCTGGAGATTTCGACACCATCGCGCCACCACGTTACCCGGGGTGGTGGACGTCCTGCAGAGAGAGAGAAAGAGAGAGAGTTTGCGAATTATGAGCAGCAGGAATGTTTGATTAGTGTTTGATTATATAATTTGTTGAATTCATTATACGGATAAATTGTATGTCTTGACAGTATTTTTGATAAATTTTCGTTCATATCAATAGAGTTGATGCGTTATTTTAACATCAAGAACAGCAAATTAGGACGTATTAGAGCAAATATTCGCGTACTTTCTACATTTTTTCATGAATGTTTATGTTTATGTTTATTGTAATCAGATAGTTTGACGGGCTACATATGCCTAATCAAACACTTAGAAGCTAAGACGAGCAGGACACAACATCAATCACATTCAAACGTAAAACATCACGGTAGGAGCGCAGCGGGTCACCGAAATTAAATCTAGCAAAGTTCGCGTTAAATTGCCTAACTGCAAATGTCAACGGCTCGAACCTGCCAAAGATCGAACGAGCATTGGCGACTGACAGGAACATACTGGAACGGAGGTTACGGGCAGGAACATGAATATCTAGGGCATCCAGCAGTGACGGCGAATCTATGGAGCCCTCAAGAAGCCCGGCAATGAATGAACATTGGCTGACTGCCCGTCTCATTGAGAGTGGCTCCAGTCCTAATAACAGGCAACGAGTAAAATAAGGCGGCATTGTGCCACGTCTTATCCAGGATAAGCGACGCAATGCGAACCTGGTAAACCTGCGTTGTATCTTTTCTATACGGGATATGTGATTGGCCGTATACGGGCACCACACAACTCAGTCCTGCTCCAGCACCGAACGAACCAAACTGCAGTACACTGCTTTGATGCACATCGGATCCGAAAAATCTGCCGTCATGCGAAATACTAGCCCAAGCAGCTTATACGATTTTGATATTACGGAGTTCCGATGATCGATGGAAGACAGGCGGGAGTCGATGAGCAAACCCAGATCGCGTACACACTCTGATTTCGTAATTGCCTTGCCATAGATATGGTAGTCATAGGTGATCTTTGATTTGCAGCGGCTAAAAGACACCACTTGGCACTTTTCTACACAAAGGATGAGCTCGTTACGGTCCGACCAGTCTTGAAACGCTCTTAAATTATGCTGCAAGGTGTCACAATCGTTGCTAGACTGGACACAGTGGAAGAGGCGGGCATCATCAGCGTAAAGCAGAATACGGCAGCCATTTATCACCGTCGTCACGTCGTTGATGTACAGCAGGAATAATAGTGGCCCAAGATTACTCCCTTGCGGTACACCTGAGGTACCGACGAAGCACCGCGACAACGAGTCATTTAGCTGAACACAGAAACACCTCTCCAACAGGTACGAACGAAACCAGCAGACCATTGGCTCTGAACAGCCAATGTTTATCATTATGTGTGGAATTTTTGGCATCAATCGAAGCTAAACTGAAAAGAAATTGAATTTTTTAAACCACCTTTCACACATGGCACAATGCATCTTGCTGCTTTGAAACGGGTTTCAAAAATCATTTAAATGTCAAAGCAAATAGTTTTGACGTCTCGCCTTTCTAGATTGGAGGCATTGACTTTTTTTTTAACAAATCTTCGACACAGTAAAACTACATATTCTTGAAAAGTTATAGTTTTATATTACATTTATGTAAAAACATATAAAAATGTTTTCTACACAAAAAATCATCAAAAAAGAGCCTTTTTTCGTCCCGAATTAACATAAGCCCCTCCGTAACTGAAAGAATCTCAAAACCTTCAAATCAGGAATTGGATTAGTCGTTTTGTATGTGAGTCCAATGGAACGCTTGAGCTTGAAACTGGCTATCGTACGCATATCGTTCATGTCACAGTACGTTGAATTCAAATTAGAAAAAATGAATTACGCTGGATCATCTGTGGACGACGAGACTTAATCGTACTGAGGACAACCACTGCTCTGAATATCACAAGTCCAGTCTCAACTTTGCAACATTCTGAAGTGCATCTGAATCTGACTGTAACACTGCAACAAAGAAGCTAAATCCAGCGTCCACATTATTAAAAGTCTTTTGTATATTCTATTATTATTCATTTTCCTTCCATTTTCCGGAAGTCACTTTCCTTCAAAATGAAACGATTTGTTCAAGCACTTCGATCAATTGAAGCGTTTCTACCACATTTAAGGCCAGACTTTAGGTTCGCGTTTAGAAAAGTGTACAAGACGATAATAAAAAGGTCAAAGGATCTACAATTTGGTTAAACCTAACCCACGCTATGGTTCAATTTTTCAAAGTGAGTTCCAAAATTTAGCATACACAATGATGTGTCGAGTAAGATTTTAACGTTTCCCAATGTATCGTAAGATTGATACAGTCCAGATATAAAATTATTCCATCGAAACATCCTACAGCGAGACAGACGACGAAGTAACAAATCGACCAACAACCAGCGTACAAGCGATTCACCAAAGCTGCCTCTAATGGCGCGGAGTGTTTGCGTAAATCGGTTGCCGCAATTTTCGCAACACCCAACCCAAAGCTACACCACAGCAAAGCGCTTTTGGCCAAAGAAGAAAAAAAAGTAAAACATTGTCAATACGACGGAAGACGAAAGCATCCAAATTGAAACACTTCAATTACACCACTTCCTCCCGAGAGAAAACCATCAAAAGCTTTAAAATCTCATCGCGCGTCGCACGGTGGGATTGCGTTTAGCCGAAAATCGGCGTTACACGTTCCCAAGAACTGATGCTGCTGCTGCTGCTGCTGCTCGATGGCGAGAGAAGAAGCCCCGTCGTCGACCGCACTCATATGGAGCGCCACCGCCATGGCCATGCCAACCATGAATATAAAGTGTTTTCCTTCTCGGTACACATACACTATGCTCCATTTCGGCGGCCACCGTCGTCATACGCCGCTGTATGCCGTTGACGAAAGGCGGTCGTCGAAGGCAGCGGAAGATGATGATGGAGGAGGATGAAAAGTAGTTCAAAACAACGGAACGGAACACAGTGGAAGGAACCGTCGGAACCCGGGTACAACTGGGTCGTTCCATGAGACCATTCATACGCACACACACACACACACGGACACAGATCTCGTCTCGTTCCCGCGTCGTCTTGACTAAATAAATAATAAGCCCATTTACAGCGAAGAAGAAGGAAGCGCTGCTTGACAACAACGGAGATGGAACCCCGGAATGTGTGGCGGCCGGGAGGGAGTAATAAAAAAAGGAGCTCAATGATGAGGAAAACTTAGGAAAATAAGTTCGCCAGCGACTGCGGAACGGTCGAGTGTGTGCTGCTGCTGCTGCCGAGCACTCGTTGTTCCCCGGACTGCCAGCTGGTGGTAGGAAGAAGCTTTCTTGGAATTGTGAATTTCATAGTGTATGTGTGCGGGTGTGTGTGTAAGTGTGAGTAGCACCAGCACCGAATGGGATTCCGGGGGTTTGGGTGGTACCGGAACGATGCTTTTATGATGCATCCCTTTTCCCGCCGGTTTACTTCCGGAGGAATCGCACTTCTTCTCCACCTTCACCTCCTTCCAAGGAAAGTTACCCGGTTTGTGGTTGGTGTAGATAAGGGACTTCCTTCCCAGTTTTGTTCCCAGCGGTTGGCGCCCCGGGTGGAGTCTATCAAATTTTTTTTTTTTTTTTTTTTTTTTTTTTTTTTTTATCCGGCGCTACAACCGACGAGCGGTCTTGGCCTGCCAAAGAAGATTCCTCCACCGCTCGCGATCGAGCGCCGTCGTCCTCCAAGTCGGTAGTCCTGCTATTCTGGCGTCAATGTCGATACCGTCGCTCCATCTCGATTTGGGCCTACCACGCCCTCTCTGTCCATCCGGAAGGCCTAAGAAGGAGTCTATCAAATGGTTGTAGCTAAATGGAAACCTTGAAAGGAGTGGTTTGCGTGAATACCCCGGAAGCCGACTGAGCTCCAATCCGGGTGTGCGAAGTGGTTAAGGGGTTTCAAATGAAATTGATTTTATCCAACTCTTTCAGTTTCGAACAGCACTTTACTGGTATTTGAATATCCCCGATTCGGCAGAATTAGCATTAACATTGGTATATATTGGACACTCGAACATGTTGGCGCTCGATGCCTTCGCAATCGTACTAATTGGTATCTCTGAGTCGAGAATGGCTTCTTCTTTTCGAAAACCTCCACCATCACGGGGGTCATCGTTTCCTTTATTTGTATGGTACGACTTTATCGATGATCCTGGATTCTGGATAATTCCCCAAGCCTGTAATGTCTATCAGCTCTGGCAATGAATTGGATAATCGAGCACTGCAGCAGCAGCACCATCTTTTCAATCGTTCCGTTCCATCGATTCCCATCCACAACCGCAGTGCACGCCGTGACGATGCCAGTTCCGCAAAACGGTCCTGGATTGCGCCTCTTGGCCAATCTCTTGGCGCAAAATTCAAATGCAAACAGTTTACTTTCGATCCGATGGAGATCCGCGGCGGGATAACTGGGCACTGAGGGTAGGTGAGTGGCAGATCGTTCGCTTTTGCCCCTCGGAGCAATGTTTTGTTCCATTTTACGAGCGGCTTCCACCCCAAGGGTGCAAACCGTGCGATGTGAGAGAAGCGAGTAAAGAAAAAAAAAAGATTCTTTTTCTCCCACGCTTACACCTTTCACCGCCGCCATCATCAACATCATCATCATCATCGTCGTCATCGGCTGCAGTGCAGGGGAAGAGGGAAGTGTTGCTCGGTTGCTACCGATGGAGGCGCATGGTACGGTACGGCGCGATTTTGCGCGAATTTATTTATCTTTATTTTATTTCGTTTCCCCACCCCCTGGCACATTTCCCTTTACACCACGTTGCCATTGAATCTTTGCGTGTACACATACATTCGACCAAAAACACACAAACACTTTGTGGAGTACACGATCCAGGCGGAAGCAAGTCGATGTAGCTAACGTTGTGCGCCATAAAAACGGTTGAATAGTATTGGCTGCAGTAACGGTGTGACGCAGGTAGAGCACTAGCGACCGTGATCCCGACAGCAATTGTTAACAACAAGCAACGGGTTTGCGCACACGCGGCCAGGATACGCGGCTCTGGAGTAGCTGCATCCCGGTGCCGGCCGTTTGGATTCAAAAGAGGACCAAAGCTACCAAAGGATGGTGAACAGGCCGACGTCACATCACGTCACATCACAACGGATCGCATCACAGGATGTCATGCCATAGAAAACGCGTCTCGTCGAGCGATCCAACGCTACATGCCAACGAAGTAACCTCAGCAAGCCAGCAGCAAGCCAATGGAACCGGGACCAGAATGGCGAATGCAAGTAAATTGACTTTTTTTTTCGTTTGGCACGAACCTTGCCGTTCCGCCATTTGCAACACTTGCACCTAGGGCTCTAGGGTGTCGATGGGATGTTTCTGTGCGAGTAGAAATTCCCGGCGGGGGGTTCGCAGAAAGGAAAACAAACATTTTCAGACGCAGGCGGTCGGAACCGAGGCGCCGATTCGAACAGGGTGGTCTACTACGTGCTCTTTCACTCGGAGGTCCGGTAATCGACTCCGGGACCCTCCATCTCAGGGAGGGGTAGTATAGAAAAGGAGGGGAGCGGGTTTGGATATGGGATTCGATTCTTTTCCGGATTTTATGATCGGATCTCGGCACCGGTCGGCACCGGTTGGCACCTACATTGGCCACCGTTTGGTTGATCGATTGGTGGTCCCACTTGGAGGGGCCTCTGTGGGCGCTACTACCAGCACCGTGCGTGCGTGTGTGTGTGTGTGTGTGTGCGTGAGTGCGGATTGACAAAGAATCATTTGCCCATCATCAGCACCTACCATCAGCGGCTGCCATTGGCTCTGGGAACCATGTTTCCCTTCGGATCAGTTTGGTGAAAGTTCGTAAAATCGTTGACGAATGGTCCCCGTGGGAGATACAGAGAGCGAGAGAGCGAGAGGGACAGCAACCACTATCATCATGACTTAGTCCGAGGGACCGAGTAGTGAGGTCTGGGGTTTGGTCTGGTCGGTGGCAAAAGGTAAACAAAGGTGATCATGATCTCAACTTCATTGCTCGCCTCCTCCGTTGTTTCGGGATTGAGTTAATGCTTCAGTGGCCTCCGGGGGGGCGAGCGATGGTTTTGGAGAGGGCGTTGTGTTCTAAACTTTTTTTTTTACACTCGAGAGTCGGTAGCAGTCTCATCGGTCATTCAGTCAGTTACACACACACACACAAACACAGGGAACATATCAAGCATAAATATTTACATGACATCAAGCTCATCGGATACACTCGTCAGCATTGGCGCATCGGTACGCCAATGCTCCCATCTGTCAGCATTCATTCATTGCGCTGCGCTCTTCATCAACACAAATGGCCAAATGGGATGATGGTTGGCAGATTGAAATGATGGAAGGAAATTAAAATAAAAAAAAGGGCAAAGCGAGCAAATTCCTTCGGTTCGGAAGGTAACATTGGGTCCGAAGTTTAGAACCCCTTTTTACGAAACCCATCCGGGGTGCAGAGCAGCGCAGCGGAGGGAGAAAAAGTTTTACAATCCTCTCCCCGTTTTGGCTGGTAGTTTTGTTTGAGTTGGACGACGGACGGTCGTACGGCTGGCCGGTGGAAAACTAATGATGATCTGGCCCCTGGGTGGGAGTTTTGTGTTGGCGTTGGAGAAAGTAACATAATTGAAATGAGATTACTTACCACCGGACACCTGACAGGAGAGGAACAGTTCGTGGCCTTCGCGGAACGGACCGGCAACGGTGGAGATCTCCTTGCCCTGGGCGTCGAAAATTCTCGGCTCCTCGGGAGGAACTTTCGGCGAAGGGGAAGGTTATGTGTAATGTGAGAATGGAAATCAAATGTTAGGAAAATCTGCATTATCCCCTTGTAGCTGTAATTCTCTGGTGTTCCCTATTGGCATCTTGGCACTTACCCGCAAGCGTCAAATTGACTCGGTAGTTGCGCGTCGGCGAATTAAAGTAGTCCACCCGGCACCGGTACACGCCACCGTCGGACATTTTGATGTTCCGGATCTTCAGCCGCGCCTCCTTCGGTGTCGCTCCAACCGAGAAGAACAACCGTTGACCCAAATCGTTGGCAATCGTCGAATGCTGTGCGTCCGCGATCGGTACACCGCTCCGTGAGTCGAGGCTGTACAGTGGGATGCCGGTGGAGTCCTTGAACCACAGGACCAGCTTCACACCATCCTGGGCCGACGGTGCCGTTATGTCGCACGGTAGCTCGGCATCATGATCGATCGCGGCCCAAACGATGCGCGCGGGAACTGCAATCGTGTCGACGACGATGATGACGACGTAGTAGTAGTTGGTAGAGAAGTAGACGAAGAGATAGTGAGAGAGAGAGAGAGCGAAGGGAAAAGCAAAACGAAAAACCCGTCCGGTGTCCGGGGGCAAAATGTTACGGAAATGAAAGTCTGTCAAGATATTGACCGCGGCGCCGTTTGCGTTAGCGTTTGCTGCGGAATGGCATGCGATAAGCGGGGTGCTTGGTTATGAAAAAAAGATGGCCAAAGGGTTGGGCGGGGAAATTGTTTTCATTCGTGCTGGGAGAGTAAGCTATAAAGGGAACTACGAGATGCTTTCTACTGATGGAGCTGATAAAAAGTAGAACAGCACAGCTTCGCAAATGTAATCTAATGAAATCTACCGAGTTACCGGTGGCTAGGTAGCCGTGGAAAGCATAAATAACAACAGAAATCTAATCTACAGCAAGCACTTGAATAGCTACATCAATTGAATTCACTTCCTGGAAGTCGCCAGAAATTTTAATAGAAATAAAACTCCTTCTATTCTTTAAGGTTGGTGTAACGTGCAGCAATGGGTGGGGTAAATGAATCTCAAGAATATAATTATGAAATTGCGCAACATTAGGGTAACTAACCAATCCTTCGCTTTGCCTAATACGATGATACCGTGGGTTCGCCCAAAAACCGGATTCAAATTAGCAGAGTACCCATTCAATGTAAGCCTTTTGGAGCGTAAACTCGCGAATTATCCACCGGATTCTTGTAACCTTCAACCTTCCGTGGAGCTACAATCGGGACCTAGTTAAAAAGTCGTACCGGTAGAAGGTGGCCAGTGATTTTGTGGTGAGGGAAACAACTTCTTAAAAACAGATTTTCCCAATGCACCAGACCAGATGGTATCGTGGGAGAGGAACTGAAGGCTAACGAGACCACCAAGGCACCACCACGACCAACACGGTACTACTGCTGCACAACAGACCGGGCAAGCACTCCAAGATGGCCCCCAAAGTGTTTACTTTTGCCGTTAGCAACCGATCCTCCGGTCGCCGTTCGGCCGCCTTCGAGAACCCTTTTTCCGGTTTAGTGACGGTTCAGGTAACCGAAGCAAAGCCAAACAGGCTGTGCATAAGTGCAGAAAGAAGGGGTTAAGGTACCGCTGAGCCGGTTGGCGACCCGTCAGTCCCGGATCCGGAAACTCAACGAGCGCGCAACGGACACCAGGCGACAAAGAGCAGATCATGCTACGTGACGTGGTGTTGGTGGTGGTGGTGGTGGTGGTGATGGCAATGAAGGCAAGGCAGCTATCAGTGGAGTAGGATTTCCAGCTCAGCAAACCAAAACGAACGTCCCCGACGATGCTTTTGACGAAATTTGGAGGAATGTTCACGGTAAATAAAATAAGTCGTCTTGGTGTCCCCTGTCCCTGGCCCATCACGGAACGCACGGGAATGGGAATGTAAAATGGGAAGGGTTGTAAAAAGGGAGGAAGGGCTGGCGCTCTGTTGTTTGTTGCTGGATGGTGTTCTCCATTTTTTTTCTCCCTCGTCCCTCTGTGCGTTCGAGCATAACAGCGGAAACCGGATGTTAACTTGAAAAAGGATCCAATGCTAGTAAACAACCGGATTTTCTTCCTGTGACTTCTAGTAGGTGACATAAATGGCTTTTGGTAGCACATTAGTAATGCCGAGTGGGCTTGTTACAACCCTCAATTGGAAGTTTTGTAAAGTTCTTTTCGAGGGTTGCATTCATTATCTTTCGTTACCTTTTTTACTGTTTTTAATTTAGATAAAGTACTGCTTTATCTGGCTCTTCCATTTAGTATAAGTATTAAAACACAGACATGCTGCTTAGATATGATGCCCTCATTACATCGTTAGGATGTTTCTGCAAAGACAGAAATGTTCGATGCGAATGAACATTTTCCTATCACAATGAAACGCCCTTACAAAATAAAAAAAGTGTGTTGTGACACTGTTCACAGCGTATCGAAAAAACTAAACTTTGGTCAATTTCCCACAGTGAAAAGCAAAACCATAACTTAACGCATAGAAAACATACATTATTTCTGCAAAATGACTTGCACGATGCAAACAATTTTAATGCACACAGATGTAAACAATTTTTTTCATTAAAACTGTCTAAAGCAGTAGCGTTTGTTTTAATAAACGATAAAGTAGCGTTTTGTTTTTTGTTGCAGTAAAAAAAATGTCCGTAAGGAGAATCAATAAAATTTAACCACACTCTTGGTAAACAACACATGGTTGTTCCAGACGAACAAAAGTGCCTCTTAAATAGCTGCACCCGGATTGTCTAACCTGGACCAGTTTGAAGGTTGGTTTGAAGTTTACATTTTAATAATGCAACTTCTTCAGATTCATACCAAATCGTCTTGCCTCGGTTCTTTGTTGTTCTGTTCTCGCCATTACTACACCAGCACCACCAGCATCGAATACACGCTTAATTCGGGAGAGTCTCCTTCTCCTCCACCTCCTCCTCCTCCTGCCGGCCAGTAATCACTTTGTGGCAGGTAAATACACCCTCATCCTGGAGGTGCGCACATACTGCGCGTACGGGCGAACTGGACCCAAAGTCCAGTTCATTAATTTTTAATCTCCTTCGCACACCTGTTTTTCGGTGAACCGCCGAACCATGCGCCGAATGGTTTCGTTTCCACCAATCAGAGCACCAGAGGAATAGCCCCAGCAGTAGCAGCAGCAGCACTCCGGGGGAAAAGTGTTTTGCTCATTATCCCTGCGGACTCGTAAAAAATAAATCCCAACAAAACATGGTGCGGGAGGGCGGAACGAAGGGTGGGGTCCCGATTCCCGGGGAGTCTTTGTGCGGTTCACGAGAAACGAGCAGAAGAAGGAGGAGAAGAAGACCGACCGACATCATGTAGTTGTGACCACGTACAGGTGCGCAAATTACGTGTCCCCACGAGCCTCTCTGGGCTTCGTTTTCGTGTGTAAAATTGCCAACACACACACACACACACGCGCACACACATATATGCGCCGGTGCGCTCTGGAGTGGGAAAAACCCGGAAAATGTTCCTTCCACTCCCGGTGGAAAATCATACACTACATTCAACAGCTAGGCCCGGGGCCTACAGGGAAGGGCCAGCAGTTAGGCTGAAAGCTCCCAAAACAAGCGTAAAATCGGTGTTATTTGTCACCATGTAGGAGGTTCATGCATGCCCCGGAACCGGAGATGGCAGTGGAAGTGGCCAAGAGGCCGATGAGAGCAGCAAGGATCGTAAGGACCTCCTCTCTCTCTTTCTCTTTCCCAGTGTCCACCGGTAAGCCAACCGCGTGTTGTTTGGAACTCGTGCTTAACAAGGTTGACTTGAGCTGCAGAATTAAACTGATGAAAACCCGTCACCGAAGGACCATCAGGGTGAGCCCATCATGCAGCACCACACCACACGGGCACAAATGTAGAAGAGCGAACAGGGAGAAAACGGGAAAAGTGGAACCCAGAATGGAAAGTGTGTAGACGCGGGGCAGCACTGGCACTGGGATTGGGAGTCTGAATGGTAGATAAAATCACAACACAGTAACAGCATGTCCCGGCGATGGGCTGGCTTATGTTTGTTTTATATGGAGCAGAGAGGGTGGATTTTTTTTTCTTCTTTTTTTCTCCTTCTTATCCTTCTCTTTTTTCTGCCCCTCTTCCTCACCCGGCTTTGAGGTTGCGCTACAAAAAGGATTAGACGGTTCCTGTGGATGGAATGAGAGCGGATGAATCCGGGACGAAAAAGGATTCTCATCCCAGAGCGAGTGTCCGGGGGGAGGGGAGATCACCATTTTATGCTGGCTTGTTTTGGAGAGAGAGAGAGTTGTGGGTTGGACAGGAGAAGCAGAAGGCTCTGGGATCTGCGTACGGCAAATCTTCCACTTTTGGTTCAGTAACCTCGCATCCGGAGCAAGGCGATGAAGACTATTTGTCTAGTGGCTTAGTGTGTGGGAACATCTGGCGTTCGGCGAGGGCTCAACACACACACACACACGCTCGGGCTGCGCGACGATGGTGACGCTGTGGACTGATCAACATCCTTTGCAGCGACAGTCGACTGCGTCTCGTAATCCATAATCTTCGCCCGGGGGGAGGAGCGTAAGGGTGACATGCGAACGTCGGATCAGCCACCGAGCAAGAAGCTACGTGCAGCTGCTGCTTCGTGGTCAAGTGGTCACGCTGAAGAGTGTCCGTTTTTTTTTTTGGACAGATATGCTCCCGGTGCCAGACTGTGTGATTACCGTATATTCATCCCCTGACCGACCGTGGTGGATGGCACTGCATTCGGTATGATCTATGCGGCAATGATGAACTCGTCGCCAATGTATTCCATTCTGGCAATGGGCACTGGTGCGAGGCACATCAACTCATCTTCTGCAGCAGCATTATTCAGTATACGAAAATGCGAAAAGAAGCGAGCTTTAATGAAGGAATAACGCGATAAGCGTAAATGATAGGGTGAAAATCATTTTTTGGCTAGTAATCTTCCCCCCTCATCACTTCTTTTTTCCAGCACACTTAACATGGCCATGCACAACCACGGTCATGTTGCTTCTCGCGCAATCCTAAGCTGCTTTGCAGTGGCAATAGAGTTTCGTTCGAAGAGTTCGAGTGAATGTGAACAGACAACCAGCCATTGAGCCAGCCCCAGATGGATGCTATTTTTGCCTTTCCTTTGTCCTCAGTATGCCTTGGAATGCTGCTGGAGGTGGAACACCGTTGAGATTATAATGTTTCAGCGGGGCCCATTAGGAGTATTCATCTAGTAGCTGCAGAGATTCTCCCGTTGCACGGCGATCCAATAGATGCTTTGAGCATGCCCGCGTCTGCTCGATGTTGTAGCTGAATAGCGAAGAAAAGAGAATTAAATTGGGTTGGGAACGGGCCGGGCGACTGACGAAGGAAAATTGTCAAAAAGTAACCCTACATTACAGTGCTGCCATTTTGGGAATCAATTTTGTAACGCATATAAAATATGCACGATAATACCTCCGATGGCTGGGAAATCTTGACCATTCGTTGCAAACACAAAAGGCTGAAAGGTGAACGGTGAACGGTGAACGGGGATTTTTTGCTCCCAAAAATGTGGACAGCAATATTGCTGGCCAAGCGTTACACTTTTACAACGCCCCATTATGTGGGAGGAAATATGATAGCATGCATAAATTAGGACGAACAAGAAATGGGACTTGCGTCCAACATAACTGTTTCTCATATCTACACATTCATGCTCGATGCAAACTGATGGAGAAAAGGAACTGGATAGAACTATGGACATGGAAAGTAAGAAATAGACGAGAAGGGTTCGCCACAAAATAGGGCAAACATATGTGGAACGGAGATAAAAGAAGTCGAACATAGAAATGTCGAATGATACATAACATGGAAATTGAGAAAAATGGTGAAACATTTAACCAGGTCAATGCATAACGTATCGAGTTCTAAACCGAGCATCAACTAAGGTATATATACAGTAATAGGGACTACGTTTAAGCAACTACTGGCCCCGAATTTACGATTGTTTTTCCCTGTACTGCAATCATACGTACTGGTGTCGACCGTTGCTGTGGTTGGAGAGAATTTTCCTGCAAACGAGAAATCGCAGCTTTTAAAACCATTCCCAGTGGCGTTTTGGGCTGAAGAGGCAGTTTCAGGCAATCTTCATACATCGCTGGTTATTCCGATTTTTCTTTTCGCTCGGTCGTGTGGAATACTTTCGTACGGTGATGTGAGAGGTGAGTTTAGAGGAATGGTAGATGAGAATGATGAGAAGGTTGCTAATCGTACGGTGATAGGTTCATAATGAGCTCGTAGTAGTTGGTGTGTGTGTGTAAATGTAATGCAGGATGATTAAGGGATTCTAATAGGGTAGCAGAAAATATGAACCGATAATGAAGAAGAATTTGAAATGTACAGCCTCGTAGAACACTTCTCCGAACGATCAAAGTGGAGAGCATCAGTTCAAAACTCAAATTTTCAGAATTCGAGTTCTACTTCATCAACAAGAACAATAAAAAAACAAGTCCAATTAACAGATGCCAACGGCTGCAGAAATGGTTGCTAAATGTTTTGAGAAGAGATAGCAACGCAACGCGGGGAAAAAGAACAAGATATGCCCCAAAATTTCAGACCACCCAAGTGAAACGGAATCTCATCATTCCTTTAGATTATCATTTTTCCCATGCAACCGGAACGCATGTTTACGCAGCGAAGCACGCTTAACACGTAAACGAATTTCAATATGCCCGCTGGCGGATGGAATCGGAGGCAGAAAAACATGGTTCGCAATCAAACGTGTTATTCAAGATTCACGGAAATCAGCGCCCCAAGTTCCGGCAGCGGATCCGGGGGTTGCCGACGAGGTCATGCCGTGCCAAACTGTAAACACATGTTTCATCCATGACTTATCGCTGACGGCGTGGTGTCGCGCGTGTTAGAGCCGCGTCACTGCCAAACGCGCGAGACGTGCCAAGCAAGTTAGACCCAACATTAGCCGGCAGAAGTGTTTTTATCAATCCAAGGCGCCTGAGACGACGTCGTAAAGTTTCTTCCGCTCCCGGGTGCTAGGTTATAATGATTCCGGAGAAAATTATCACGGCCACATGCCTTGGGATGGCGGCTATTTCCTGCCACTCGGTGTCGTCCTCCTCGGCTGCCGCCGACAATCGCAACGGATGATTAACTTTAAAGTAAGTTTTAACGAATTTTCGAAAATTTATCAAAACGTGGCCCACGGGACCAAGCAGGCGCCTGGATGAGAGGCTGGAACATTATTATTCGTGGAACTGGGTTACTCCATGAGCGAGAAAAAGAAGCAAAAAACCTGGTGTACACTGGGGATCGGAAAGCGTTTTCGGAGAAAAACATATTACAGCAGGAAGGGAATTGACCAAAAAGGGAGCAAATTATTAGAAAACAAACCAGCCGAAATGTTAACAAGAAAAAAAGAGAAATACATATCATGTCAAAAGCAATCAACACTCGTCATCCAACAGAAGTAAGAATTCATATCGCTCGCTCGCATTGTGTTAGTATTGTGATTTCGTGCTGGCTGCAAGGGTTGGTGGGTTGTGAATGTTGTGTCGTGCTTTGAGGCGGTAGCTTTTGATTAGTTTTCCACACGTCACCGTTAGGCAGAAAATTGAAATCAAAACGATTGCTCACTCCTGGTCGTTGACCATGTTGGCAGTTGGAACACTTACCTAGAAGAAGAAAGAAGAAAAGAACAAGAAGATGGGAGAAAAACACGGTATGAGAAAATGAATATTTGAAGAAAGTGTTGCTGGCAAAAAATAAATCATTCGAAATCAAATACAGTTGTCCCAAGCTAGGGGAGAGAAGGAAGGAA
>NC_064874.1:42971902-43041902 GCF_943734745.1 Anopheles darlingi
AGCGAGCATCTAAAGTCAATAAACATGAAGCAAATGAGATACGGATTCCTCGAAAGAAAAAAAAACCGGTTGCAGTCCGTTTGGTCCGGCTAGTATTGTCCTCCACGTTCCTTCCTGGAACCGCTGGCAAAGGCAAAGGGCAATACAATGGTACACAAATTCTGCTTACGAACTGGCCTTTCACTGCCTTCCAAGTAATTCGCAATGGCGTTACAAGGTTTATAATTATCTTGCCCATTTTTCGGGTCATGAATTCATTCGGTTTCATTCCTTTCATTTCGCTGGACAAGGAGAGAAAATGCATCAAAATTCATAAGCCGCTGGTTCGGTTCGATGATGGAATCGATTCTTTTGAGGTTTTCCATTCAAAACGTCCCTCAGCATTTGACGACGTGCACGGAGAGCGCGCCCACGGTGATACCGGTGATAGCAATTTAAATGACTTGTCAATTTTGTTTGACGAAGGTCCTCCGGATTGGGCCATCCGACCATCCATCCATCCATCCGTCCGGTCGTCCGTCCTTTCGTCCGTTCGTCATAGAACGCTACTTTGCGTCGCGTTGCGCTGAGAAGCAATATTCAACGAGTTTTGGGCGGAATCGAATCAGACAGCAGCTGTCGGCAGAAATTACAACACGGTGCTCGCAGCTGGTCCCTCCCCTCACACCCACACCACTCCACCCTCGCGTGACCGGTTCGCTTGATTGCGTTCGCTGGTCTGGTCCGGGCCCATGGAATAGAGAGAGAGTGAAAAAAATAACCCGGAATGCAAAGCTGCGCCCACGGGGATGGCAATGGGATGGTGGCACAGCACAATCTGATAACCGACTGCTACTCCTAGGCTGGCTACTAACCGCTCCCTGATCCGCAACGGCAACCGAACAAAAACCACAAACCCAACTGACGTTTAACGATTGATTTATATTCCACGGAAAGTGGTTGTTATACTGTTTCTCTCCGTTTTTTTTTTCCTCCCTCCCGTGTGTTTGTCGGTGTGGAAGGCAAAGTAAACATTGGCCTCGTGTAGATCTGGAGAATCCTGGAGGAGATAAAAAAAAAGGATCATCATCATATTTGCGCTGCGCAAAGAAGAAACCCATTTCATTCCCATGCCATGCCATGTTGGTCATCTGCAGAAAGTCATTTCCGTCCTGTCGGGTTTTTTTTTGCTCGCTCTGTCGCTGGATTACAATATGCTAGGGACCATGTTGGCGGTTTGCTCGAGTGACATCGTCGCTAGCGCGCCAAGCCGCAGCCACAACCAATATAAAAGTCAAGGCAGTAGCGAGAACGCGATTTCTTTTCAATTTTTAGCGCCTCTCGACCAATTTCAACGCCACCCCTTCTCGTAAGTGTTAATTAGACGCCACCCTTATCGTCTTCCCTTCACATTCAAACACTCCATTTTTGCCATTGCGGGTTGCCTTTCGCAATATTATAAAGTGAAAAGCACTTGCAGGAGCAATGCATGAATTAGCATTCCTTAGTAGAAGGAGCGAAGGGGAAAGATAAAAAAAAACTACCACTCCCCGCGCTTTCCACCCTCATTACGCGATAAGATGGATTGTTTCTAGCCTGTGCTATGCTAATTATCTTCACTGCTCACACCTCATGCTGGCTCTGGTCCGGGGATCCATTACCCATTGCGCCCTGGCGTGTTACTTACTCGCACACTTACGCGCACAGGAGCAGCGTATCGCTCATCGCTGGCAGGGCCGACTAGACCGACGAGCGACACTCCCGTTGGTTGTCTCCAACTCTGGCGGAGGAACTCCGAGGTGGCACAAAAATTAAGCAACCAAGTTCCGTCCGGAGCTCGTTTGGCATCGAGTGGCAGAAGGGAGGGAGGGAGGGAGAGCCCCCGGGGTAGGGCTCTGTCACCACCTCTCCAGGCTCTTGCACGGTGTGAAATAGCGAACCAACGGCCACACTACTAGCCATTCAAAAACTCTGCAGACGCAGAAGGTTCCAATGAAAACTTCCACACTCTGCTCTGCTTCTGCTCTCCATCCTCTTTCCTTCGGTCTGGGGTTCTCCTTCCTGGCTCTATTCAGGATATTCTTTGCCGCTTCCTTTCGGAATCCCGTAGGTGGCTCGTCTCGCCAGCGTCGTCATCGGGCCGTGCTGCCAAGGCGACGTGACTTTTTTCACCAACAGCATTGCGATGTTGTGGGCCACAGCGAGGCGTTGGAGTTTTTCTACTGTGGTTTTGGTTTTTTTTGCGTTTATTTTGTTGTTTTTTCGTTGGCCTCAGCATGAAGCTTATGGTATGGTGCCTATACCGTGGGTGCCGTGGCCCGTCATCGTCTTAGCGGCTCTCTCCTCGGCAATCGTTTCCTCTGCGCCACCTATGGGCGAAGGAAATAGTGTCTCGCTTCTCTTCGCATTTTTTTTTTGCATCCAACAACCCCTTCCCGGGACATGATCGTCGTTCAACGTTTACGTTCTACCGTTTGGGGGAAGATTTCGTTTTTCTCTCGCTCTCGCTCCGGTTCCCGGCGGTCCAAAAACATGCTGCCATCCATCTATCCCGTGTTTGTACGTGTCATGGCTTCGACACACACACGTACACACACCCTTGATGATTTGGGTCCCCGAGAACCGTGTTCCCTGATACTGTGGCTGCCACGACGCGAGGGTCTGCCATATTATGGCATCGGAACTAATTCAATTTGCATAGACGTATTCTTTACCGTCTCGGGCGGATTCAAAGGCTCTTATTATGTAAATAGTTACCGATAGTGTGATGAGATACCGCACGCACGAGGGACCCCTTTTTGGGCGAGGGGTTTGGCGGGTGGCAGATGCAGATGATGATGTTTTTCGCGCAGTGCGACCGAACCGTGTGATTGGAAGATCGGCGCATCGTCGTTTCGCCGCCGATTGACGATTTGCATTCGTAACTTTTCGGACAACATTTTTCAATTTAAAAATAATTGGAAAATTTAATGAATGTGCCTAATCCTAGTGGGGAATAGGTCGCATGCAGCAGCCACTTCCACTTCGGCACACAAGAGCATCATTTCAATGTCTTCGGTTGGTCGCAAAAGATTCGAAATTTCGAAGCAATCTTTGGAAATATATATTAATAGATGTCCGTCGACTGATAGAAGACGGTTTTAATGCTCTATTTATATATGGTTGGTCGGTATTAATGTTCTATTTTTAAATATGTGTCAGAAGCGAACATGATTCCGAACAAAGTGAAACTATCGTGTCGAAGCATAGTTTTCCATAAACCATTCCGGTACAAGCAATTTGCCTTCAACGATAAGAGTTACCCTGCTGCAAGCTATCGCGTGCCAAAACGTCTTTGTAGCTCGTTGCCCATCACGAATAACGTTTATTGTATTCGCCAGCGGTGGATGCTCACTGTGGATAAGCTGCTGGAAGTGAAGAGTAAAGATGTTTTTGTGTCAATATGGTTTATAGTTTGAAGCAGACCTGTGTACCCAGCAAACACTTGCACCTCCCCCTTCCTTCACCAGCCAGATAGCCATTTTCATAACGTTCAAGTTCAGCACGTGAACCAAAGGACGTGATAAGCAACCATTGGAACGTCTGCCGGTTCCCGTATGTAAAGCAACGAAAACGTTCAGCAAACAAATCATGGAAAGGTGCTACCAAATTTTATGTAGCCTTGTAGCCCGGCATGGCGCGTCCAGTTTTCCGGTAGTGGGACATTATTTAAGATTGCCTCATCCACCGAAACCCGGTACCCGGGTTTTTACGACCGTTCAGTTCCCTCCGGAGATCGACGGCCTAAAGTCATTGATGCAATTGATTACTGTCAGCTCGATGCTCAAACCAGACCAGAGCTCGTCCGACGTCTGCCGTCGGCTGTTTGTGTGTGTTGTGTTCGTCCAACTATAGTGTTGGAAAACGGGAAAGCAATGCCACTAGCAATGCACACGCTGGCTGGCTTCAGGTTCGGATCGTTAATTTTATATACCTTGATCCTATAAATATTAGACACACTTTGCTGATTTCTGACGTCATTAAAATTTTATCGCCAATATAAGCGGGTCCCTCGGATGGGCCTCGCACCGTCCTCGGCGGCTTGGTAGATCCAACAGTGGAAAGCTGGAAAAGCCCCCTCCCAGACGGAGCTCCCGAGTTTTCCCCCCTCTTTGCGACATGCGGCAATTTCAGATTTCCTCCTCCATTCGCTCTCACTAGTGTCCATCCATTTCACATCGTTTCACCGAAAGGCGATCGTGTGTGTGTGAGTGTGGAAATGGTGCAAAGGCCTTTCTTTGCTACACATGAGAAGGAAGCCAATCGTACGTAGAGTGATGCGAGGGGCTGCATTGCTGGTTCCGTAGGATGGAACTCCGGAGGTTCCAGCAGGTCGCACCGCCATGGGTCTCAAGCCACTCCGGTCTCAGCGCGCTGGGAGTTGAACTGTGCATCCAACTCCCGAGACCGAGACCGCTGGTAGAAGAGACGACGCGCTAGCGGTGCAATCGCTTTGTAAACACTGCACGTCAAGCGGAAACCCATCTCGACGCGAATACGGAACTCTGCCGTCGGACCCGGCAGTCGACGGGGCATGAAAGTGTAGTGTAGCACTTCTCGAGGGAGTGCATAATGTTCGAGGAAGGTGAAGGCTGTGTGAAGCACATGTTTTGACTCTCCGTTCCCGCTACACTGAGCGTGATTTCATGTTATTTCCACTGCAACACATTAACCAAACGGGTAAAGGCAATGCTACCACCGTTTTAACCTCACATTCCCGTGGTAATAGATATGGAACCGGAGTTGTTGGAATCGGGGCTGATAGTGAAACCAAGAAACAGTTCTAATTAAAGGTAGTTTCCGAGGAAACTGTCGATTACCAAGAATTTCCTCTTAGTATTTCTTCTGCTCATCCATGTGCATCTTTTAAGTTGATTACTAACAACCCACAGGCCCTTTCGGATGGTCTTCGCCCACCATTTAATAGACATCGCAATGGGCATCGCTGGCCACTCAGTTCGACAACATCGTAGTGCATACCTTCGGAACGGGGACACCAAGTCCCCCCCGAGCGGGATCATGGTTTCCCTCTTCCTCGACAAAATATGTTGCCACATCGGATGGCTGAAGGTCCCAGAGGACCGTTCGTTCGTTGCTTACGGATGTAAACGTTCGGCGCGTTTCGTTCGGAGAATGTGTGTGTGTGTGTGTGTGTGTGTCGCTGTGCCATTCGTGTATCGGCCAAGGGTGCAGAGGCCGACGACATTGTGGGACCATGGCATGGCAGACGCGGCTATATTATAGAATGCAGCGCGACTGCGGCTGGTTGGACATTTGTGACGTCTATAAATATACTTTTAATGTTCTGCTTCCTGCGACGCTGCTATGCTCCGAACGTACGGTTCCGTCGCTGAAGCCGGGAAACTGCCGGGAAGATGGTCGCGCTTCTTTCGCGACGGAGTAAGGCTGCGTCTTTTTGCGCGAAACCTTGTTTATGCATTACAGCTAAACCCGGGCTCGCTTCTCCAATGGTTGACATAAAAGTGGGACGCTTCAGGAGACATCAGTGCAATTGCACAATAATGCGATGCTTGCGGCATTAAACATTAAATTGCATTATAGGATTGGCCAAGTTTATTTGATTGCTTGACGTTGGAATCATTACTTGACATTTGTTTTTTAATTTTATCTCGAAACAAGAAACAGTTCTATAAAAACCAAAAGACAACGACTGCAAAAGTTCTTAAGGATACCGGTTAATTAAACAAAATACCCCCAAATTTGAGATAATTAGTCCGATTAAGATCATTAGAGTTAAAGCTGTACTGCCGTAGTCGTCCACTAGAAAATCACAACACTATTCCAAAAAACATTCGGCAATGGCTGGCGAAATGCCTGAAAAACATATCTGTTTCCAGCTTAACTCAAGTTCGCCTTCAAAACAAACCATACCCACGGTAGCACGGATTCGCCGGCGATTGAATCACAGTTTTCATGTAAAAACACGCTAAACTCATGTTGAGCAGTTATTGCTTCCGACTTCACGGACTTTCAACGTGTCCGCCGGTCGACGTGGCACTACATTACAGAACACTTTAGCCCTTGATCGTCGCACAAAAAAAAAGGCCAACACCACAACCCGGTGGCGAGACTCTACAGCACATCGCAATGGCATTATGAAAAACTGTGTCCTTTAAATACACTTTGCAGCAGCTGCAATATGGGAACGGCAAACAGCAAAAGCGCTACCGCCATTTCCTTTTCGTTGCCTGCAGCTGGCGAACTGCTGCTAGTGCTGCTGTTGCTGCTGCTGCTGCACTCGGGGTTGTTGCAGCTAAATAAAAACAAATTGCTTCCGGTGTTTTGCAGTGCATTTCGAAATGTTTTCTGTAGGTTCGTCATAATAATGCAGCCCCGGGTGGTAGAGTGTGTGTGTGTTCCATGTCGACTGTATGGAAGCAGTTGTTGAAACTACATCTAAAGTTGAGTTCGTGTCATGTTGCGCTGCCCTCTGGATATCTGGTTCGCCTATCGAAAACCTATCCTCCACCCCTTCGGGCGGGGATGGATTTTTCTGTTTGTGAAAAATCACAAACGATATCAACAATCCGGAACCATTACACACATGCACCGAAAGTTTGCTGATAATTTCCGGCACACACGCGCTCGAGGCAAATTGTTGAATCATATCAATTTTCATCCCCCAAACCCCCCCGGGGAGGAACTAGCCAGACACATGGCACTTTCCACGGTGCTACGGAACTTTTCTTCAAACTCGTTAACACCAGCCCAGAAGCGGGCAGCAAACTAATAACTAGCAAGATCAACAACGAGTGCCAACCCCCTCCGTTCGATTGCGTTCCGGACTCCGGAAGGACGACATCAAATAGGGAGGGCGGAAATAGGGAGCGAAAAGCTTTGTCATTCTGTGCAAATCATGTTTTATACCAAAGCTCGCGGCAAATGCTGGCTCGTTTTTTTCTTTATTCGTTCACCAAAATGCTTGCATCTACCTAATCTCCTGCCTTGTTGCATCGTCGTCGTCGTTGTCGTCAATGCGAGCATCGTCGTATGCTGCGGGCAGTGTTGCTCCCTCCTGTGCAGCGCGGGACACATGAAAGTTTTCCGAAGCTGTTGGTATAGGAAAGGGGAGGGGGCGGGGGACCTACTTTCACAAACCCTTTCTGAGCCGTTCAAAGTTGTTCTTCGTATCGCTCCTGTGGTGTGCTGGTTGGCTGGCTGGCTGGCTGGTTGGCGCATCTCAGCATCTCAACAGATGGAACGGAATGGCACCGACCGGAAGCAAGACGAAACGAACGCAACCTACCATGTAAAGCACATCACATTGCACAAAAGTATGCATTTGCCAACCCGGGTTTTACACGGATTTCAAATCCTCGTCACGTACTTGGCGAGATACAGTAAAGATTTGCGAATACACGATCAGGGATCCCCTTGTTGTACGGTTCGGTGCTCTGATTTTCCTTCCATCGGGCAACGCCGATGCCACGATGTTCCCATCCCACGGTCCGAACCAACCCGGTGCAAACCGGATCGTCACTTGTTAATACTTGCATTCTTTTTTGCATTTGCTTTTCCCCCGCGGAAGCAGCAACGAGCATTCATATAGTTTCCTTTTGAATAGCACACCGAAGCTTAGCCGGAAGCGATTCTCTACGATTTCAACTACTAACGTCCCGGGGGGCTTACGACAATCGTCTAATGCTGGACCTCATTCCTCATACCGAACATTTCCGCGCGTCACAACACAACACAAGCGCATTCGCTGGCAAACTTTCACTCCCCCGGTGCAACTAATATTTGTTATGGGGGGTGAATGTGGCTTAACGAAAAGCGTCCAACAAATTTGCTGCCAGTTATCGAGTTTCAACTTTTCCGCACCCGCAAGAAAACCCTGTCAGCGCCGCCTGAGGACCTGACGGTGGCTCTGCCCCTTTGGCCATGGTCAATGTCGGCACAGAGGCCGACCGAGTGTTTCGTTCCCCCAAAAAGTTGAGCAACGCTGCGATGTTGCTGTAGAAGGGCTCCGTTTGAAAAGTGAACTTCAATATCTTCGTGGCGCTGGCACGCTGGCAGTATGCGGAAAATATGGGGCAACTTTGTAGCCCTTTTTGCGGCAACCTTGTACCTGTGGCTTGTCGGAGCTTTTTTCGTGTTTCGCCTTTTTGGAGACTCTAGAGCTTCATTTTTTTTGGGGGCCAACTGCATCATAGCTCACCTTTGTGCAAACTGGTGAAAATGGGTCGGGGCTCACCTGTTTTTTCTCATGTATTTGTAGGTATTTTGTATCTTCCCTATCGAGGCAGTACACAAAAACACTTCTTTTTCAACTCTTTTCTGCCAGCAAAGTATTGCATCTATTTGCTGTAACTAAATAAACGAAACATTTCCTTTGAGTAACAGCGTTCAATGGGCTCACTGTTTATGGACCACGTTTGGCAGAAGATTTCATTCACGAATCAAATAAAAAAGTTTCCCCAAAAGCCGGCAGCGAAGGGCCGGCTCCTAATTAGAAGCACTCGGAATAAACCAACCAACCAACAACAATCCGAAATCACGGGTATTTTTACACTTGAAAATTACCTCAGCTTGTGGTCAAATTATGAGGCCTGTTATTAACCAAACCGCTCGAGCCCCGCCGAGAGAGGTTTTAAGATTTAGAACAACAAACTTTTTCGCAACATTATCACATTCTTAATGGAGGGTTTTCCTGTTTTCCGGAGGGGGGCTCCATGCCCCGGGGCGAAATAAAAGGTCAGGACAGGCGAGGTTCCGACCATAAAACCATTCATTTCGCACTTGAATAGGGTCGCATTACCTGGTGCTGCTTTTCGGGCAGTTGTGTTGGTAAAGTGTTTTTTCTTTCGCTTTTTGTTAAGCTTCGCTGAGAAAAATAAAAGTGGGGGAAAACATTCAAGGGTGTGTTACATTTAATTTAAAAGGGAAGCGACATTCGTTAAAGATATAATTGTTGCACAAATGTTGAATACCAAACCACAGACTCTTCAAAGTACCGTAAATTATTACCGTCTGCAAGGCATTGCTTTGCAAAACAAAACAAAGACAAAGAGGCGAGAGAGCTCCTATTACGAGTAGCGGCCAGTAGCGGCTTGTGTTTTGTTGACTTTATGCTGTCGTGTAGATACCCGCCCCCCCTAATGGCATGTAATCTGGAATTCCTCCGCCTGAAAGCCACGCTGCTCAAGTTTAGCTTCACTGTGCAAAGCACATAATCTTCATTGGCAAAAGCAATTTCCTCGCACACACATTGCGGCATCGGATGCTGCGAATGCGGCACGTCGATGGCCCGGCGGCGAGCCGCCTAGCCTGCTAGATGCTCTTAAGACGTTCTCAAGAGTTCATAAAAACCCCGTCGCCTGTTCGCCCGTTCGGTTATGGG
Organism: Anopheles darlingi; assembly: GCF_943734745.1. Classification (NCBI taxonomy): domain Eukaryota; kingdom Metazoa; phylum Arthropoda; class Insecta; order Diptera; family Culicidae; genus Anopheles; species Anopheles darlingi. The sequence continues at coordinate 42,981,282 of NC_064874.1, forward strand.
TAGTCAATTTAAATCACTTGCCAACGCTTACATTATGGGCCCCTCCTTGATGGTCCCAACCTCCACACCACTAATCGATGGGAAATCTCTGATCTAGCTTCGGCCATTAAAACGGCAACAAACGATCCAAGCAACCAACCGCTCCCCTCGACCGGACCACGAGCGGGCGAAACCATTGCAGCGGTCATCGGTCTTCGCCCTCTGCGCCCTCGTCCCTCCCTAAAAGATCACTTGAGTGAGCGCCGCATGGTTGGCGCATGGTGTTATGGGTGAGGTTTTATAAGTTCAATTATGGCTTTTGCAACGAGTTTTTGTGCCAAGTCATATTCATGGGCCGAAGTGATCGAAGTTGGAGCTGAGTTCGCTTGACCGCACCCGGGGACCCGGGAGTGGAGTGAAGTGGCCACCATCCTGCAATCTGGTTGGCCACGGTGGCGATCGTAAAATGTCTGCCAAAGAAAAAGAAGAAGACGGAAAAGACGAACCCAAAGCGAGCAACCACGGCGCGTGCGAGGAAAACGAGCAAACAGTGATGCGATGGGGGAGGTTGAGGAAGTTCGTTGTTTTAGTTTGGGCCACCAACATTCTTTGCTGGCACTTTGCTGGCACATTCACTGGGCCCGGGCACATTGTAGCTACCCTCGGGCCAAGCTCGTTCAAAGCTGTTTGCTGGCAGATAGTAGAAGCAGCAGCAGCAGCAGCAGACGATGCAGAGTCAACGTAAGTTAGCTTCAACTACGGTCGGTATAGAGTAAGTTTTCCGAAAAGACTCACAAGTCAACCGGTTTGTCGAATGTATTCTCTCGATGATAACGCTCCGGCTGACCGAGCATCGGGCTGCCAGCCACGCTTGCGGTTGTCCTGTCCTTGACTTTGCATCATTAGTGACTGCGTAAAACGACCACCGTTTTACGTGGCCTCAATGTATCTCATTGCTAGTAAGATGAATGTTGTAGCCTTCATGCCTTTGTAATGGAATCGAATCATGCGCCCATTCGATGTGTAGCTGCATTCCGGGTGGGGAAGACTTCATAACTTTCCGACGAAACAAATCCTCCTCTCGTTAGTGGTTGTTGCATCGAGGACGATCAACGCTTAACGTTGCGTTGCTGGCCGCGACCGAAATCCATCGCCATTAAGGAGGCAACTTTATGACGTGGACTACTGCGGTTAGTTCGTCGTGACTCGATTCGATTCGATGCTAACTCGATAGCAACCAGCAGCATACCAGATTGCCAGCTGGAGGATGTTCCCTGATCTGGTTGCAGTTATCCGTGAGCTGAGTTCACGCTCACGTTTTACATTCCAAACTCATCTACGCGTCCTCTCGCATTGAATGTGCAATCTCTAGTGGTTGACCGGATGCTTGGTGGCTGCTGCACCGCGGATTGGATGACCGCAGTCTTTGGTGGAAGGACGTTTTCCCCGGGACGTCACCCTTACGAGAAGTTTTCCCATCGCTCCTGGCACATTCTTAGCCCGCTCCTTTCTTCTTGATGTCTGCGTGTGTCCTGCCGCTTCCTGCTTGCATAACCAACTTCCTGGATTGCCGAACTCCTGGTCCACCACACATCCACCATTTTCTCGCCCTCGGTTCGTGGTTCGTAAATTCCAACAGTTTCCTTAGAAGTCGCGGCCCCGAATCTCGGAGTACGTAGCGAAGGGTACACGTTTGAAGTTGTGCGAAACACGTGCGCAAAAAGGTTTTCCGTCTGCTGCTGCTGCTGCTGGGCGGAAAATGAAGAACCATGGCGGCGTTTTTGCTTTTCTGCGATTCTCCGGGGCCCAGGACCCGGTGCACAAGACCCAGGCTACCGTTGCTCCTCGTTTCTTTTGGTTTTTGCTCAGATTTTCCAACTAGCCGGGCTGCTACAGTGTTTTCACTTTATTTTCCCACTTTGTCGACGGGCCGCCAAATGGGGTGACTGTGGTTCATGTTCATGTTCGTGGCTTTGGCCAAGGCCGGATTTCCCCTTTTGAACGGTGTACATCTCCCAAACAAAACACGTGAAAGAAATGGGGGGGGCAAAAATGAAGGAGGACCGAAACGGGGAACACCGAAAGGAAACACAAAGCAAAGTATGAGGCCAAGCAAAACGGTCGTGTAATTTTCACAAACAATTTAGTTTATGTGCTCCGTTCACTTCGTTTTTTTCCGCCTCCGTTTTTTTGTTGCTGTTTTTTTCCCTCACTTTCATCCGGAACACCGTTCGGGCAGGTCCTGTTGAAGTGATGAAGAGAAGAAGTTGAAGGAAGCGAAAAAAAGAGGCTACCGGGGGAGGTCGCGGTGCCGTCAACACCCATCTTCATGCTGCTCGCGCCTCTTCGGTCGCTGCGCTGCGTATGTTAGAACCTCGTTAAGAGGCCTACAGGGGGCTTGTTGCTGCCATTGCTGGTGGCGCAAAATGGGAACGAGTGAAAGGTGAGACGAAGCCGTTCCACCGTTCAGAGAAGGTGGCATCGCTAATAGAGAGTGTATGCGAACAAAAGTCACATGTTGCAGCATCTTCAAGTCCTGTGCCATCACATGACGACGATGACGACGATGATGACGATGACGGTGCACCATGAGTTGAGGTCTGCGTCTCGATTTCATCTTTCGTGCAGGTGAGCAGGATCTCGTTTTGCATGTTACACGCGGTTGGTGCAGACCAACTACCGGAACACCGGAAACGCATCTCGCACCAGGAGCGGTACAGGGAGCAATGATGATGATGATGATGATGTGCATGTAATTGAGGACAGCTGCTACGGTTGACGAGGAGGAGGAGGAGAGCGCTCGGTGATCGGTGATAAATGTGACACGCGTTGATGAAACATGCTCCAGTCGTCGGAGTAGGCCACGGAATATGTAGCACTATACCAGATCATGACAAGGCTCCTGGCAGGAACACTGGCAGGACAGGGAGCACACCCGCGCAGACCGACAGCCACCCGGCAACAGAAACAAAGGCATAATGTTTCGTTTTGATCATGTCAGCAATGTCAGCGAAATTGATGCTGCAGCCGGTGTCGTCGTCGTCATCGTCGTGAAGTCCGTGTCCTGGCGAGTGGCTCAGTGGCCCTACCGAGGGGTCCTTGTCCACCGCATGGTACATAGCCGGACATGTTAGCTTGCCCGAGTGAAAGCGCCATGCCGAGATGATGATGATGATGATGATGCGACCGCCATTGAATGACGAGAGCGAGTATTCACTTATATACAGCATCCACTTGTTATTTCATCCTTCAAGTTGTGCGTCATCACGAATTGTACGTACAGTGCACAGTGTAGTAGTGTGTTTGCCTTTATGGCTAAGCGAATGCCGCACACGAAATGCCGGATATAATTTGCTGATATTTGTGGGCTCATTACCTGCTCCACTCTTGTTCGTTCATCTTTGTTTGTAGCATTAACCTATTAGACAAGGCCAGTGGAAGCCAAACGAGTGGAACTCATTAGAGGCTGCATATCATTCATTTACTATTTGTGCTTTCAGCGTAAATCTGGCAAACGAATAACACTCGAGCTCGAACGCTCAGAACTTTGTCCATAAAACAACTTCAGATCCTTCGACAAACGACGACGACAGAGACGCTCCCTCTGATGTATGCCACTCCGTATGGGGGGGGGGGGGGGGTTTTCAGAATAGTTTACGTGCCCTTGTGGGGAAGCATTTCGGGGAAATGCAAATCCAAACGGGAACTCCCCCACCTACCACCCGGAATGAACTCTCGACCAAAGTAATTAAAACGCTTCTCCAATATTTTACTTCCCCGGGAGTGAACAACACTCGTACCCGACTACAAACACACACACACACACGGGACCGGTGTACCAAGCCTTGTTGCCGAGTTCTAGGATCCTCTTACGGTGGAGGAAGGGAGTAGTAGTAGTGGTGGGACTGTATTTAATTATCTTTCGGGCCAGAAGATCAAAGTTTCGAGCGATTACTTGTTGGCAAAAGCTGAAGCCGCTCGACGGAGACGTAAAAGCAGACGACACTCCGACGACAGTTCCCTTTGGTGACCTGTCGACACACCGACACACACCGACACGTGTGGTCCTGGTATCACTTCCCACTGACTTCATTACTACAGTATTGTGGGGTCTCTCTCGCTCTCTCTCTCTCTCTCGTTCCATGAAGCAATTGAATTGCACTGCTTGACGTTCCGACAGGACAGGGTCCCCACCCACTGTTGTTTGCCGTAAAATTGTTTTCCACTTTCTTATCTCCTAGAACCTGCCTCGAGTGTTCGGGATGCTCGGTGAGTTTTGACCAAAATAAGTCTCCCGGAAATAGGACCCAGCCTTCCTCGGGTACCGAGCAGCTCCTTCGGGACGAGGTTATTTGATCAATTCCCTGCACTGTCCCTCTCTCTCTGTACACAGGGACCTCCCAGAGGAGGCGTGTTTCGGTGTAAGGAAGCGTCCGATGTTCTTGTCAAGTACCATCATCCTCGCAAACACGCACACCAGCAGCAGCAAGGACAAACAAACAGTTGGCCCAAAACTCGACGCACGAGCACGAACTCAGGAATCTCGGAACTACTTCTCCGCCTTAGAAACTGGATCTGTACCGATGTGACCGGACGGTAAATACGGATGGTACCGTTTTTGGGTACAGTGCTCCCAATCCCCGGGGTGGCCAACGAACACACACACACACACACACAACGTCCAACGACCACTGGAACCACGTGAAAGCTTTCACGCGGTTACGTTGCGTCGCTTCCTCTCTCTCTCTCTTGTGCCAATTAGGCAACCGGTAATGAAAGCAAATGGATGACCGTGACGTTGGTTAGTGAGGTGCTCCCGAGGAGGGGGGGACAATGCGCCAAACTGGCTGCTACCTATGCTGCTGCTGCTGTTGCTGCATAAGCCATGAGCTGCCGAACTTACAGCGCGCATCCACAGCGGCCACCCGGGGAGGAATGTTCATAACTTATTCACTTCGCTAAATGTAGCGGCAACATGGCTGCCACTGGCGTGGTTTCGCGCGCGCGATCTCCACGCTCTGGAACCGGATCTAGAGCATCCAGGATAAACCAGCATGCATCCGTTCGGTTCAATACCCGGGAGGTGTGGTGGCGAAATATACGCCACGCCATCCCATTACCGCCACGTTGGTTGGTTGGTGGCCGCTCCGTTATGTATATTATGTTATATTAGATTCACGCGCACCAAGCGATCAATCGGTTTGCCTCCCTTTTTGTGCCATCACGGGACGCGAACATGGCCGGCATATGCCGGAAGCGTTCAAGACCGAAAGTGAAGTAGTGCACTCCAAGGGGAGACTGCATCTTTATCCACTAGATGCACACGCTTTATCCGCGTGGATGCATGGATGAATGCATGAAAGAATTATCACCCCCAAACCGCCCCCTCTCCCAAGACCCCGTCACGGGACCGAGACAGTCGAGGACAGTGTTTCGAGTTCGACGATGAAACTCCGATGGCACCGCACCGCACCGACCGCTGGCTGTGGCTGGGGCAAAAGTTCCACAGTGCAAAAGGCCACTAGGAGTGCGCCCTCGGACGTTGCTCAGCTCTGTGCAGGAATGCGGCACTGGAAAGGCATTCCAGGGGGATTTGGATCCGAGATCCAGTGGATCATCGATGTGCATCGTCGCTAGTTGCTAGGGGCAACCGAACCGGGGCACTATTTCATAATAAACTAGAACGAATTACTCGACTTGCACAGTATATTGATTTGTGCCAGCGCAAACGTCCGTCGCCATCGCAATGTATGACTTCTTGGATCGGATTGGAACGGACCGGCAACTCGGTGCTAGGTGGTGGTGGTGGACAGGCAGCTCGGTATATCCGTTAGCTAAGGCATGAATAGGATAAACCCAAAGGAGAATGGTCGTTGAGTTCGCTTCGTCCATTGTAATGGTGCGTCGATAGCGATGGCGATGACGATGGCGATGGTAAAGTAATGTGCAATTTAGAATCCTCCGAGAGGGGCGCACCGCTAAGCCCACCCCCCCTCCCTCGGTCGATGGTTAGAGCGACAATTTATGTGCTGCAATCGGTGCCACGGCGCCACGGTGGATCCCCTTGGTATGGTCATAGATTTTTATTATATTCAAATGAAGCCGAGGTTAGAACGACGATAAACTGGAAATCCGACTCTGGAATCCGTTCGCCGCTTTTTGTGCCGCCATCCTCGGGACGTGGCACTACTTCGATGCGGCCATTCCAAAGAAGCAACGGATCGTATCGGATCACACACACTGATGGCGTCATTTGATTCATCGACGATTGTGCTTTTACTTGAAATTGGTTTTACTTTTCCACAAAAAAAAAAGATGGATACTCAAGTATGCAACATATTCGGCGCTCTCGGTTGTGGATCTTTCTCCGAAGTTTATCCGAAAAGTTTTTCCCTTCCAAAAAGCACGCGCGCGCGCGCACATAAGGTGCCAGGAAGATCGTCCAGGCGGCTGCACGTCAGAGTTATTATTATGGCGATCATGTCATAATTCAGCAGCAACAAAATATTATGCGAAATTCATAGACGCCACTCCGCGCCACGCCACGCCACGCCACGCCACTGGTGCCGGTACCACTCCTCATGTGTTGAACGCGCGAAGCACAACCCGAAAACCGCAATCACTAGCCGGGCCGGAGTTTTGCCACACACAAACACACACACACACACAGACACACCTCGGGCACTTCGAGGCTCACTAAACAACCAGAACCGCACCACGCCACCACCAAAACCACCGATCCAAAACCATTATAACCCGCCATCGTTTGCTGGTACGGAGTGCTGCAGAAGGCACAACGACGCAACGACGACGGCGACCACCATCACCAGGACCAGGACCACCACCAAGACCAAGCCGGAATCCAGAATGGAGGAAGAGAATGGCCGCGAGGAAAAAACAACTTTTCCCCTTTTTCCTTCGCTTCCCAAAATCATCGAAAAAAACCATCGAAGCGACCAGCGACATGGAAATGCCCCCCCTCCCTCCATGTTCTTATGCCTCCTTCTCTTCGTCCTCCATGTCGCTGATACCGTTGCCAACGTTGCCCGAGGTCCAGCGCGCAAATAAACTCGCGGTACTCCCGAGCCGCCTCGAGCGCACACCGAACCGAACCGAAGCGAGAGAGCATTCATTATTCAGCCGAGCGTTCTGCGGTTTATGGAAGTGCCGCTGCTGCTGGTGAAAAAGGGCTTTCTCTGGCAAAACTTTTCTGGCCAACAACGGCACCGGCACCGGCACCAGCACCAGGACCAGCACCAGCACCGAAGACGGAGAAATCTGTTTTTTGTTTACGTACCACCTTTTGGGCCACCATCGCGGGATTCCCGGGGATTCCTTTCAGCTCCCAGCCCCCCAGTTCTGGGGTTTGGTACCGATGGGTCCATTCCATTGTTTTGTGATGGTAGAGAATGGTGGAAGTGGAAGGAGATCATGAAATCAATGTCAGGATAGCTTCAACGATGGTGGCTGCTGCAGATGATGCGCGAGTGCAGATTGATCCACGTGGGCCAAGGCGATGGCGCCATGGCATCCTCCCGGTAAATCATTTCGTTTACAGCGTTGTTGATGAGGTGTTGCTGCTGCCTTTCCTGTCAACCGACCAACGACCATGCGATGCGGCATCGATCAATACCACGGAACGGTACATCGTCATGCCTTGTTGTTGCTGCTGCTGCTGCACATCGGCGCAGCGTGCGTCAGATTCGCCGTTGCAAAACCGTGGCCAAGGTCCAACATTTGGTGGCGAGGTTTCATAAATATCAGATCAAAAGTGCTGCTGTTGCTCTATATCGGCCGTTGCGTTTTTGGCACAACACTCCTTCACCACCATCCGACACACGGACACACACACACACACACACTGGCACACGCAGGGACCATCGTTTGATCATAATTTTTGACTCCTGCTCCGTGGTGTTTGGTTGTTGAACTTTTCCTTCCTTTTCCTTTCTTTGGTTGCTTGCTTTGAACGCGAAACATTGCCTCCGGAAGGGGAAAGGGGAAGAGGGTTCGGCGCAGATGTCGCGTTTCTCTGGAACTCCCATATGCTTCACCACACACAGCACAGCACACACGGCCATCTGGGTTATGTAGTGAGCAACATAGCAGGCCCGGGGATGGAGAATGTGCTAGCCGGGTGGTAACCAAGGAGAGTTTTCAAGAAAATATTTCAATGTTAAGATTTGCACGCTCCTGCCATATGTTGGCATAAATCATAAACTTTGGTGGTGCGCAGGGCCACGATGGCCATGGGAATGGGAAGAAGAGGAAAAACCTGAGGGGTTGGACCGGCCGGGCTGGCATTTGCTGTTGCCCTTCTGCGGTGCGGAATCCTCGGAAGATCAATTCCTTTGCCGAGAGAGCAAAAGAGAGAACGCGCGCCCGCGAGAGAGAGATGGAGCGAAAACTCATTAAATTGTTGGGAAATGGAAGGAGCTGTGATCGCGGCGCCGGAGGGAGGGGGAGCTGCGTTCAAAAATAGCACTCGATGGCGGATCGTGGCGGGTGAATGGCGTGTATTGCATACATGGCATCATACCCGCGTCCGCCCGTTCGTTGCATTTACATACATATCTATGCTATCCATAGATAGGGATGGGGATCTTCCTCCCCCCATTCGACACACTTGCGAGTGACATTCGGCGAAGAGGAAAATGATTTGGAAACTTTTGGAAACGGAACGAAACGCGAGGAAGCGAACGTCAAAGTTTGACCGAAATTCGAAGATGATTTTCTGTCCTTGTGTGTGTGTGTGCAGTGATTGACTCACCTGCCAGCCAGCCTGACAATGTTGACCAAAGTTTTCCACCCAAGGAAGAGCGTCGCCATCCTTTGCCTCTGCCCCCGGCTGCTGCTACTGACAGCCAAACAATGATGGCCGTACACCGAGGACGCGTAATTGCAAAGCAGAAGCGCCCCTTTCAAATGTCGCAATCGAACGGGGAATATCATTCGAATTCGATGGGCTGTCATGCCCGTGGAAAACTGCTCCCCCAAAATGGCTCCCATTATTTGTAATGCCCCAGAATCGGGATCGGTGCTTCGCTTCCAGGTAACGCGTTTCGCCGAAAACGCAAATTGATTTCGAGTATAAACGAGGGGGAAGGGGGAAGAGGCTGCAGTGGATTGGGGGAGTTGCCATTACCGTCAGTTCCTTCAGCAGTCAGCACTCAATTCGTAGTCAAATCAATCAAATGAATGACATTGCCGTTGGCACATGTCGCTCCAGATGACAGTTCCCGGTAGCGGGCAGCCGGGTTTCATTAACGATTCCGCGTCGCCGGCGCCGTCGTCGTCATGGTCTGACAAAACCCATTCACTGGGGGGCCACTGAGGGATCCTCCCTATTGTTGTCGAGGAGGAGAATCCCTGGAGCTTCTTCTTCTGCTCGAGATGAGATCGAGAAGCAAGCAGTATTGGCAATGGCAATAGGACCTCTTTTTTCCCGAATTTAATTGAACCGCTCCAAGCGGAACGCTTACATGGGGAGGTTCGTAATGCTCCAGGATTCTCCGATTTCTCCGTAGTGCCCTCAATCTGGTCACAATCCTCGTTTAATGGTGGCGGGGTGGAGATGAAGGATAGTAGTTTGGTTTAAAATTTCCGAAAGTCCGATCGTTCCGATCCATTTGCCACGAATCCCGAATCACGCCTCCCCCAGACAGGGAGAGCATCCTGGGGAGGGATCCCAACGCATACCAGCACCCGCGACGCCATTGCAATTGATCTCATAAATCCTTGGAACTCGAAACGACACCCCAAGATGTCAGCAGAGGGACTGTCTATGTGTGTGTGTGTGAGTCCTCCTCACAGCTCGAACCTGGTGCGACCAAACCATGAATGGTATGCCAACGCGTGGGCCAAGGGGAGGGATTCAATTTTCCGATGATATCGAATTCCACCGGAGGAGCCCTCGGCCGAGGCCGACGAATGGCATTCCTCGCATTCGTTTGGTCCCGTTCGTTGGTTGAGGGCACCAGCTTTAGCTTTCAATCCGGATCCGGACCCCCGGATTCGGATTCGGAACCATATCCAGCGAGAGATCGACGCTGAAAACGCATTCTAGCGCCGCTGCGAGTCTGGGGTTAAAAATACTTACTGTTTTTCTGGAACTGCTCCGTATCGTCGCACAGTCCGGTCCGGGTGCAGAAACCGGCGCAAAGCAGGAGCACGGTGGTAACCCAGAGGAGTTGCCGGTGACAGCGTTGCCAGCTAGCGATCGCATTCCTCTGTTGCCACCACCGTCGTTGCCGCTGCTGCTGCTGCTGCTCTGTCGCTGGATGACTGGAGGAAGACGCTTCCGGTTCGAGCCGCTCGTGCATCGTGTCTGGCCACTTGCACCACCACCACCACTCATTGCCTAACGTTCTGCGGTAGCTTTTGCATTTGTGGTGCTGCTGCTGTAAATCGAGCCGCTTGCGACATCGATACATCTTTAACCGTGATGGATCGGATTTTAACGAGCAACTCCCAGCGCCGCTCGCGACCATTTCGGCACTCCGCGCGATGATGGCCGCCGTCCCCGTCGTCGACTCCGTTGCCGTTGCCGCGGGATTCGGTTGCAACATTTTATCTATTTCTTCTGCGTAGCACTACACACACGCACACACGGCTGGTCACAATTTCACACCCAAAACGGCCACCTAATAACAACGAGCGAGCGAGTTTCACGTTTCGGTTCCACGTTTCGCTCTTTCCTTTAATTTCTGTCACGCGCTCGCACACGCCCCGGAGGATCCGTTTTAAATTCGGGGGGAGAGATCCCTCTAGGGATCGTTTTGATTATGCTTTAATGCTTGAACGCACACACACACACGCGCACACAAGCGCGTGGCAGGAACACATTACGACGACGATGATGATGATGACGAAGATTCAGCCCAGTCCCCGGCCCTGGGACCGCGCTCTCGTCTGGAGCGAATGCATTTTCACTCACGGCATTAAACACACGATCGCATCACCATCGCACACACACACGCGCGCGCATTCAGCGGAAGCGACGATCGTGATCGTGCACTGTGCGCCCGGGACTGGTCGGCATCGAATCGAAACAGCTGCAACCGGCCACCGGTTGCCGTCGTGCATCTCCACTCGGCACCATGTCACGCTGCACGCTGCTCCCTAACACACACACACGGACACACACACTCGTTCACGTTCTTCTCCCTTAATTAGGGGGAGTCCGTGTTAATGGGCCAGCTGCACCTTTGGCGGATGCTCCTTCTTCTCCTCGGAACACAGAACAGAACAGAACATAAAACTGTCAAACGAAAAGTGCCGCTAATGCTGCATTCGCTAGCGGCCAGAGCGACTGCGGGGCCCTTCCTTTGCCTTCAGTGTGTCTGGGATAGGATGCACTACTCACGCCGCCGCACTCCCGCGCGGTTGCTGCACACGATGACTCACCACCACCAGACCACGAACCTGAAGCACAGAAAAATGGTGAAAGAGAAAACAAAAGAGAAATCATTAGCATGACGCTGATTGACGCCAGATGGCTGGTGGGGGTTAACGCGATTAGTCATCGGAACGGAAGGATAATAGGGCCCCTTTTGGTGGAACAACGCGTCACGAACGCGAGCCCCCAGCCCGAGGGCTACGTCACGCGACAGGTTAATGGCATACAGTACACGAAGAATTCCGGGGAAGGGGAATGTCGGGGAAGGAAGCAAGGTCAAACGGAAAACATGATCCCTCCATCTATCGTCACCTCTGCGATGGATTGTTTGGTTTGTTCCGTGATAATAACACATCCGCGTGTTTACAAACACTCTCGTGGCCTCAGGGGGGGCTGAGGAGTGAAGCGAAGCAAACAAATTTAAAAGTTGAATAGATACAATCACCACCGGCAGCAACAGACCTCGGCCTTAGGCTACCAGTACCAGAGGGAACGCTTTCCTTGGGGATCTGGAATGCCCGGAGAATGTTATGCTCTGTTTCGGGGGGGGATGAGGGAACATTTAATTTACTTAAAAAGCCATTGCTACTGATCCTGCCAGTGGATTTGGAGGATTTGATTGCTAACGAACTGTTGCTGTTGCCTGCAACACGCTAGTGTGCGGGCGTAGTTCGTTGTGTTGGTTCCCACACATTCTTGCATGATAAGATGACACTTGTGATAAGAAACTTAAAGATAACTGGTACCGTTAATGCCGGTTTCTGGGAGTTTCAGTAAATGGGAAACTCCGCTGCTGTTGAACGAATCGAAAGCATGGAAGCTAATGTTAGCAGCTGTTTTGTTTAAGAATAGTCGGGACCTACCATTAAAATCTGTTAATAGGAACGTGCTTCTGGTATTGTTTTACTAACATGCAAGCGTATAACTATCTTTTTGACCTAGAGCACTATAAGAATTTTAAGAATACTGTGCAAAAAGTTTTCTATAAAGACGAGAAAATGAACAGAAAATTTCGAATAATTACTATAAGCGGGGGCTTCGGCATTTTATCTTATTTCTTCGCATTTACTTTGTATATTTTTTATGAGTGCTTATCCTTTCAAGAGTATTGTGTAAAATTTTGGGATCAATCGAAACAAAACTGACAAAGATATTGATTTTTGAAATACAGAGTTTCATACAAGGCTCAATACATTTCGCAAATTAGAAGTGCGATGCCAAAACCTACGTTTTCAAAGTTGGTGTCCATCGTAGCATGAAAACTACTGTACCGATCTATTTGAAATTTTGAACACTTAATCTTTACACTATTTATCAGGTAGCCCCGTCGAGATTATGTAGAAATTGTTGATACTTTTTTTTTTTAATAATTATGTAAAGCGCGTTTTTTGTGACAACATTCCTTTTTCAACTTCAAAAATATGCCAAACATCGAAAAATATGAAATTTAACAAAAACTCGATGGGGCTACCAGGATAAGCTTGTAAATTTAACAAAATGATATTGATTTGTTTATTTCTGATGACCCGGCACGTTGCTAGGATGAGCGCCGCAAAAAGTACATTTTGGTAGACTTGCCCTTCTAGATTGGAAGCGATGAACGTAGTTTAGATAAAATCTTCCTCAAAATACAACCAAATATTCTCGAAAAGTTGCAGTTTAAGATGACATTATTTTTAAAAAAATAAAGTTGAACGGTTTCTTTACTAAAAATCGTCAAAAATAAGCCTTTTTTTACCCGAATTAACCAACGTCCCCTTTTAAGAAGGAAAATTTAAGTGAAATGCGTTATTATCGATGTATTAGATGTTAGATAATAAAACATAAGTCAAGCATAAATTGTTTGGTTAGCCATCTAATGGAAGTTCGTTATTTGTGATCTGTTAAAATCGCATTATCCTTAAAAATATTAACTTTGCTTATTTCATCAACACTTTCTGTGAAACGGTTCGAAGAAAATATCTGTTTTGATAAGGTAATTATTAAAATCGATATTTTCTTCGACCTTGCCTAGTCTACTCTTATGTTTCTATAGGAAGAAAATATCCGGAACAACTCGAACGAACGAGCACTGCGCACCATTTCTGACAACCCCCGAAAAAAGAATGTTCGCCAACATAGCGCCAACTCAAGCGTACACACAATTCACGCCATTCGCACTCGCACCACCATAACTCACCACTCGGGGCTCGGGACTCCAATGGCCATGGCCGCTGACGAATTATGCGGACTGCATAATTCGCTGTAAATTAAGTTCATTTAACATTTCGCCCTCGATTTCGCAAGGCGCCATTATTATTGTCGCACCATTGCCGGGTCAACCTGTCATTGCTTAACCTAGTTTTATGGCACCGCACGATGGTTAAGATGAAGGAGCAACGACCACAACGACGACAACGACGACGCCAACGACGACGACGACGATGCCGCTAATACTCCCGCCAGGCAGCCAGAAGCCACGGGCCTTTATCTCTGATTTGGAACAAAAGGGAACTAGAGGCTTTAAAAGAGAATGGTGCCCAAAAGGCGATTCAGCAAAAAAGAAGAAAGAAGAAAAAAACGCCAGAAAAAAACCCCCAGAGGGCAACCCCCGGTGGCACTCTATTAGTCAAAAAACTTTTTCCATTGCGCCGACGGGTGGTGTTGTTTGGCTTCTTCGTCCCATCCCTCCCCCTCCCCCGCCGAGCGGGGGTATCTTGCCATCCCGTAGGATTCGCGGCGGCGATCGATCCACTTCCGTAACATCCGCGCCCGTTCCAGCATCCGTTTCTTTTCAACATCTTCAACATCCGGCACCGGTCCGGGCCAGGATTCAATGTTATTTTTTCCGATGTCCTCAATTCCTCCCTCTTCCTGCCGTGCTGCATCATCGGGTTCGCTTCCATCCATTTCCTGCCCCAAAATTGCTCGCTGCCGAAAGGGATCCCCGTATCGATTGATGATGACGACAACGACAACGACATTCCGCCGGAAACACCATTTCCAGCCCCAGAAAGAGAGATCGAGCGGCTGGGGATAATGATGGGCTTTGTTTTGAATGTTGATGAGCTTCATTGGGCCTCTGACCGTTCTGACCCCGGGACCCCGGACCTCGAACCGCGGACTCCGAAACCGAAACCGAAACCGAATGTCCTAATGGTCCTACTACGGTAAGGGCACGATGTGCGTGCATAATTTCGATACCGCCCAATGAAGGCCCCCCCCGGCATGCCCGGTCCTCTTCGCCATCGCCGTTCGTCCACGGCCATTAGCACGACGATCCAGGAGCCCGCCAGGACGCCGCTGAACGTGCCAGTTACAGGTACTTTTCGGCGTAGGCCAGGCGAAATTGTGAAACCATTTGCAACGGAATGCAAGCACTGGCCACGCGCACACACACACACACGCACACATCCATGCGCAGACACACTGTTGCCGACGGTAGATTACCTCTCTAATGATACCATTCGCTGTTCGGTAGCGCCGCGCACGTGCAAGCATTCCACAAAATTGTTTGTCTGGCTTTTGGTCGGAGGGCAATAGATAACGAGATGCCTACATGTTTATTAAGTAGGAATGGGGGGGAACATCTATGCAGATTCTGCTCCAGCCCAGGCACCAGGGACAATACGACCGCTACAAGGCTGGTTGTTGAGCGAAAAATTGAAATTAGTTAATTAAAGAGCAGCGCCCAGCAGCAAGTTAATGAAAATGGGGAAAGAAGCCCATCATCATCGTACTCAAAGTGCGCTCAGCGGCGTAATGATACTACAATTTGTGGGGCAGATAACGATGCGAGTGCTAGCGTATCGTATCGTGATACAAGCTGTTTTTTGCTGATACATTGTTTCGCTGCTCCACCGGTAATGATGGCTGTAAAACAAACCAGCTATTTTCCAGACATGATGCCTATCTGCCCGGCTACAGGCTACAAGCCACGGTGAAATTTCTGTTGCCTTTGCCTGGGGAGGGCACACTGTTACAAAACAGCGTAATGAACATTCGCCCTCCACATCGCAAGAGGTACAGAGATACACAAAAACAGGGCGCATTTTCTATTCAAATCGATCTGCATGTGGCGGAATCTTCGCCTTTTTTTTCGTCGCCAATTCGAAAACAAACACACAAAAAACCGAAAGGAAAATCCTGATCCTGAAGTTGAAAGGAGGGGGAGGGGGGGGCGGGTGCAGCATTTGAGGATTTTCCAATCCAATGGAGCTCGCACGTGGCCCGTTGGCAGATTAATTACCGAACCCTTTCTACGCCGGCGTCGGCCATCTTTTACCAATTGCTTCCGAATATCGTGTGTAATGCTTGGAATGGAATTTTCTTCCCTTTTTCTGGTTCTGGTTTTTCTTTTTGCTTTTCGTGAAAACACCAACCCCCACCCACAGTACCCAGGGATTGAATTTATTTCATCTCTTATTTCACCTGACTTTGCGGCGAGCGAAGCGAGGCGAGTCGAGCAGCAGTCAAGTCTGATTAGCGGATGAGAACACTTTCGCCGACGACTGGTTCGGTTCCCAGGGTTCGAGCGCCATCCCTAGCGTCCACTCCTTACCCACCCTGCAACCCCTCCTTCTTCTTCTTCTTCACCAACGAGCTACGAATTTCCTCGATTGTTTCCGATCTGATTGGGAAAATCGTAATCAAAGTCTCATTTCCGGTTGATGAAGCCCACGATTCGGTGCGGATTATGCGGAGCAAAAGTTAATTTGACCTCTCGCCGTACCCGTCCCCGTCCCCGTTTCCCGTTCTCTGGAGTGAAGGTAAAATACCATTTCCGTCCGTGCTTGCTGTGTGCTTTGCATCTCGTTTTTTTGCATGTTTTCTTATCCTTTACTTTATTTTAAAATCGAAACGCGGGAAGGTAATTTCGTTGGATCTGCTGGTTTTTTGTTACCTCTTCTCCACTTACTTTACAGTTACTTAAGGGAAAACTCTCGGCACTAGAACACCGGCACTAATCCCAGCACCACCGTCGAGTCCCGTCGCAACGCGAATTTCCCACCGGGCCCGAGGGTCTTTGGAGTGCAGAAAGCAACGAACGAATGAAACGCGGAAATGCTCGCTGGGTTTACGTTGTACACAATTTGTCTAGCTGTCCAGTTTTAATTGGCTTCGACCGGAAAAGAAAAGGAACCTGCGGGAAGAGAATGAGCATGGCCGGCTGAAAGCGGATTAAATTGCTTTGCACGGACGGACCACTCAACGGCCATCGTCTGGCCATCATAAATTACGACAAACTTTACGCTTGAATTAAGGCTGGAAGCTGTTGGTTTTTTGTTG
Organism: Anopheles darlingi; assembly: GCF_943734745.1. NCBI lineage: Eukaryota > Metazoa > Arthropoda > Insecta > Diptera > Culicidae > Anopheles > Anopheles darlingi. The sequence continues at coordinate 42,997,927 of NC_064874.1, forward strand.
TTTTAAGTGGCTGGTAGCTGGCCCTCAGATTATCCAGCCATCGGCCATTCCAATCGAGAATTCAAGGCAAGGATGGGACACCTTTGGGATGCCGTTGCATTACCTCCAATCGACAACGAAAGGCGGCTTCTTCCAATGTAAGTCATAAATAGTGCGTAAAAACCCACATTTTTTTGTCAACATAAATCAAGCGCGATAGAGAATACCATCCAGGGACCAACCGTTCCTTCCGGATTCTGGCAAGATTCTATTTTTGGGGCCACCTCGAGCGCTTTCCCACCGTTGGGCGGAAGCAGGTTCTTAATTAGCAAACAGCGTTGATCCGATCGTAAACAGTTTCGGGGCGGCAAGTGCGGCCGACATTTCAACACACCAGCAGCAACAACCCCGGCTGCTTGTCTCAACGACAACGACGTTCCTCCCTGGGGAGTGCTGCACGCCAAGTGTGGGGAGGGTTATTAGCGGGCCTCAGCATCGACATCGATGGCGGACTTCTGCATCGTCGAGCAGCACGAGAAGCTGCGATGCAGCAGCGCACTCGGCACCGGATCTTCCCACAATATCAATCCATCTTGCTTTCACGCGTTCCTTGCACTCCACCTGCAATGTCTCTCTGTGTGTGCGCGGACACCCTCTGCCTGCACGGTGGTGCTGCATCGAATGATCCGGGTGTTTCGCGATGCGTTGCAGAGGCGGCCATTTGAAACGCAATAAGGAAATGCATCGCAAATTTCAATTCATGCGACGGTTTTAGCTGCTTTGACAAATGACGCTGCGCCTCGCGCTACGGACACGGTCTCACGGGGCACGCTGCACGGATGCAACGGATTTGGTGATCGGTGCGGGCTGTATCATAACGTAGAGGGCCGCCAGAGATTAACTAGCGCGAGCATAGAAGGAAACGACACATCAAGGCATCAGTGCACGATGCACTGGAGAAGCAACGAGCGAGCGAACGAGTGAGCGAACGAGTGCATTCGCTTGCATAAATGGCCGGTGTCAGTGCTTAGGCAGCGCTGATTGAAGATGATCTATGATAGCGTGAACCGTGTCAAATGCTCACGGGCTGCCAGCGTTACTGAATGAAACTAAAGTGCCTTGCTGCCGCAGGCAGCATGAATGAGGACAAGAACACTTGGAGAATGCAGCATACTGATGCTGCTGCTGCTGCAGTGGAGACAACAGTCCAAGACGATGAACCAACAGCAGCAGCAGCATGATAATGAAATGTCGTGGCACTTATGAGACTCAAGCACAGTGTGGTCTTGGTCAGCGGAAGCTTCTCGGAAACGATCCGCTTAATACTCGGCCAGAGTGCTCGGCACCACGCGGTGACGGCGTTAATTGAGTTTTAGCGCGGACAGATCACAGAAGCGATCCGTGATGCGATGCGATACCAGCGAGAGAGGTGCAGCCAGCATACGCGCGCATAAATTGTTATTAATGTATTTTGGAGGCCCAAGTGCGCCCAATGCTCTGTGCCGAGTGCTCGATACTCAGCATAGCCGGTGCTTGTGTGCGTGCGTGTGCTTGGACAAAGTGCGCCAAGTGTCAAAACAATATTTAACCAATCATCGAGAACGGGGTCTTAAGTAGCACGCTGGTTGCTGCTGCTGTTGCTGCTGCTGCTGCTAAAAGAGCTTCCGTACCAACGTACCAGTATTGTGCTCAATTTGGCCAGAAGCACGCACATACACACGCGTGCACACATACACAATGACGCACTACTGGCCGGGAAGGGTGAGCAATCCAATTGAGTCTCGATTTAATTTCACATTCCCGGCATCGCGCTTGCAGAACTGTCGCCACAATCCGTCAGTCGTCAAGCATTTGCATCCATGAGAAGGCTTCGGAGAAGTTCGGTTGGCGGTGGCTGCTCACCGCCTGTGCCTGGCGCCTTGTCACTGGCACAAGTGTGGTTGATAAATAAAAATTAATTAAACACATTCAACCAGTTCCCGGTCTCACCCACAACCGCAGCTTCTTCCCGGTTTTCCGGTTCTCGGTATTTGCCCGTCCGTTCGTTCGTTCTTTCGTCCGTTCGTTCGTTCGTTCATTTTCAGCAGGATGGTGAGTGATGATCTCCGTAGACAGTGTTGGCCGGACATTGCACCAAATGCACCATTCTCGCTGGCTTCATCCATCCACTGGTCGTCGATCCATCACCGGTCGCCGGCCACTTGGCCAACTGCATCAGCAATTACTTAGCGCCTTGGCGGACAATCTTTCGCTTCGCTTCAGTGCCTCGCATCTTCGGCGTGTTGGACTGTTTTCATTAAGATTGATGCAGTCGCCTGATGGAGCGAGGAACGGCCAACACTCTTGGAATGGACATTTGTAGCGGATCGGACATTAGTAGCCGGATCCGGACGGTTTCCGTGGGCAACATGATGGAGTTTGATCCAGATTTTTGAGTAGCACAGTTCCCTATATGCTTCCCAGAAAGGATTAACCAGCAACTGGAACGAACTCGGATCCGGATTGTTTATTTCTATTTTCGCTGCACGTTGGAAATGGATCCGCGTGAGAAGCGGATCAGTGCGGGGCCCATCACAGATGGGCAGCGTATCGGATCGGCAGCTGGGTGCGTGAAGTGTCTACCCTGACACGGATAACTATCAATTCCATCCCTTTGTCTCTTGGTGCCTTTGTTTGTAGCCGCGAGAATCATCGAGCAAACTTTATGGCGTGCCGCAAACTCGGAACGCAAATGCATGACACTGGAAGCTGCCGATGGAATGCAGCACGCTGCGGCAACGTTCTCGGCACCACCCGCCAACATCTGACGACCATATGCTGCGGCAGCACCATAAAATGTAATAAACATGGACATGACGCATCCGAGTCACAGCACATCCGTAGCGGCCTTGCGCCAGCTTCCGGATTCTCACGCAAGTATTCCCGTGTTCTCACCCCAGTGTGTTGGTGTTAATTGCTTTTTGTATTTCAATTTTGTCATTGTTTATGCATCTCTCTGTATGGTATGTGTGTTGTTTTATGTGGCTTTGCGCTGCTCAATCCTAGACAAGCACCGGGAACGCGCTACGCTTTGTGTACCTGTTTTTTAATGTAACAAACTGGTAACTGGGACGGGGGGTTTCATTTAACAAACTGGAATGCTTATTAAAAAGAATTCTGCAGAAAAAGTACAACTCATTCTTCCGAAGTAATGTAAATAATCAATTGCGATTGCGTTTCACATGGTGGGTGATATGTGGAAATCTGGAAACGAAATGAAAGTTCAATTATAATCACTTCCACGAATCTTTCCATATATCCCGCCTCATAATGAAACATTCATTAACGGTACGGATTGCTTATTACGTTCATTGAAGTGAAGTGTAATTAAAGGACGCCGTGGTCCTCTGGACGGTCGGTTGGTTCTCCACTGTAACGTTCAATATGGACACTTGAGCAAATGTAACATTCCACCGGGGCGTAATTGAAATTGTATCTCTCAAAGATGGCCAGAGAGCTACCACGAACCGGACCGGATTGCTGCGTAACATTTTTCCATTTTCCACTTGACGTGAACGCTCGAACCGGTGGCACCACTCTTCACGTCACCATCAAAGCGTATCGATTAATTAAAAAGTATCAAATGAAATCAAATAAATGAAACGGTTTTTGATTGCCTGCCGCACCGTTTCAGGCCGATGCACTTGGCTTCATTTGTCAAACGTGTTGCTGTTTGTATCATATGTCGTGGCGTATCGGCGAAAGGATTCGTGATCGATTCCTCGGAATCGCGTAAATGGTGCAATCTAAAGCTTTGCTTTCACCTGTAGCATGTGGTGTGCATTGATCGTGTCGTATAACTAAATTAAGTCATAAGCTGGCGTTAGTTACCTAATGAAACCTTGATTTAGCCAACACACCCCAGCATTCCATCGGAGGCGATACCGATTTCAACGGAATGCTGTGGATGCTGTTGCTAGTCCGGCATTAAAACACTGTCCATCGGGCTTATGCCACTATCAATCAATGCCAATCAATCGTCAGCTGTTTGATTACCGCATCATATTTTTGTTCCATTTATCTGCCTCTCCTTTCGTCGCCATCCACCGGTTTGGTGCAGCCACAGATGCAACCAGTTGGTGCAGCGTGCAGCACCACAGCACCATAATAACACACCACGGTGCGACCATGTTTTAAATGCATAAAAACTCATTCAATTACACTTCGATAATTGACTGTTGAGGCGATGTGTGGCTGTGGATTTTGCAACGGGCACATTAGTGCACTTATCCGCGATCGCGATCGCTCCCCGAAACCACGATGACAAGTGACAGGTGGGCAGAGAAATGGCATCGTTTCTTTTTTTTGGGAACGCGCACAATTATCATAACTAATGAGGTTGATTTTGAATTTATTTTAATTTCATCATACGACACACGGTTGAGCGGACAGACAATAGTCCGACAATTAGTCGAATTAGTAACAATCAAGCGCTCCTTCCTTGTTTAATTTGCTACTAAGTGAACTGCAAAACTGTTTCAATTCGTTTATACGATTTCAAAACCACACACACAGCCACACTCGAGCTGTTACAATTTTTTCAGTTTAAATTAGAACTCCAATCAACAAACGGTCCCAATTGGACCGATCCGTTCCGAGGCAGGACAAGTAATACAATCCACCACCGAACAACAGCACTCCACTCTCTCTCGCGTGCATTCTTTTCACTTAGTGCCAAGCGCCATGTTCTAGTTCCTCTCCTGATTGGGGTTGGGGCTTGTGACTTGTGTCTACTGCTGCTACTAGTGCATATCCCGCGGGACATCCTCGGGATTGCATTTTGTAATAACGGGATGAGCACTCCCCCAACCTGGTCCCCCAGGCCACTTGCAGCCAAGTTCCCTTGTTAGCGTTAGTTTCATTGAGTGGTCCCTTCGGCTGGTAAGCAACTGGTGCCTGACCACCGATGAAGGCAGCGCAGTGTAATTTTAATTAAAAATTGAATTTGAAACGGAACACAAATTGCTCCTGGGACCAGCGTTAATCCAGTGCACCGGGTTGGAGTGGCACTCGGTATGTTGGAACATTCCGCTCGGTTAGGTAGAGAGAGAGAGAAAGAGAGAGCGGAGATAATTTACTGAAAAGGACACCAACACCATGTGTTGCATTGTGTGAGAATTGCACCGATGTAAGTGGCCAAATCGGTTCGGTGGTTTTCCCCCGTCCCCCTTAACATATCTTGTCTGGTAGCTTTAATTAATTGAACAGCCTTAATCCAAACCTAAAACATTGAATCTCCGTTTGTGCCAACAATAGTTGGCTTTTCTTGTTTTCCAGAAGTTCAATTCATGGTCCTAGGAACAACAAGACCAACCATATTTTGAGATATTTGGTTTATGAGAACCAACGTACTACTGTGTCCAAAAAGTAAGATGACACGGTATTCAAATAGCTCGTGTAAAGGGATATTTTTAATTTTATATTTTTTGTAGGTTTTCAGCACGGTTATTGACAATCATGACAAGTTTTACGTCAAAATATCCACCAGTGTTTGAGATCCGTATTATTTTGTGAAAAGTGAATTCTTCGTTTTTTGCCATTTTGCAAAATTTTTAAGCAAAGAATTTGCATTAAAAATATTTTTTCTGCTGCGGATACACCAATGCCAATGGCATAGAATGCCTTTGGTGACGATACTCCGTAAATAAAAATTATTTACAGGTGGTGCAAAGTCTTTCAGGAGGATCGTTAACGTTTTGAAGAGCCCTGGACAACCACCAACGACAATCGATGCAGCTCACGTCCAAAAATTCAAAGATTTGCTGTTGGAAAACCGTCGATTAACAACAAGAGACTTTGCTGATGACATTGGCATATCAAACATATCCGCCAATTATATTTTGAAGAATGTTTTTCATCTTAAGCGCGTCAGCGCTCGATCGCGATAATGCACCATCTCATACTTCGTTGGTTTTCTGTGACTTTTTTGCCAACAATTTTACTCATATCGTTCCAATAAAACCGTATGCGTCTGATTTGGTTACATTTGGCTTCTGGCTATTAGAGAAGCCTTAAATTTCGTTCCGGGGACACTGTTTAGATGCGATAGAGCAGGTTCAAGCCGCTGCAAAGAAGGTGCCAAAGGCCATTCCTAAAGACGACTTTTTCACGTGTTGCGAAAACTGGAAAACTCGTCAGCATAGTGCATTGTGTCTGGGAGGGATTACATTGATGGCAAAAAAATTGATTTGTTAGAAAAATTAAGGAATTTTCAAAATAAATCTAATGTCAACTTATTTTTTGGACACAGTAGTATCATTTACCATCAAAGTTTCCTCTTTTTCAGCCCTTGAAGGAAACTCTCCTTTCAGAGCTAAACCGACTATGACGTACGTGAAGGATATCGATCACATTCTTCGTAACCAACAAACAACCGTATCCTTGTCGTCTCAAGACGACCGTGAAAAACATACGACCTTCTCCCTCCCCCTCGGAAAACGAAGCGTTTCTCGGCGCCAAATCCCAACGGACAGCTTGCGCTGCGGCTAATACACAGCTACAAGCTCTCGGGACGCGCAAAGTAATCGCTCACCGCTCCCTGGTGAAAGCACACGACGGGGAATTAATTGGAGGAGAAAAGTTAGTATCGAAGCATGCCATGGCAATTGCGCGCAGCAACCGAATTTGCTTCGTCACGAGCGCAACACACCAACCAACGGCTGCCGCTAATATGGCGGCTATCAATGGCGCACAAGTGGCACGGGACGGGGTTGAGTTTGACGTTTGGATTTTCAAATTCTGCTCAATCAACACATGTACAGAGGCTACCGAAAACCTCTGGTTTCCCTTCCATGGCCTCCTCTTTCCCCGATCTCCTCGCAGACGCATTAATCAAAATAAATTGACAGCTTTGACGTAATTACATTTTCATATTATATCATTAGGGCCCGCCATTATGGGCATGATTGCTCGGCCGTCGGTGACCGATGTACGTGGATGTCGCCCGGACTGATGCTTCGCGATTGTTCTCGCGACCAAACGATATCCCCACCGGTGGTGGCATCCCGAGAGGACATGAAAAGGACGATTTATTATTTATCGTAAAAGTGCCAAGAAGTTCACGAATCACACTAATGCTGAGCAGCCCCTTCCCGATCCCGATCGTGGCCCCGTGGTCCCACACGTCATCAGCAGCAGCCACCATCATCAGTCAATTGGAACAGTGTCACGCACTCGCGTCCGCCACCGCCACCGTCCATCCGCACCTTCTTCTTCTACTTTTGCCGGCTAAATCCTCTGATAAATTGCCATCGGACGAGACCAGCGTTGTAAATCAGCAGATTTCACTTCACCGCAAAATGCGCGGCTAAGCCGTTGCCACCAGACCAGTCCAGACCAGACCAGTCCAGCCAGGACCGGTCCAGAAGTATCGGATCGCACGACGCTGGGGATCCGAAAATCCGTGATTGCTGTTCCGGTCGCGAGCCACGCGATAGGTCACGCGGCTTGACACCGTCACCGAGGATGTCGATGTACCGAGACCGGCGCCACACACACACACGCGCGAGGAGCGCTTCCAAAATACGCCATTTGTGGTGACACTAGGCTGCTGCCATCGAGTTGATCGAGCTGATTGGCTGGTGGTGGTCTCGGTTTGTCCCTCATCAGAGTGGTCCACGTTAGGCCTTTGGCATGGCATGTGGATCCGTTGCCTTGCCTTTGACCACCCCTCACCGTGGTAAGAAAATGCGTTTCGTACCGTGTGAACCGTGTCCTGGGCCATGACGGCGACAGCCACCTCTTGCTGACAGCCACTTCATTTCCGGCATCAATTTCAACCCCGGATAATGTTTGTCCTCACCGTCCGCTCCTTCCACTAGTACGCTAGAATCCGGATCGTGGTGGTTACTTGGGGATTGTGGTAGTTATCGAAGTAGAGTAACGAGGTAACACCGGTACCGAGCCACATCCTGGCCCTCTATCTGGTCATGGTATAACATGGCGCGCGCGCGCGCTCGAGTGTGAGCGGCGTGTGAGCTCGAGGCGATGAACCGGATCCGGAATGTCACTAATGCGGATAAGGTTGGCGCAAAGTTTGGAGCCGGCGAGTCTGATGGAATTGTGGTTTCGGACAACCGGAACCACACCCGATCCGTGATCAAGAGTTTGTGCGCGTTAATGAAGTGTTTCAAACTGGGAACAAATAGGAACACATCCGTAAATTACAATCTTAACCAATATACTGAACCAGGGGAACAGCAAACCATCGGAATGGATGCAACGATACACTGTTCTTTGTTACATATTATCGGAAATGTTGTCGACAAACGCTTCCAATACACCGGAATGGAATCGTATGGAATAGCATACCGATCAATTGGTACCGCTTAAAACACTAATCAGCTTCGAATACTCCACCGAACCACGAATCCATTATTCACTAATCGCCGAATCAGCGAACTCAGCCTCCGTGTCTCAATCGTTTGCCTCAATTGAGCAGATTATGTTTGGTCCCGGAGGGGGCCTTTTTGGCACTCTATTCATTAGTGGCACCTTCAGTCCGCCCTCCCATCCTTCTCTCCGGATCAGCCGAGTTGGATTGCCCGGCCAGAACATGGAGAACAAACTGTTTCCACTTGAGTGAAGCGCTGGCGGAGTGTGTTGCTGTGGAGTGGATTGCAGCAAATCTTGTCCAAAAGCATCTCAAGGGGCTTTGAGGGATGTGCGTGTGGGTGCGCAATGAGTGGATTAGTGGGTGGCACTGGCATCATCACCACGCAGAGTTCGACGTCCGACATCCGGGATCTGGAACTGGATCGAAACGGTATCTTGGTTCCGAACCACAAGCCTGTGGCGGAGATGATGATGACGACGACGAGATGATGATGACGATGATGCGAATGACGACGACCAAGAGGGTGGCGAGGGTGGTTGTTAGATAAATTAAGTTTTGAAATTGAATTATCTTCTCCGTATAAATACTTCTCTCCCCAGATATATTGGTCCCGATACTCCCTGGCGCGCGCTTGTCAGTCCGCCCCGATTGGTGCCAAGACGCATGACAGCGGGAGACGTCGTCGTCGTCGTCGTCGTCGTCACACATATCGACTGCTGACTGCTATTGTGCCTGGGACCATGGAACAGGCCATCGGCAGGTTTTTGGTGGCTGTCATCGACCCCGGCATCCACCGGCAAAAACCGTTCCTTACGTCGTCGTCGTCATCGCCATAGCCGGAGGTTTCGGTAGCTATTGGAGCCGATCGATAGCCGGAAATAATCAGAAACTCTCTCCCCGACACATGAGCTGCTTCTACTACTTCTCCCAACCCCCCAGAACGAACCCCACTGCATGAGCGGCCTGAAAACTTTTCGTCTCTTCGTCGTCGGACTGCGGAACAGCTTCCAAGCTTTTTCTCTGCGCCCCCCCCGTTTTGCGCCCCCGTTCTGTATCCGGTTTTTGGAGACCCCTTCGGTCTTCTCCCCATATTGGGCCTTTGTCACCAGTGAGCCAGCCAGTCAGCCAGCTAGCTCGACGGCTTCTACTTCGGTTCTTCCAATTCGATGCGGAAAACCGGAAACCGATCGATCGGAACGCTCCTCCCCCCTGGGGGTGGGTTGGTGGGTTGGAAAGCAACCCCAGGCAGTAGCATGTATCGAAGTTTTATGCTGGAACATTTTCATTATCATAAAGGATTTAATATATTCAGATTTTACCACCCCTCCCCCCCGGCCGGGGGTCTCCGGAAGACCCCTTTGGCAGATTTCAATCAGAGGATTTCCTCGACTCCGAGAGGGGCTCATCGTTCCAATGCTCGATCCTCGGAGACCAATGCACGCTGTGGGAGTAGTTCGCATGTGAACCATGCTCCTTCCACCAACCTTCAACCCCCTACCCCCGCACGGTACGCCAGGATGACCGGAATTGGTTGCAAGTACTACTTATAGTTTCCAATCAGCCGTTCGTTGGACGACGCACACCGGAGCACGATCAGCGGCTTATTTTGGGGCGAGATTTTGCATTAAATAGCTTCACCCCCTGGGGGAGGTGGAGGGTCACCCCCTTCAAAAAGGCAAAAGCAAACTCCTCTTTCCATTCCCCTTATCTATTCCCTTGTTCACCGAATGCAGTGCAGCTCATTTCGTGTACGGGATTAGTTGGGAGCCTTCGTTTTGCGCAGTAAAAGAAAAGGTTTTTCCATATATTATCCTTTCTGCTAGCGAGCATAAGCGGCTTCAGTGGACTGATGCCAATGTGTCCCGTCCGGTGGTTCCTTGGTACCTTCTTTGTAAAGCAATGGTCCATCGAGTGGGCATTGACCGTCATGGAACGGGGCCGCCTGCTTTGACTGCTGCATCGCGTTGCTTTTCATCGGATGAAAAAACATCTTGCTTTTTCTGGGAAATGCTCAAAATCAGATTATCGCTACGGACTATCGGTAGTAGTAGTAGTTAGCTGCTTTACGCCAGCGGCACAACCACCGGTACCGGGGAGAGCCGGCAAAGAAGATGGATAAGGAAATTCTCCTGGGAATGTGCAGCTGAGAGGTTAAGGCATTAAGGCCCCCGTTCCCGTCCTATCATCGGATCGACATTTGGATTTTCAATTAAATCTTTACCAAAACCAACAACCCGCAATGCCAACGTTGCGCATGATGAGGAGGCGAGTCGAGTTCCGGGGTTACGAATCCACCTCCCACTCGTCCCCAGGGAGGGGGTGGAAGATTCGAGACGTACTCATCTGACACGATGATAATTGTAATTTCCAGCTTCCTGTACGGGGGGTTGTGGTGTGGTGGCGTGAGGAATTCTCCTCGTCATGCCTCGAGACGACGACGACCGATCGAGCCGATTGGTAGAAATGGAATTTATTTATTAAAACACAATTTGCATAATCTGGCATCGGGCTTAAAGACGACAACCGTCAGACTCTAGTCTGTTGGGTGAGTGGGTTTGGAGAGTGAAAGAGTTCCCATAGCACACCCTCCCTCCCCTGCGTTGGAGTCTGTTTTCCCATAAGTCATCACGCTTTGCAGTTCCTACTCACCATCACCACCACCACACTAGCCCTCCGTCTTCGTCTTCGTGACTGTCGCGTGTCGCTGTTGGGCGTAAACAGTTCCTGGATCCGTTGTGCCAGACATAACACAACCCGGTCGATCGTACCGACGTGTTGCGTGTACAGGTGACGGTGAACGAAATCTAAGATGCTTTCTCTATAAACAACAAAACCCACCACTCCACCGGCTGGCACCTGCTGTTTGCGGAGAAAACATGTTAACACGAATCGCACGGACCCATCATCATCATCATCACGGGAGCTACGGGGCCACCGGTTGCCTCTTTGGTTGTCTTTTTTCCTCCCGGAATTTTCCCGGTTTTTGGCAGCCCGGCACGTTTGGCCCCGGCTTAAAATCAATCAACATTTATGCGCATCCTCCTGCTCCTCTTGCTCCTGCTCCTGCTGCTCCTGGGGGTTTGGTGGCGATTTGGCAACAAATACTTCAGCTGTAATCTGTTGCCCAGGCCTGAAGTGCTTACCGGACCAACCGACCGACCCGGTGGAGGTGTTTCGCTTCCTTTTTTTCTCCTTTTATCAGAAGCAACACCTTTGGGCGTTGTGGGCAGTCTGCCCAACGGAAGGAGGTCGAACGGTAATCCTTTCGAATGGTGCCGCTTTGTTCTTTTCACCGCCATTTCCTCTACCCGGGCATCTAAGCAACGCGAAACCGAGCAACGAAGGACGCCTACTTTGTAGTAGAGAGCTGGTGAAAGAGCGAGCACAAGATTAAAGTCACCGTGGAGCACGCACAGGTCGCAGTGTGCGGTGTGTGCGGACTGGTAGCACAGCAACCGGCGGTCGTGCAAGTGGTCCTATACCCTAGACGACTCCTACATGACCTATCATAAGACCGGGGCACTCTGACGGGGCGAAAATGAATGTTTAAGCGGTGAATATGAAAGCGAACCGAAAAGTTAAGACCGCTTTGAAGGCGCTGCCTCCAACAACTCTCTCACTCATACATCCACACACACACACACACACACACGAACCGTTTGACGGTAGAAAGAGGCCCCTGGACGCCAAACGCGCCTTTGTCTGCGCCGCTGCAGAAGAATGGCTCCAGCTGTCTCCGGTAACCCGGGGCCGAGCTGCTCTGAAGTGCTCTGAAGAAGTACTCTCAAGCCTGCCATGGGCCTCCGACCGTCCGACCGACACGTGGCAAAACAGTGGGCTTAAGCATTGGGGGAGGTGGAGGACACCACCCTTCCTTCCCCCTAACGCCTGATGGCAAGTGGCCAGCAACGAAACTCGTCGAGAACGTGACGACCAACTTCAACAGCCCAAGCAGCTGAGTTTCAGCAGCAAAAAGGGGTTTGTCCCGAGGGGCCCGGTACCTATAGGCCCCCGGTACGGTGCCGTGCGCGGCGCCTTTCTTCATTCCGCACAGCACGAGGACCGGAAATGAAATGAAATAACAAGTGCAGACGCTGTAGCGCCGGATAAGCTACCCTCCCTCCCTGGCAGGCATGCAGAGAACCACCACCACCACCCTTACCCTTCCCCTTTTGCTTCTCATCCCATTGAAAACCCGGCTGCTCACCCGTGCTCGTTGCTGGGAATGTTAGTCATCGGTATCACGTGAAACACAACGTGTGTCATGTTTGGAACATTTTGCTCCCAATTCTTCCCAAAAGTTGAAGCACGGAACTTGGGGTAACATACACCCTATAGCGTAAGCATTGCAGCTGCTGGATATTAGGTTTGCTAATTAGAGAGTGAGTTATACACCACTGTACACTGATACACAGAGAGCAGATTCTACGACCGGAACGAATAGACAGAATGTGTCCAAATTACACAAATTGAAACCGTTACCCATTTGATTGACAATGAGAACGGAGAACGGTTCTCCGGTCCGCATCCTCCGTGGCGCATAACAATCGGGCAATCGTTTCCCTCTTATCATAATTGTCCACTCAATAACGGGGCGCAATAAACTACCGTCGAGACCGGCTCCCAATGAAGTGCGAACCGGAGCGAACGTAGTAGCAGTTACAGTAACCGAACAACGGCCACAACGGCAACGGCCATCCATGGTTCCGCATCAGAATGAAGGCAACCTTTGCCCGGCGCGTGATTGTCCTCGTTCGGCGAAAAACGAATCGGAAGTATTGAATCCGTACCGGCGAACGGATCCGGTAGAAGAATCGGAATGGTTCGGTTCCGTTGCGATCGGAATAGACTTGAAAAATATTGTCGTTAGAACCGAAACCGGACTGCCGGCAGCTGCAGGCAATCAACTGCCTTGATGGTCACTTCCACAACCAATCGGAAAATGCGAACTTGGGCGAACGGTGCAAAGGCAACGTCCTCTCACCAACTCCCCTTGCTGTTCTTCTGCTCGACGGTTCCACGGTTCTGTTTGTACAGACGCCTTTCATCTTGTACAATGAAAAGACGAGCTGCCGCTCGAAACTTTATTATCTGCTCCTCTCCATCACAAAAGCAGAAGGGGAAGACAGACAGAACTCGCATAAGAGCTCATTATCTTGTTGGTTTTTTTCTTTCTTTCTTTTTGCTTTCTTTTTTTCGAAATCGAAGCTTTACAGTTTTGCTACTAAAATGTTTCATCATCACTCGTCGTGAAGTTGGGGCCACTGTCGTGTCGGAGTAGAGTGTCTGTTCCATGGAACCACTTCCGAAAGGCGAGGCAAGTAACAATGTCCCTGCAGCGAAACGCTAAGCTGTACGGTAAGATGTTGCGCGATAGCAAAAGTTTGAGACAAGCAAAATGAAGAGGAGTTCGGAAGAAATTCTTAGTGAAATGCTAGCGGCAGTAGCATATTTTCTCTCGTATCTCATTCCTCTGTAGCGTAGCCACTTGCTGCGTATCAAAGTGGCAATGGATCGCCGCTAGATGGCACTTCTCCCGTGGCCAAGAAGATGTTATTTAAAATGCCAACCTTCCAGAAACGCGTGCACCTGAGGTGGCCACAACTATTTTTCTATGGAAAAGGAGAGATTTTTCCGGTGTTAGCAGAAAGTAGTAGCAGTAGCATTTTTAGTAGTGGTGTTGTGAAAGAAGTTTCCGTTGCAAATCATAAAAAAACACCATAACTCACTTTGGGCAGCCTTCAGCTGATCTAGGCCAGTAGGTTCCACCGAGTGTCTGGGCGAAAAAGGTTTTTGTACTCGACTCTCGACGACTCGACCTTCTACTACCTTGCACCAACCGGTTCCGGGAGTGTATTCCAGGATTTTTAAAACGGATATAACTTTCGTGAAAAACTTGCTTGCCAATCCACGCAATGATGATGTTGATAATGCTTTTCGTGCATACAGTGTATCCCGTTTTACGTTGTTTGGTGCATCGCGAATGTTTTGCGAAGCAAAAAACACCAAAAGCCGTGGCCACACGGAGCGAAAATTTGCGCGCAAATTTACAAATTAATGCCAAATCGTTTACGTTTCGATATGTTTACGTGGCCGGGTTGAGGAAATTAAAATCGTTTTGTGGAAGAAAAGGATTGAACACACTAGCAATGATCACTATCTATGAATGTAAACCACAAATAGAACATATTGCGAGCCCTTCCGTTTGCAAACAGCTTTTACTCTAGGTTTTACGCTCCACGGACCTATAATCGTTTGACAGCATGTAAACGGCAAGCGTAAATGTTTTGGCATTAATTTTTTCGTTTGCGCTAGAGTTTTCGCCCCGTGTGGCCACGGCTAAACAATTACACCATCGTGCAACATAAACAGAATGAACACATTCAATCGACCAAGGTCCACAGTGCATCAACAACAAACGCTGCGTTTGTTTATGTTGAGAGACAGAGAGAGAGAGAGAGAGAGAAAGAGAGAGAGAGAGAGAGAGAGAGAGAGAGAGAGAGAGAGAGAGAGAGTCAGTCGCGTTCGCTTCACTATTTTGTTATCGATACTGACGGGCAAATGGCAACTTTTTGCATAAATTGTCACCGGCAACAACCCGCTCAACAACAAGTGCTGTCAGTGGCGAGATCGGGGGACAGTGCTCGGCCACAAACGTGACACAAAAACCCCAAAGAAGAAAAACGGGGAGAGACCGAAGGGAATTCGGTGTTTGGTGTATTATATTCCATTGAATTCCTGCCGCAGTGGTAGAAGGCGGCTTGTTTCATCGTGATTACGGTTTTTTTTCTGTGTTTTGTCTCCCGATCAGTTGCAGTAAATGTATGCATCGCTTGATCGGATTCGGTTTCGAACAGAAGAGCGCTCGTGCCCTTCCCGCTTTATGCTGCAGCCACAAATGCAAACCGCCGGTCACCGGTTGCGGTTAACGCTCATCGTGTAACAGCTAATGTTGCTTTCAGTTATCGACATTTCCACTCCAGCTAGCTAGCTAGCTAGCTGGTGGTGCCAGCAACATCAGCGTCCAGCGATGTGTTGTTATCGCTTGTGACAGCGGCGAGGAACCGGTACCGGCAGGATGACAATAAAATCGATGTCAAGCGGAACGAAGGACACGGACGCGGGAATGCCCGGGTACCAGTTGCTGGCCGTGTGCCGTCGTGTCGGGGTGCCCTCCCTGAGCAACAGTAGCAGGGCGTAAAACCTTTCGCGCGTCAAAGGCTGCGTGCGCTTGGGGAAGTTTCCAGAAAATGGTAACCATAAATCTACCAGCACGATAAGTAGGACAAGTGGAAAGAACCATGAAACAACTTGTTGATGAATGGGGCGGCCACCTATAAATCACTGCCTGCCTTCCCTGCCTGGTGGTGTATGATGGAGGCGCCTGGTCGACTTTGTGACGTTCGACGATGTTGGGCGGTTGTTTGATTTTACCGGCGCTCCGACCGACACCATTGTTTCTCCTGTGATCGGAGTCGAAGTGAACCGAAAGCGATCATCGGGCGTGAAATCGTTTTTAATTGATCTTTTGCTAGCCGTTGCCGGTAAAGGCCGGCCAGCCGGTAGCCGGTTCACGGTCCAGCGATCACAGCGAAATGAGGGGGACGCGTCTTCGGTCGAGATTACCTTTGATTTCTGTTAAAGGAAAAGTGAAGCGTCGCGTGAATGAATTCGAACACTTTTAACTAACGCAATGTGATACTATAATTGGTCCAATTAGTGTGCGAACGCCTAGTAACGATCGTCAGTTCGATACAGTTCGCTTTCATTACTTTCATCTCCGACAGCCCATGATTGAGCACCATGGTTAGTTGCCATTGCATACTAAGAATCACCAAAAAAGTAAAACAGTTTGTTTGAAGTATGGAAAACAGGCGCCGATGAATTGCAAACGCATACACCATTACATCAAAGCGACAAATCCAACATCATCCAACCCGATCATCCGCACACTACGGTGCACGCATTCACGCACTAATGACGGAATGACGGAAGCACGAAAAACATAAAAACCAAGCGCTTTTCGTTTCCAAATAGCTCGAATGTATGCTCGAGAAATTCCTCCGCAAACCATTGAACAAGAAGCAACGCATTTGATCGTTCGATCATCAGTTTCGCGTTTTTGGGTTCCATGTTTGATGGTGACTGCATTCGGTTTGGTGCTTCTATTGATGTGGTTATCGCACTATACGGTGCAACGGTTCCACGGGCTATATTTTTTCAAGATAAAACAGCGCAACGCAATGATTGCACACACACACACACGCTTCATATTCACATCATTTATGCTGCATGTATGCTGTTGCGCTGATTATCTCTTTCGCAAACGCGAAACCGAAACAGTCCACAAACCAACGGCCCCATCGCTTTGACGATGTAATGATGATATCCGCAGCCTGATCGGCCGGATAATCCAGCTTAATGTCCGGCATTATTTTATTGACATAAATCTTTATGCACACTCACACAACGAAGGCAAGATCATCCGCTCGTGGCTGCCGTTGTTGGTTGGTTGCTTTGTGGGAAGAAATAAGGGAACGCAGGAGGACCCCGTCACAAGCCACACCCTATGTCAACAACGCACTGCACGTTTCGCACCACACTCCAGTACACCGGCCAGGGGGTGGTGAGAGGGTGGTTGCATTTATCAGACACCACCACGGAGCAACGATGGCGCTGGACGATGAATGATGCATAATTTACCAACCTGAAATGAAAAGAACAGGTTGGAGTGAGCGAGTGAACGGTTGAGAGAGAGAGAGAGAGAGAGAGAGAGAGAGAGAGAGAGAGAGAGAGAGAGAGAGAGAGAGAGAGAGAGAGAGAGAGAGAGAGAGAGAGAGGAAGTAATGGAAGGGTTGATGGAGGAATCTGGTTGTTGCATTAATATTGCAGAAACAAAAGTCAGTGCCAGCGGCCGGTGGATGATATTAAATTATCTCGTGAAATGAGAGCAGCGAGCAGCGAGGAACCCCTTTTGCGTCGTCGTTGCATCCCCTCTCCCTCC
Source organism: Anopheles darlingi (assembly GCF_943734745.1). NCBI lineage: Eukaryota > Metazoa > Arthropoda > Insecta > Diptera > Culicidae > Anopheles > Anopheles darlingi. The sequence goes on from NC_064874.1 coordinate 43,015,284, forward strand.
CCCCCCCCCACCATCCGCCAGCGTTCCGGCTTTCTGTCAATTTAATTAACTTTGGCCACGCGGTTCCCATCATCATCGGTCTCTAGCCCTCCGTAAAGCCCTCCGTGGGCTCCGTTCGCCTTTCGAGGGGCAGAAATTGAAAGAAAAGCTCCCCTAGATCATTTTTACGATGGCCAATTATTGTTTTTCCTCCCTATTCGCCTTGCGGTTCGCGATGGAGCCATTCCAGACTCCGGAGGGTGAGAGACAGAGACAGAGAGAGAGAGAGAGAGAGTGAGAGGAAGATAGCGAAGGGTAGCAACTACCGGGGCGTACAAAATAGAAGCGAAAAAGGGTGTCTCTGACCGGGACCGGGACCGTACCGGACTGATGGACGCACGATGCGGAAGGGATCTCATAGCGCCACATAATAGATTTTCCATCGCAGCCAGCCATGGGATGGTTTTGCTAGTCCACCGTCCAAGTCCGGGAGGGGTATAAAGAATGGTGGCTAAAGTAGCAGAAAAGAAAGGGCACAAAGTTAAACATCAAGTGCTTAAAGTCGGACCACGAGCTACCGGCACGGCGTGGCAGCATCCGTTGACATCCGTTGGCCGCGCGTTGTTGTCGTCGTCGTCTCCTTGCCGGAAGGGATAGCATGACAATGTTCGATTTCCGGTCCGACAGAGGTACAGCCAGTAGCCGGTTGCCATGTTAACCATCGGTGCAAAGCTGCCTGCTAAGAGTTTCTCTCTCTTTCTCTTTCTTTCTCTATCCCCTTCGGGGAGTTGTTGCTATTTCTACCGTGAGAATGCCATTGATGAGGCCAGGGAGCACAGTGTAATGTAATCCAAACCATCAGGCGCCTCGAACCAACCCACCAGTTGGCCACCGAAACGGTCCCGGCGCGCCTTTGAAGGTAGCTAGGATATCGTTTTGTGTCCGACGGGGGTGTTTGTGTTGTGGCAGCAAAAAGGGTAGCAAAGAATTCGTCTGTCTGCGTGCATGTGTGTGTGTGTATGTGTAGGTGGTCGTGGGTCGACCTTCAAGCTTTGACGAGGCACGGTGGAGTTATTTGGTCTGTGATCTTTGGAGCGTAAGAGCAAAAACAAACAATCGGCAAGAACGGCCAAAGGAACCTCTCCGCGTCTCCATCAACCCCGACCTCCAAGGAAAAGCTCCACGAAAACACACACCCGAAGATGAAAATGAAGCGAAAGCAGAGCAGGCCAAGATGTTAAACAATTTTCCGTGATATGAATCAACCGAACGAAGGAACAGCGTGAGAAGACATGGCGTGTGAGTGTAAAAGTGTGAGAGAGAGCGAAGGTATTGGCCTCACCGGGGTTGCCATCATTATCGCAGATGATGATGATGATGGTCATAAGGTTGTTAGCCGCCATCGTCAATGTCGAATCGGTCGGCGCGGGCGCGCGAGAAGCGAGAAGGTCGCTTTGTGGCTTTTTGCTGGCCTGCGCTCAAAATAATAATAAATCATGTGCCAGAGGGACGCGCTCCTACATACCGTCCGGGATGTTCCGTTCCGTCCTTGCTGGACCACATTTCTCATACATCGTCCTGCGCGAAGATGGCCCGGACGAGTGGACGCAATGGTCAGGCATTCGCTTGTTAGTGTGCGTGGTGCGCTGGGTGTAAGGTGAAGACATCGGTTCGGTTATGCCATCGTCAGTCACTTGGTCAGCTGTCACCAGTTGCCAGTCCACACCGACTCACCGACGGTCCGAGCATCCCCAAACCATGGACACCACACACCAGCACCAGCACCAGCATGAGCACCACCAGCAGCAGCAAGATGGACGCGTTTGGCCGTTGCTCTAATGAAATTAGTAGTGATTTAAGGGAAATGATGTTGAAGTGATAACATCGGACGCATTATGACAAATGGTGTACATCAGGCCGGACATCGGGTCCGTTTCTGCATCACCCCGGTTCCGCCTGCGTTCGTTGGCCACTTCAAAGAGCGATACCACCATCACCAGCACCACAGCCAACAGGGTCACCACGCCAGGGACCTGCTGCATAATTTGTCATGCGGTCAGCAATCGAAGCACCTGCAGTTACAATCTGCCGCTCCGGCTAAGCTCCCGTTGTCATTATCACTTCTAACCGGCTTATCATATTCCTCCGGCGGCGGTTGATCCTTCGGGCGAACGAAGCAAAACCCTCGGCTATCTGATGTGTAGCAGCAGCAGCAGCATGAATTTATGCTATTTACTATTTATCTGCACCCCCTTCCTTTGGTGCTTGTTACATAAAAGCACTAGCACCGGATGTGGCTCGATTTTTCCCTCCAGCACAGGGCACCAGATACGAACGGACGAATCCGTATACCACACATGGTGGTGTGTGTGGTCCAGCTACAGGACGGTACAGCTTAAGGCGTTGAGCGCATCTGCATTGGGATTGGGTTACCGACCGTACATGCGGACCACCTGTGGAAGCTCTGTCTGGCCATGGGCTATTGGTTCGACCGTCTAATCCCAATCCCTCTCCACCAACACCACCATCAGTTGCACATTACAACCTGCATGAAATCGGAACAAACATTAACTCGCACTCGTTCCTTCTTCTGGCTACTGGCTTTGAGTTACGACGAATTCCCTGACCAGCAAGCAAAGAGGTAATGGTTCCGGGAAACCCGGTGGGGATGGTATTGGCAGACAGAGAGGCAACACTCACACGGAAAACCCGTTCCTGGAGTGGGTCACTTTGAACTCGATACAACTTTGTTTGTACAGCACGCGGCGATACTACTACTTCGGATGTTGTAAACATCTTGAGATCAATGATCTGCGGTGAAAACATTCGCTTAAGTGTATGGCAGAGTGAGCAAAGCTTTTCCTATAACATACAAATCCATTTCTATTTCTATAACCTACTAATAGCAAACTAAAGTGCATAGAAATGATCCTTTCCTTTTCCTTTTCCAAGAATGAGAGAAGATAAGGTTACTTTCTCCAAACTAACTAACGTTTCCCTACTTCAGCCTCCATTTCCAATCTGCTTTACTTGCATGGAAGCGGTTCTTCAACACGTCTCTTTGAAGCAGTTGAAGGAAAGACGAATCTGCTGGTGCGCCTCGTGGACGGTGCTGGAATTGCGCATTGTTTTAATATGTACATATGAGATGCCAACAAACAGAGCGTCTAAAGCCCAAGCGTACAGAACCTTCTCACGGTCTAAGCCACAGCCTTTCGTTGCGATGGTTTGTCTAATTTACATGAGGGTCGTTCTTCCTTCATCAATCATACATTCCGTTTCGTAGTCAATATCCGCCATCGTAGAAGTTGTGTAATTCCCCGGACTTAGTCCCATCTTAGTACTATCCCGAATGCCACGCCAGCAAGAAAGGTGGAAAAAGTTGAAAGAGTTTCAAATGTCATTCATTCCTCTCGCCGGAGAAAGGGAGAAAAAAAAACGATAAATGATTCCGGTTGAAGAAGTTCCTGGCGTGCGCTGTGACCATCCGGTCACAAGCCCGTAACTAAGAGGCTCTTCACGGTGTTTGCCTTAGACCAAACTTAATCAGCTGCCAACCAGCTTGGACCACCTTCACAGCAACGCACATCATATGTGGTCACCCAGAACTGCCAACTGAAAAACAAAGCCAAACAATTACTTCCTGGGCCCGGGGGGTGGTGGCCGGTTTGCCAGTTATGCCTGCCAGACTCAAAAATCCGTTCAATAAATGGCATGGCAAAGGTGCCTTCCTCTTCAGACCCGGCGGTGGAGTGCCGCTGTCAATGGGTGCATATTGCATTCCTCGTCCTCGTTGACACAGGCAGTTCTCGGGCCTCGGAGTCGCATCCTGGGTTGCAGTAGTCAGAACCTGGACCCTGGCCTCAACCGGGCTCCAGGGCTCGACCTCGTTTCCGAGTGGTTGACTTTTGAACCGTTTAGTTCCGGTGTTCATTTTAACGAAATTGCTTCACTGCAGCAATGCTGCTGCAGGTTTCTGTCCCTTTTCCCTCCGTATGATTTGAGGTAAGTGCGGGCACACTGGCCATCCCGAGTGTGCCTGAACCCCTAGACAGAACCAGGTGCATCTGGTCGAGTGCAAAAGGATTAAGTTTTCCACAATTGTAAATATGCAACACAATTACTGGCCATGGAGGAGTGAGAACCATTTTGCAAAACCAGAAATGAATGCGCCAGTAACCGTTCTGTGCCGTGCCGTACACGTACAGAAAGAGCAACTTTAGTCCAGCAATGGCTAGGACGGGAACAACGGCTTTGTCAGCGGGGTTTATGACAATTCAACTACAGTCAAAGGTTGCCTTTCCATCGCGACGCTTTTTGCAATTAAAATGTGTTACAAACGAGAAACTTCCGGACCCGAGCGACGTAACCATGGATTCCAGTTTCAATATCGAAAGGGCGTTTGTCAAGCGGAACATAATGGACAGTTTCGGAAAAGGGACTCTTTGCCGACGGTTCCGAGGAAACCGAGCTCAATCTCGTTTGATGTGGTAAAAGTATTTCAATAAACACGACCCGTGGATACTGTCCTCGCAGTGCAGCTCTTCCACATCTAACGTGCCGCTCAAGCAGAGAGACTTTCCAATTTCGTTAGCACCGTTTAGCCTGGTGCTAGGCAAAGCTCACGCTACTTAAACTCGATCCGTCGTCCACCATCAAAAACCAACAAGCTAAGGTTCCTGTTAACCTGTTAAATTTTCCGCCATCCGGACTATCCGGGGCTGCTTTTGTTGGATTTTTGCGAACACGCCCGAGAAGCCCAACATGCTACACAGAGCTAGGGCGAGCAAGAGAGAGACGGAGAGAGAGAAAGAGTACTTTCCTGAAAGCGATTTCCTTTACGACTTCGCCACCAAACGATCCTCGCTAGACGAGGACTCGTCGTGCAACACCGTCGTACGCGCGTACCTTCCGGGAGGTACTAAAACATATTTTTATCATGTGCGTTATGTTATGGGAAGGGAGAGAGAGAGAGAGAGCCCGCGCATATGATGATTGGCCCAGGCCTCTCCTGTCCGTGGTATGCCAGAGCCAGACGAAAAATGAAGAAGGAAGAGATTCGTTAAATTGGTGAAAATTGTTCTTTGTTCTCCTCGTACGCCAGGGCGCGCCGCATCGTGCCGTGGTTGGTTGGCAGTTCCTGGGTCCCGACCGAGTGTATCGGTTGAAGCGCCGCCTGACGACCGGCATATGTCGTTGAAGGTTTTTTTTTGTGTTGTTTCGTTCTTCCTTTTGCTTTCCCCCCCACAGTATCTTCCGGGGACCATCACGGCGAAGAGCTTATGCGATGCTGCCTGGTCCTGGGCCGAACGCTGGTGCTTCCGTGGCCACCTTTGGCGAGGAAACGAAAGCCCAATCGAAACGAAGCATCACCGGCGCATACCGCTAAAACCAATAAAGTCCTTCTTTCTCGAGCGTGGCAACACCGCGGCAATGAGCGTCGCCCATGACCTTCGCTATCGAAGTGGATGCTGACGTGTGTGTATGTGCATGTGTCATGCCGTTAAAGTTCGAGATTCGAGCACCACACACGAACCACACACGCCGACTGATCACCACCGGGGCGTGTATGTGTCTCTCGAGGATTCAAAGGGATTGCTAGAGGTCACGCACGTTAGCTGGTAACACCCCGGAGTGCGTTCTGATGATAAGAGAACGATACAGAGAGAGAGAGAGAGAGGGAGAGAGAGAGAGAGAGAGAGAGAGAGAGAGAGAGAGCGATCATTCCGCAATGAGAACCACTAAATGCGGCAAATAAAAGTATTGCAGAGATCTTCAGAGTGCAAGGAAGAGACGGAGGAAAAGAGAATGGGGCCGTTTTTCGGGTGATCCTTGGCCATCGCACAGGCTGGTGGATACTTGGAGTGGGTCGCGCCCCATCGTGGCCGCGGCCGCGAAGGGAAAATTGAATCTATGGCTTCGACGATTCATTTGGTCCACAAGGCCTTAGGCAATCGAATCCATATCTCGTCCTCAGAATGGAAACTCAACCACTTTGCGCGCTCATGTGTGTGCGTGTGTGAAGTCATCTGGCCACAAATCCGCCGTCGGCACAGCGAACCTTTTTCGGCGGCACCGACACCGAGCGCTGGATAGCTACGATTGAGATAAGGAACTCGTACCAACGGTTTCCGAGCGGAAGGGAGGACAATTCGCGAAAGGAAAATGTATTTATGGTACCGAGGGACCGTGGACCGGTAGCGGTCGATCGGGACGCTCCGGATTCCGGTAACAGTACACCGAAGACCAATTCCGGAGAGCGGCCTTCACGGTGAAGGTGCAAATGACAGTGATTCGTTGGGCCTGGGCGTTAAAACGAAACTTTTATTTCCCTTCCATCTCTCTTCCGGTTGCCCCCACCAAAAAGGCAGGTTGGAACCACGGGGGAAGGACGTGCGCAAACTTTGGTCTCGTGTTTGGTTAATTTATTTGTATTCACACGCACGGGCCACACCATGAGGTAGAGCATCGTGCGTGCTATCCGATCATTGCACGTCCGGGGCCCCCGGTACCGTTCCTGCTGGTTCGTAAACGTAAACACACCGGACACCGTTACCGGCGGGGGCCATCTTTTAATGGAGGTAGCAACGGTCACAGCCTCCTCCGTTAGCATCCTAATGTCTTTGTGGTTACGTACAGGCGTTCGCGTCTTGTGGATTACGTTGGTTGGTATGCTTCCCACGCCCGGAACCTTGTCCACTAATCTATTTCGCTCTGTTCTAGCGTCCAGCAACGCGTTGGGAAGTTGATTCGTTTAGGGAAAAATTTTGCTCACCGTCAAAACGGAAATTGACGGCTGTTGGTGAGGTGCGCGTTACGGCCATCGAATGTTTGCTTTCCTGTGGGATGGATTCCATTTTTTTTTATCATTGCAGCGCTTAAGAGAGAAGCACCTCCAGTAGTTCCGGATTCATGAAAACAAATCCCTGTTCCGGACAGGACAGGTGAATGAAAGTTGATGCTTTCGCGTTGGCAGGCAAATGAAATTACATCTAGATTGGCATTTGATCAATTAATTCTGTTGGACTTTGTTATATCCTGGGGTGTGGCGTTCATTAAGTGCATTAACGATCGAAAGCTCTCGTCAATTGCCAGATGAGGAAGGTATTAATAATATTCTGAATTGATAAAATGGCAGGAACATCGATCAAATGTCGGAATCGGCTAATAGCGTTAAGCAACACTGGCATTAACGAGCCTTAGTTGAACATGCTGCAGATAAGAGCAGCCTTGGAAAAAAAATAGTAACATAACTTGGTTCTGCAAATCGAAAGCATGAAACAGCAACGCTGAAGATATTTCTATAGATAAATAACATTTAAGGAATAATCTCACTTTATGAAATTAGATAAACCGCTTCACTCGACAATCCAAGAATTAAAGTAATCATAGTACTACTGTGTCCAAAATGCCCGCGTTAAGAGATATCTTTACTTTTGTATTTTTGTAAGTTTCCAGCACTGTTATTGATAATCATGACAAGTTTTACGTCAAAATATTCACGGGTGTGTGAGATTTGTATTTTGTGAAGTACTAAAAGTGAATTCTCAGTTTTTCGCCTTGTCGCAAGTTTTTAAGCAAAGAATTTGTATCAACAATATTTTTTTCTGCTGCGGATACACTAATGTAAATGGTACAGAAAGTCTTTGGTGACGATACTACGTAAATAAAAATTATGTACAGCTGGTGCAGACTTCCAGGCGACGTTCTCGACCGTTTTGAAGAGAAGGAACGCCCTGGACGTCCACCAACGTCAATCAATGCAGCTCACGTCCAAAAATTCAAAGATTTGGTGTTGGAAAATCGTCGATTAACAACAAGAGACTTTGCTGATGGTATTAGCATATCAAACATAACCTCTAATTACATTTTGAAGGATGTTTTTCATCTCAAGCGCTTCAGCGCTCGATCGCGATAATGCACCATATCACACTGCGTTGGTTTTCCGAGACTTTTTCACCAAAAACTCCACTCATATCGTTCCACAACCACCATATGCGCCTGATTTCGTAACATGTGGCTTCTGGGTATTCGACAAGCCCAAAATTTCGTTCCGGGGACACTGTTTAGATGCGATAGAGCAGGGTCAAGCCGCTGCGAAGAAGGTGCTAAAGGCCATTCGTAAAGACGACTTTTACACAAGGCCATAAGTGCATTGCTTGGGAGGGATTACTTTGAAGGCAAACAAATTGATTTGGAATGATTTGGATTTAATGTCACCTTATTTTTTGGGCATAACAGTGTTTGTTTTTCCTAGGAATTTATATCAAAGAGATCAAATTTTTCAAATCATTTCTATCGAAAGCGATGTATACACTTTACGAAGCATTTAGTATAATGGAACTGCTGCAATCTAATTCAAATGGCTTTTAAAACGAAGATTTAATAACTGTCCCAATAACTGTTTCCGGATTCATTCGCAATGGCAATGGCGCTATTCAGCGCTATTCAGTGATTCACGCAAAAAGCCATAGAACATTTGTGAAATTTGTCAACAATAATTGACCGTTGAACGGAGAGCGTGGGTACCGCGGTGTTCCCGGTGACAGTATTGTTTGCATTTTTCATGGCTTCCGGCAGTAATTGCTTTCTGTGCAGGCACAGTGCCCCCGTTTGTGTGTGTGAGTGTCGGTACCGTCCATTTCGTCCATTCGCATCGCACTGACTTCACCGGCACCGGCTTCCCTGTAGTACACCTTCCATCAATCTTTTGCTGCCCAACGCTAATTGACACTTCGATTGACACTTTTTCTTGCGGCCGCCGGTTTGCTGCCGCTGACTCATTCCTTGCTTCAATTCCGGCCTTTCAAGAGGATAAGGCGGCGCGCGTAGGGTGGCGAAGGGACTCCTGCAACAACAGCAACAGCAGCAACAAAAAAAAGCCATCCACCCTCCGTCCGTTCCATTCGAGAAGATGAGCATGAAGATGGCGGCTTACGACCGCCCGAAAGGGAAAGGCATCGTACTGACGCGCCTCTCGTAAGTAAGAACCAGAAGACTCCTCACGGACATGACAGCATAAATGGGAACGTTCCGTAGTACCGGCAGCCCGGCAGCAACATTTGGCGAAGGGTCACACAATCTCTTTCGCACGCGTGTGTGTGAATGCGATTTTAAGCGATTCATCATGACTCATGACTCGCCCACGTCCCACGTTCATTAACTTCACGAGAGTGTAGTGTCCGCAGCGCAGGCTGGTCCGGCCAGCGCAGGCTGGTCCGGTACCCGGATGCGTGCGTTCCGTGCTGCCCTCGCTTCGAGCGTTTCTCTTTTTTTTATTATTATTTCATCTCTCCACCATTCTCCACCCCACACCGGGCGTGCGGAAGGGAAGAGCGTTTCACATCCTGTCACGAGACGTCACGGCAGACCTCCGGACGTTGCTGTTGCTGCTGCTGTTGGTGCTGCCCCTGTTGGTGACTTCATGTTCACTTCACACTAACGCTTGAGGAGGGTGTAAAAAGTGCAGAAAAGATTCATGAGCACCACTGTACCTCATCCCCCCATCCCAAATGATATCATCAACATTTCACTTGACCTCCCTCCCCCCCTCTCCTGCAGCACCTTCATCACATTCGGGAGGATTTGGTCCGTTGCCGCCAAGAGTGCCAACTGCTGGCTGATGAAGATATGGCCTCACAGCTAATGAGGACTACGGACTAGACTGACGGATTCTCTGGCGCTCTCCCTCGTGGTGTTGGTGTTGGTGGTTGAGTAACAGCACTTCGTAGCACACGACACAAACGTTACAATTAATAAAAATGTGCTCACACACCCGCCCTTCTGAGCCTCGCTTCATTTTGTGTCCTTCTATAGTGCTCTTCGCTTGTGGTCACTACTACTGTACTACGTGTCCGTGGATGGAGACAAGCGGCCAGCACCACGGAGCACCATATCCTGGAGCTCAACTTGTTGGCTTGAAACGAAAAAAATATCAAACCATAGCCCGGTAGCCGCAAGCCTCCCTTCCTATCCCGGGTACTCCGGGTTCAGCCTCAAAGTGCTGCTCCTGCGCCAGTGCTGTCCGCCCGGTGGCCAGGACACACGTTCAACAAGACAGAATAATTGGTTATTTCCATCTCATTTCCTTCGTCGGTAGCGCCGGACGACGCCGACGACGACGACCAGCCCGGGTCCGGGACCGGGATACCGGACATTCGTTCGTCCGTCCGTTCGTCCGTTCGTCCGTCCTTTCGCTTCCCTCTTTCCATTCGTTCGTCCACGCGTTTCGAGGTTTTGCTTTTTCACTTTTGGTTCCATGTCCTTCGCGCCTCATTCCAGTGCCGCAGTCCACGATTTTTTTTTAGCGCTCACTACCGTTCCTGTTCCCCTTGTCCCTCGCGCTCCCACATTTTATGCATTCCACCCCTCTCCACCCCCACTCGACGGTGAGGGAGTGGCACTTGTGTCGATGTGCGCGCGTCCGTGCACCGTTCCATTCCGTTCCGTTCCGTTCGAGTCACATTCCAACCGAGGGCTGGCGGATAATGTGACTTCTGCGACAATGCAGACCGACAGACGGACACAAACGGACGGACGAACGGACGGACGGAAGGACGGAGAGTGCAATGTTGGGAGATCGGGAGAGCGGAGACCGGAAGTTTGTGCTGGTGCTGGTGAGCATTACGTAATGTTTCGCATCGCCACCGACCAGATCCTGTCGACGTAGCCACCTCTCTGCCTCTCTCTTTATCTCTCCTTTCCCTGCACTTTATCCGCGGTATACTAATCTAACATTTATGAACGTTGGAAGGAACGCAACCACCACCACCATCACCATCACTACGCATCATGTTTGAGGAAGCGACGATGAAGGAAGGAGGAATGGAGAAGAGAAGGAATCACATCGCTCTCTAGCCGGCTGGCTGGCTGGTTGGATGGCCATTGAGACCGGCGCGCGACCACTGGGTTATGAAAACAGGAAGGAAACGAATGCTGCGGAAATTATTCAAAAACTGGCATTTCTGCCATCGGCAAGGGACGACATGGCAGAATGGTCCTCGCTGTCGCTGTCGTCGTCGTCGTGGTCGCGGCGGCGACGGAAGCGCAGCTCGTGCTTGAGTACCATATGAAAATGAGGAATTATTAGAAACAGGAGACGTATAAATTCCCCGCTAGAAGGTCGGTCCCGGTCCCGACACCGAAGCCAATCGTTCGCTAGAGCTTGTGGCCGCTGCTGCTGCTGTTGCTGTTGGTGGCTAATGCCATCATCGCGCCGGCTGATCCATTCTGTGAAACCTTGGAATGGTTCGTTGGTCACGGTAGGTGGGGTCAGGACAGGAAGGACGTCAGGATATGTATTTGTGTCGGTGCCAATGCTGTGCTGCGACCCGTAGTCCCAGATACGCTGGGTGGTTTGCCAACAAAGCCAACGTTGGCGCAGGGCAATGAAATGAATGAAAGAAAGGGAAACAATAGCAAGCCGCTTGAGAAAGAGAGAAAGCACGTGCGGAGGGAGAAACTGCTGGAATGTAAAAATTATATTCTCCTGAATTATGTCCCACAATCGCTCCCGGGTCTGGGCGCATTGTTGCCGTTGCCTTGTCCTTCCCGGTTGCTCCCGGTCGGATCGCGGTCTATTTGCTCCTGCTGCTTCCTCAGTGGTAATACAATTATAATGCGATTTGGATAGCAGCGGAATGAGCAGGGAATGAGAGAAGAGTGTTCGCGTCCAACTTATGTCCGACCACGAAGGAAATGTAAACGTAATCCAACCGTAACAACCGAATCGTTGGTGACGGTGAATGATTGTTCTCGGTACTTGTTGTCGCCCTCCCCGGCTGAACGGTATGAAGTGTTATGGAAAAGGAGAGGGGTGAAGTCATGTCATTCTGGGTAGCTACCACAATGAGCCACACGAGCCTGTTAGTGAATGTCAGAACGTGTGAACTGATCATTGAAATTGTCACTTTTGTGCGATTCGGACATAATGTCAATAATGTGTATTACAATGTTTACGAAACATTTTTATTGATCCATCCATTAATACATAATGTGATACTGTTTACCCATTAATTGATCTATTTTGTCAATAGTTGGCCATCAGTTTACATTACATTGAATTGCTCAAAGCGTTTTTGCCACTCAGCAACATACTTTCAGTGGATATAATACCTATAAAGCTGCCTCGCAATTCTGTAGTTCCCTTGAAAATCATTTCCAATAACCAATGTAGAGACTACTTGCAATGAATACCAGTTCATAGCGGCAATACCTACAGTAAACTATGTACTTCATATGCGTTGATGTTATTTTGTACCATTCGCTGAATACTTTCAGGGTTCGGATGAATTTCTATCTTTCTGCTATTTGATCAACCGTGACAGAGTTTCTAACAGAGTTTATTAAAATGATGTTGAATTATGTTTCTCCGAAATGCCGAACTTGAAGCAGAACTTGTTTAGCCTTGATACAATAATTTGCAGTGGTGGACGTTCTGGTAACAAATTCGAGGAAAATTCACAACGCTGTCCAATCGAAACGACCGGTGATCCTTTTGCCTTCCAAATGGACGTTGCAAAATCAACACAACAACAAGGTTCAACATTTCAAAACAGTCAAGCACAATGTTTGTAGAATATTCAGAGGCATGATGTTTCGCAAAATCTACTATTCCTTCATCTCGGAAAGAGCTGCATGAGAGTTGCTTTTATCAAGAATAGCGTTCAGAACAACGCTTTCTATGTTCCATGTTCAACGCTGATGTTTTGAGGCGCAAAGAATGAATGACTAGGAAGATTATGTGTTTCATCAGAATGGGACACGAGATCTAAATCCAGCGAACGTCAATTACTTAGGATTTTCCATCAATGGCGATCAGCTCTGATTCTGAAAAGCGTTGGTGCCAGAGAAAATGTACCAAGGCGGCAGTAACTCCAACGCCTAAACGTTTTCATGCTCATCAGCTATTAATTGGAACAAGTTTTATCGAAAGCCGAGCATCTGGTAAGAAAGCAAATTATGTTTGTATTAACATAACTTTCGAAAAACGAAGATAATATGGTTAATCAGCATTATCCTTCTAAACCTGGCATCGCGTAGCATCATCCCCATTTGGCTGCTCATGAAATCTCGCGCAACGTTGTTCCACTGCGGACGCCCGCTCTAAAGCAGTTAAATTACTAAATAACGTTGAGTAAGACATTGCAAATAAGCATTCATTATAAAAGCCGAGGGTCGGTCATTAGATAAAATGAAAGACACTAAACAATATGACTACATCCGCAGTATCTCCAGCAAACGGCACGGCCTGGCCTGTCCGAATACTGCACCGGACGTGAACCTCATTCCAGGAGTGTGAAAGAGAGAGAGAGAGACAGAGTTGTAAAAATGTAAAAAATCACTACAAAAACCAACAAAAGCACCCCTGATTTCCTCCTGCTACCTTTTCCCGTTGAGCCTCAGTGGAAGTAAACATGGCCGTAGATTGCCAACCATGCATCTTTAGCCATCATAAAATGACACACTAAATGAGACATCACCGGGCACCGGGGTCGGAGCGCTGGCTGCGGTGTGAGTGGCCGGTCCCGGTTGTTGTTCCGTAGTCGGTCGGCTGAACAGCGCGCATCATCGGACCCACGGGTCCCCTATTCGCAGCAACGGATTCACCCTCGGAACATTTGGAGCATAGTATTACAACAACGACAAAAAAAAACATAAATTTCTGGTCCATCTCTCTCCGGCCACGGAAGGGGAGAAGGAGGAGAAGGAGGAAACGGTTATCGCCCTCTCCGGTCCTTTTGCTGTTGCTGGTGATGGAGGAGAAAAAAAAATCTGTTTTATGTGTCCTCTCGGTGTGGCCTGGTGTTGTGTGAGATCGGCACTCGAGCGGCTGTGACGCGTCACTTGGGTGGGTGGGTGGGTGGGTGTCGATGGGTGGGAGTCGGTGGGTGGTGTTACGATCTCCAACCGTTTTGAATGGACCACGCATCATCGGTGGCGGTTCACCGAGTTGGTTGTGGAATGGTGGAATGGTGGCCACTGAAGCGCGTAAGTCATCTGAGGCCGAACGAACGAACGGTTGCCACTTACCACCCCCAACCACCACCACCCTTTTGGACTGTTTGACCGGCGAGAGCGCATTCTAGAGAGCCAGAGTCCCACAACACCAACCAACCAGCCGCCCAGCACTAAAACTACTGTCGGTAAATGAGTGCGACTTATTTTTAGCCCCCAGTCGCCAGTTGGTCGCCAGAAATGAGGTTAGCGCGACACTGGCACGGCAATGGCACACTATGGCAACGGCACCGTTCTTCCCATTCCATTCCGTTCTACCGGCAAGACCTAACCGGATTCTTGCGTGAAAGAGGGAAAATATTCAAATATTTCACTCGTTTGTTTGCTACGGGATTCCATCCGAAGACTTTTGGCATTGCCTTCGAGAATCGAGAAAATGAAATTGGACGAATCAGACGGTCCAGCCCCTCCCGGTGCGGCCTGGCCACGGTTGGCAATTCATCACACTTTTTCCTAACCACCCATTTGCAATTTCCCCGGACGGACGTACCGGGTACTGGGTGTCGTCCGTCCAGTGCCAGTAGTGCGTCAACCCATTGCTCGGGCACCCGGGCTCGGACTTAGTACGTTTCGGGATGGGCATCAAGCAAACCAAGCGGAAGCACCACTCACCCCTTTCCCCTGGCGAGAAAGGGATTGTCCTTGTGCGACATTCTTGGTGGAGATTTTCCAGCCGCACGCTCGGCATCGCGGTGACCGCGTTTTTTGTTTTTGTTTTTTTTTTGAGTCGGTTGCTTTCGGTCTCAACCTGCAGCAGAGATCGTTCCCCCATTGCCTCCTTGCCTTGGCCTTCATTTTGTGTTGTGGGAAAAACACGACCACCGCTGGCAGTCACAGTCTCAGCATCCCAGCAGGCCAGTCGAGCGCGGCGCCAAACATTTTCCCCATTAATGTCTCAGTTCCCACGGAGAGAGAGAGAGGGGCTTCGGGCACAAAATGGCAAATAGTTTCGCGGTCAAATCTTCATTCTTTTATAAATTAAAAACAGCTTCGCTGCCACAGCTCCGTGCTGCTGGTGCGATGAACAGTTGCAGCAGCAACATCTGGCGACCGAGCACGATGGAAAGCGCAAAACAGGTTCTCGAAATGGACTCGATGCAACCGCAAAACCGGTTTTGCTCATTGGTAATCGGACTCCGAGTTGAACGGGGACTATGCTCCGGTATGCTAGTGTTGCTTAATAAAAGTTAAATTGGAAGATGCTCTCTGGTCTTTGAACGCAAAAGTATGCTTCTCGAAGCTGCATATCTTAAGGTGGGGGAAGAAGTTGTCTGCTGGTGGCCTTAAAATCGCTTAAAACCTTACATGTGACAAGAAGAAACGAACGACAGCCTCGTAGCGTTGCTGAATGAACAGTCGGACGAGAGACATTTAAAGATTGCTTTAGTGCTCCACATTATGTTTTACTTTTTATATTTTTTTAAGTCTAAGTCTAACGCAGTCCATAGCCTCTGCCTAGGAAAAGCGGTACATCTTGCCATTCACCGTCAGAACGAACGGGATTGCTCCCACAAAAAGAAGATGTTTTGCTGCCGATGATGCATTCTAATGCCGTTGCTGGCTTATGCAGTTGTCTCGTGTCCAGAACGTTTCTTCCAAACGGCGTACCGTCTGGTCACTTCTTAGCATGTCCTTCGCCTGCACCGTGCACCTACTAGCTGTTGATAACAAGTGCTCGAGATCACGAGCACGACTTTTCGGTGCACTGGAGACGCTGTATGCATTTTAAATCGTTTCCCTTTTTTTCATCAGCAACTAGGCGTCTCCATCGTGGTCAGCATACTTTGCAGGTCTCCGTCACTGATTCCACTGCCACTGCACTGATCTGTCTTGCCTGGTTATGGTCATAGACCACATGCTCGGACCACGATGCACCTTCGTCGTCACCTTTACACAATACGTGCCTTCGAGACAGTCCTTCGACCCAGACGGTCCACTCCTTTTACCAGCATGATTATGTTTTCATTGAATCAGTATTACCCCCCAAAAACTTCGCAATCGTCGCATCCGTCCGCTTCCGTCCCGTGTAGGGGAATCGTGTACTCGTAAGCCGGACCGCCGACAACAGCAAATTCCCCGGGACCACTCAGCAGTAGCAGCCACACATTACCTATTGCATCGTTCTACGACATGAATATGTATGGTTTCGGCAGATCGTTTTATAGGACCGGCCCCAACGGAACTCTTACTGCTCTCCTCCGCCGAAAACGAAATGCAACAGCCACTGAGCCACGAAATGCTGTTACCGTTCCGTCCCCTTTCCCTCTGCAACCGAATGTCGCCACAGAAATTCAAATTAAATCTCGTTCACACCGAACGTAAAATGATCGCACCCGGCCCTTTTCCCGACCCTTTCCCGGCCTTGGTTGCTGCTGCTTCTGCTGCTGCTGTTTGTCAACTGGTCACCGAGCTAACCGGACCGAACAGTGGGCCCCACGATTGCCGGGGCCTTGCATTTCCTTCACGAAAATTGTTACCAAACAGCAGCACCAGCAGCAGCAGCAGCAGCAGCGGTACCAGCGGAGCGATGTGGAATTTGATTATTTTAAGAGAAATTTAATAAACAAAACAAAAGCACGAACCCCTTTTTGGCCGGCCCCGTGGTGGTGGCCACGAGGGGCCGCAAAGGGAGTTTGCTAAATGGATTAAAATGTTCCAGGCCCCCCGGTTGTACGGGTTTCGGGACGATATCGTTCTCGAGCAACCCGGGCGAGAGGAGTGTTCGGAAGGGGGCCTGGATGAATTTGGCCAAATATTTTTCACCCCCCCCCCCCCCTTCCTCAAAATGGGCAAAAGGGTAGCCACGCGGGAACCACCCAACGAGAAGGAGAATTTTCTCCGATTTTCCGTTTTGAGCCGACTGTTTGCCAACATTTTTCGCCGGTTTTCCTTTGCTGTTCCGTTTTTCTTTTCGTTTTTCCCATTGTTCCTTTGGACTCTCGCTCGATACGTCCCACAACGCCCTGTTCTTACCTTTCCATTCCATTTGCCACTTCATTTCCCGAGGATTTCTCGGGAAAACATTTTTCCAAACTCTCCGTCTGCATCATTCAGCAGGAATGTTTCTACGGTTGCAGGGTAACATATTTGAAATCGAAAAAAGAGAAACAAGAAAAGGAAATCCTTCATCCAAACCGGTTGACCCAACACCACAGGCCACACACGAACACACCGACACACGTGCGCACACATGTAGGGGATACGCCGGATGGAAAGTCTCTTAGAAAAACGCAAAAATCGATCTCAAAACCGGTCGCTACCGGGCGGGGCGGGGGCTGGGAAGGGAAGGCCAATCAGAAACGTGAAACAGGATCCCAGTGTTCCTGGGAAAACGGTTTTTGAAGGAAACCGTTTGGTGACCGGACCGGCCAACACCCTGCTCGAGACGGGATCGAGTGCGAAACGAGTTCTGCTTCTTCGTCTCGTGTTTTTTGTTCTTCAATCTTTTACCTTTCCCTGCACCACGGTCACCGGGTGGGAGGGGGGTGGGGTGTCGATCAGTGAAGATAGCACGATATGATCGTTCTCCCAAGCGTCGTCGTCGTCGTCGTCGTCGAGTAACCCCGGGGGTCGTGACGGAGAACGGCTATAAATAGCGCTTAAAAGTGTGTTTTCCATGGATGGTGCACCATGTTTTGGTCGCCTTCGTCGTCGTCCGAGCTCCGGCCATACTTATGAGCCGCACCCTGACCAGGCCTGGCCTGGCCTGTCAGCACGTTGGTTTGAGGTTCCTGCACACGTAGCACAGCTCGATCGATTGCGCAGAATGGCGCCAATGCCAGCGGTTGGCCAACCTTGAGAGAGCGCACACAGCGAGAATGTCTCAATCTCGGTGGAAACTGTAGCTGGGTTTGCTGGGAAGTGGAAAAGTGTTAGCGAACTTATGTCGCTGGACGCTGCGAGTTCTAATGGAGTCATTTTCAAAAGGCAATCACACCACGGAATGCGAAAGCAGCCGGGAAACGGGGGGAACGGAAACGAAATCCATCGCTGCTCGCCAGCTAAAAGCTGGCTTCCTTGTTGACAGAAGTCGGACACGATATCATCAGCTTCAACTGCAAGCTGCAACTGGAACTGAAATGAAAATCGGATCTCTGCTCGCGGAAAGCGTTCATCGCATTTTCAATTACACTTTCCAAGAATATTGCGAACATTGATGCACTGGGACCATCGACTTTTCATCGGAACTATTCATTACAGCATGTCGATTCTACTATGATTGAGCGTTGAACGATTCTCGTGAACTTTTCCTGTGAATCTTTTGCCCGTAAATGCCCTCTTTTAAACGATTATTTACACTGTTTTATAGGCAGTATGTACGACACAATGTAAACAAATACTGCAATTCCTGCTACTACGATATTAATGATCCAGTCGTCACGCGGCGCTGTCATTTGTCAACGCAAATGTCAAATTACATTTAAATTGCCCGCGGTGCTCCGTTTCATCCGACAGCCGTGTAGAAATGTGTGTTGCATGTTCCACTCCCAACACGCGCGCGGATCAATAATTAGTGACTATTAGGGATAATGAGGCACCGGCACTGGCATCGGTCGGGTGGCCGGTTAGATCGTTATCACCAGGTGATGGTGAAGTTAAAGTTATTAAATCACCCCGGCACCGACCAATCGTGAATCGGGTGTGTGTGAGTGTGTCCGGTGTGTCCGGTTCTGTAACGGCAATTCGCGACCCAGAGAGAGAGAGAGAGATAGAAAGAGAGAGAGAAAATAAAAACCCCGTCGAGTCATTTAATCGCTTCTTTAGCGAGCAAAGGGGTTGCCCTAATGAACCTTAAGGTTGGTTAATAGCATCCGGCTTCAAACACTTGAATCCACACCGCAGACCAACGCGCCCGAGAAACGCGGCCCTCTCCCTATCCCCTTTATCCTTTCACCTTTCACCGTTTGTAAGTGTGCCGCGACGCGACCACGCCGCGACACGACGCCCGGAGTAACGTTGGACAAACACAATTAATCATTCAATCAATCTTTATTTGCTCTGCCATAATTATAATCAAATAAGCCACAGCCAACCCGCTAGTGGGTGTTCCGGGTGGGTGTCACGCTGGTGGCGCTAACGCCCATCAGGGTAAACACCGCCTGCCCCAAGCTCGAAACCACCACGCCGTTGTTTTGCTGGGAAATTAGCTGTCTAGCGTGGTATCTAACGCCGCGTATCGCAACTAATGCAGTTGTCTGGCGCGTTTTCGCGGATTGGCCGCGGTGCCAGCTAAATAAACACCTTCCGATCAGCGGCACCACCTCCCAACGTTGCTCCCCCGACCGCCTGACCTGGATCTGATAGTGAACGACGACCGGGAGTGCAATCATCGGACCACCGGAAGCGAAATGGTTAGCCGAAGCTCCCTCTCTCCATTATGCTGCTCCAGCTGCTGGTGCCGTTGGTGCTGTTGGTGCTGGTGCTAGTGAATAAAAATAATAATCATAATCAACCCTCCCAAACCAACCAACCATCCAACCATCCACCATTCAACGCTCTACGCAAAAACCCGGAACGAAAGCAAATTGTTTTTTCTCTCTTCCGCTTCGCTTTCCCTCCCGCCTCCGAGGGGATGGGTGCTCTATCCACGTTTTTATCGCACCTAGTTGGCAATACAAATTATTATTATCCACTCGAAATGCGGCTTAGCACGCAACGTTCAATCGCCACTCGCCAGGAACCGGCGACCCCGGCGCCGGTGCGATAAATGACCCTCGAATGTCGGAACCCCAAAAACCACTTTCCGGAACATATTTTTGAAGGCCAGCGGCCCTTCATTTTGAGGTGATTGTATGTGTGTGTGGGTTAGAGAGAGGAAAGAAGGGAGTAGGGTGCATGTGCGATTAGTGTTGTGCAAAACGCGAGGAAGAGCATCGATTCCCGTGAGCAATCGATCGGGAATCAAAATCAAACACCAAACAATTACCTTTAACTGCACGCCAAATGCCGAGCCAAGAGAACCGGGCAGCCGGCAGCAAGCACGGCTTTAGAGCGGTTTCGGTAGCTTTATTGATCGTTGGTCGATGGTCGATAGGTTGAATTTGAACGGTTTCAAAGGAGAGAAGAACAGCATAAGGAACACCAGCTGCAAGCAATTTATCGTCCTTCTGTACGGCATGATCGTAGAGTGGATTGAAAGCTTGAGTAACTTGTTTAACAAAAATCATATTTTATTGCCAGCATGGCAGTAATCAAAGCAAAATGGAGTTTATGGGATTATGTAACACAAGCAATTGCTCTGTTATGTTAGGATTTCTTGGAATTGTTTGCAGCATTGCGTAATTGTAGAATAATATTTGATTGCATAAAATTCTTCGTTCATGAACATTTTTACTTTTCACCGGAATTTATTTCACGCATCATCAATTTTGCTGTTTAAAGACCTCGCGATCCAGTGCTGCTGTTTTTGTAGCATCGAAAATCCACAACATAAAACCCACGGGAAAAGCTGCGAACATTATCGAACCCGATGAGCTCCGGGATACTCGGAAGCTGGACAACCGACAGCCACTGTCTCTCTCCCTCTTCCCGCCCCCTTTAACTACCGTGAACGATGAAAAAGGACGAGAGCAAACAATCAAGCATCAGCAATGAGCAGGATAACCCGGGGGAGAAAAAATGGAAAATCATCCCACGGCGACTCTCATTCCACGAAATGGTTTCATCAGCAAACGAGCGAAACCCATTGGCACGTCCGAAGCTGCCCGGTGCCCGGCAAGGTGCCCGGACACCCAAACCCCCCCAACCCCTCCGGGCGGACGAAAGGTGTGCGAACGAGTAAAATTATGCTTCTAATGGCGATGCGGCATAAATTAGATTTCCATTCCCCGGCCCTGGCGGGAATGCTACATGAAATTGAACACAATTTTCTGTTCTCCGAGGACCGGGCACCGGGAATCGGTTCCGGTGTTAGTTCCCATCTTCCCGGGCATGATCGGACCCGGGGGCTGGCATCGACAGAACAGAGAGGCCGCCATCGCCATCGCCGATGAACCTCGCATCGAAAAGCCCCGAAATGGTTTCGTGTTTTTTTTTCTCATCGTGTACACGGAAAACGCTTCATAATAAAGTAATGCGGATGAGAGTTTACTGTGTGGTTGTGTTGTGGCCATTGCGTTGCCGAGTTCCTAACTACGGACCCTTGTGCTTGGCCGATGATTGGCTTATGGTTTCGGGACCATAGTCGAGATTCGGTTCGCGCCACTTCCCTGGGTGCTTCTGATTTTCTGGCGCCATGTTTTCGGGTATTATTCGAGGTACGGCCTTTCGCATAAACAGAGTTCCGGGATTCAGGCGTTATTTTGTTCTTTGTTTTATTGTATTGTTCTGAGCGAACAAGCGGCTGTGTGTGTGTAGTTGCATGACAGGTTAATGTGCATGGATTGAATGAGAATAAAGGGTAGGGGCTCGGAAATTTCTCTGTGAGTTCAGAATTATGTCATAAATTCCAAAGAAATGTTCAAAAATCACAACTTTTACAAACACTTTGTTCAACTCTTCAGCTGATGATGATGAGACCTACCTCTTACCCCTATACAAGTCTGAGAAGGACGAATTTAGCTATAGTTAAAATAAGGATATAATGGCCTTATCCTTTTAATATTGCCTATTTTTCTTCTGGATACCTGACAGAGCATCAAGATAGTACAACTTCTGGAATTGAGAAGCTATTTACTGTTCATATAACCGATTGAAAACGATATTTCAATACCAGACATTTGAAGAATTAAGTGGCTAATGGGAAAAAAAACATCCCTAATCATAATAACTTCAAGTGAATGTGTATGCAGATAGAATACTTTGTGTACCATGTTTTATGAGTGTTATAATTATCCAAATGTTTTAGGGGTTTTCGTTTTTAAAAGGCTAAAACAAACAATATAATCATCATAGAACGCCAGTATCCGACCATGACCATGACTTGCCTTCGTTATTTGGTGACATTATTTGTTGTCAAAAAATTGGGTGCCAACTATTGCTTTTTCGATTGACATTTTTAAAGAGCTGTTAAGGCTTTGTACGAACGATGCATATAAAGTCCGTGATATGCATCCATAACCTTCGCATAATAACCATCCATTCCTGAAATTCTAGAGTGCTACCTGAGCACGAGCGTGCATGTGTGTTTTTGCTAATTATTATCAGATTAAGCCTGATAGCACTAGTTCAGTTGGTAAAGTTCTTGGCACGCTTGAAACTATTCTATCCGGAGTAGTATATTGGGATAATGAACAGTCAATTCCTTCTAAGGAATTCAATATATTGCCATAAGCCTTGACCTAGTTTGCAAACTCAATTGGCTCCAAATCCTACGCCGCAATCGCTAGCAGTACCGCAAGCAGCATGCAAATGAAGCCATACTCCCCCTCCCCTTTGGCCCGTGGTACGAAGTGAGTTCCAATTTTAGGCAACCGGCAACATCTGCTGTGCTGCTCACAGGTGAAGTCTCTCGATGGCTTCGCCTCCGGTTGCCACTGCCGGTAGGCCGTACCAGGCCCCTATCAACCAGATGACATCCATTAGGTCGAGGTAGGCGCCAGGCCTGTCAATCGACCCGCATCGATCGATCAAGCTGCGCAAATGGTGGGGAGCGAAATGTTTCTTCTATTTCTTTTCGATTGACACCGTACCCTTCCTTCGGTTTAGCTCAAGGGACGTACTGAGGCTTCAAACCCAAAACCGGTTCCCAAGAGGGGTTCGAATTACGCTGGGCGCAACAACACATCACGACGAAACCGCAAACCACCTCGCTTCAAATCAGCGAACAGCAGGTTGGATATTGATCGTTAAAGATGTGGAGGTTTGGAAACAGGTTCCAGCAGGGAGTGTGATTGCCGCGAACTCGATTGCCACTATCGTCACCACTTTAAACAATAGATAATGATTCCCAAATCACTTACCATAATGATTACCATCCGCAAAGCGCAAATCTCATTTCTTCCCTTCCAAAAACCCGCAAACCAGGTCCGATAACGTTTCAACAGGTAGCAAACATGCATTTGAACCAACACCACCACCACCACCTTCCACTTTGTGGCCACTGTGGCAGCATGTATGACCGGTGGAAGTAATCCAATTGCCCCGAAAACCCGCTCGAGCGCGCTTCAAATCTCGCGCCCAATGCCAAAGCAGCTGCTGTGTATTTTTGTCATCAAAACCCCCCGTCGGCGATGATCTTTCGGTTCATCATCGCATGTCCCTCTCCCCTCCGTCACCTCACCACCACCTGCAGCTGCAGCCGCTCCACGAAACTACTTTTCAAATTAACCACACACGACTGGCTTCCATGCTACCGGCGGATACGCCACGTTGACCGTGACTCGTTTCGCTCGTCGGTTGTCGTTGGTCGTCGTGCGACGTGGCCGCGGCATCATCCTTTACGGTTCGTATCATCCAACCGTATACCGAAGGCATTTCCACTATAATCCCTCCTCCATCGTCAGGTTCGGTCAACATGTGTTGAGCGACGACGACGACGACGACGACGACGATGAAAGCGAATGCGGAGTCTCATTCAACCTGTCTGTCCTGTGCAACCGGTGCATATCCCGTTTAACGTGCCTCACGACCGACCAACGACGACTTGCCGGACGAGATCGTGATGAGGCGGCTGACGAGACGGGACCAAAGGCGACGTAAAATCCGGAACACTGAAAACCGGAACGGAATGTACGGACGGAAATGGGAATCATATCTAAGGAGCAGCGCCCCGAGCAACGAAAGAAGCCGGAAAAAACACGCACACACACACGTGCTCCAGACACAAGGAGAAAAGGCGTATCAGCTACCATCAGGCCGTGATCGACACCCCCGGGGGGGAGGAGGGGATCTGGAATCTTCTCTTCAGCCGTTGTTTCAAGGTGTGGCGATGTGCGTTCACGGCGCCAAACGCAAATCAAGGACTTAATGGAATGGCGGCTCAAGTTCAGGGCGCGACTGACGTTTCGCGTGTTCTCCTGTGTGCCCGTGTGTTCCTTGGTGTCCTTTTCCCCCAACTGCACTTTGAAATCAATCTCATTGTGCATCCATCCAATCTCCTCTCTCTCTCTCTCTCTCTCTCTCTCTCTCTCTCTCTCTCTCTCTCTCTCTCTCTCTCTACGTCGCGACGCATACGCTCGCGAGCTTCTGCTTGTCGAAGGAAATTAGAAAAGCGTCGACAACGACAACGACGACGATGATGATAACGACCCGGAGCGGTGCATCGCGGTCCCTGTGGAGGTTTGCGAAAGGCGCAAGCTGCGAGCTAATTGAATTTTTCCACACAAAATCTCGCTGCTTTTAATCGAAATTTCAATTTCCTTTCCCGCGTAGAGTAGAGTCCTCCCTCGGAGGACTCTTTATCACTCTGGGCAAGCTGGGAAAATAACACCTCCCGAGGTACGAGAGAAAAATGGAAGCAAAGATCGCGTGGCCTGACGCGATTCCCCGAAGGGATCGTGTGACTCACTCGAAAGGACTGCGGAGGACTGCGATTCACAGGGAGTGTGCAGCACTCACACCAACGGCACGGCACAACGCAATCAGTGGACAGACAGGTCCGTGGTGCTTAGTGCTGCTGCCGTGGTTTAGCGCAAATTATGAATTGCTCCGATGGCGCCATCGACTAGACGACGACGACGACGCCCACCTCCGCACCTGGATGCTATTATCAAACATTATCATGGCCCCCGCCTGTTTCACTCTGGTGTGGCCATTGGCGTGAGGATTTATCTCTTTCATTTTCACTCACCACGGGTGGTAGGTGCGCGTTGGCGAAAACCATAATCTTCAGCGATTTCGATCGGCAACACTCCCGGGAACGAAGCGTTTCCATCAAATTTGCTGCTCTCTGCTTCACTGCCTAAGGTATGTTGCCGAACAGTGGAGCATAATTTCATTCCCGTTACCTACATGAGGGTTGTCGATGAAGTTGAATGTCACACATACACACAGCTACACACGTACGTACACACATGAGTAACAGTTTCTAGCAAAACGGTACAGCGTCGTGCTTGATGGTTTGATCGTTGGCCAGCTCAACATAACTGCTTATGGGTTTTTTTTTTTTGGTAAGAGGGGTCCCGATTTTTATGTCGTTTGCCGGAATGCAGCCATGATTCGCACGAGACAAACCGTCTGGAGAGGAGGGACAACGGGAATGCATGCTTTGGCCACGTAAAAAGCGATCCCAAACTGGAGCGGGTCCAGCAGTCGACGGCCTGATTCAAGGCCCCGTGTCTAGGAGGAATGGAACGCGACGCCGCAAACCATGGTTCAGGGTCTATGGTATGCCCTGGCACTTGCGCACACACACAAACACATACAGGCACCGGCCATCGAAGTCAATCTAGAACAAAAAAAACTGGCTGACTTCTGGCAGCGCACATAGACGACGACGATCACGACGACGACATAGACGAGAGAGAAAAGAATTTAAAATAAGCGAAAGCTCGCCACCCCGCGTCCAGTAGTAGTTGGGAAGCATTTTTATGCTTCTACTTCACTATCCGGTGCTCCACTTACGACGCACGACGGGCGGCACGACAAACAAAAAAACTGTAGCAGCCAAGTTTCGCTTGTTACCAGCACCACGAGCAGCGCTAGCAGTAAGCAAGCAGCAATGGCGCACAAAGAGGAGCCAAGCATAAACTATCGCAACTCCTCATAGTGCTAGTGTGTGCACGCTCGTGTGTGTGCTGTTCATGGCCATTTTTTACGATCTCGTTACGCCGTCGTCTCGAAAGCCGTTCAAAAGGAATGTTTTCTCCGGTCACCGGCGCCAAGACACGGGACCGGGAGTCCGGAGGAGCGTGCAAATGCGAAAAATGCATCAACTATTTTTATGCATTCCAGCCCCGCTTTTCCATCCTTTTTATCCTGGAGGAAAGAGAAGGGTAGAGAAGAGAGAGAGGGAAGCTGGGAGCTTTCGTTTGGCATGTCATGCGTTCACGCTTGAGCGGCATAATGTCTAATGAAGAGCGGTTCAGCAGTTGCGGTGGCCATCCTTTATCATCCGGCAACTAGCCGCCCATCGTGCCTGTGGCCCCTGCGGTCCCCGGAATCGTGTAGCAGTAATACCAAAGTATCCTTACGCGATTTTCCTTTTGCCGTTTTGTTTTTGGCTTAAAATTTGGCACTAAACCCCGTTCCTCTCGCTTCGAGCTCAGCGGACGGTGAGGATGGCAACGCAATGACAACAACTACAACCCCCACCCCCTTCCAAGCACCCGTTTCAAGGTTAATGAAATCAAGTGAAAGGGTGGTTGTGTGTTGGTGTGTGTGTGTGTGGCGCAAAATTTATGACCATTTCATGCTAATCATTTAATCATTTTTCATTCTTAATTGGTACGTTTCACGTAGCGCACGATACACCAAGACCAAGGGTGAGTGAGCGTGAGAGACACCGAGATTCGTCATCATCGTCGTCGTCGGCGTCGCCGTCGCCGTGGGAGTGGAAGCGGTTCGTGCATAGTTAATGTAGCACTGATGCGCACCGATCTTATCTTTTTGTGGAGATTGAGATGCTCACGTTCTCGGAACACTTCCCCTCCGTCCCGTCCCGACACTGTTTGTGCCATTTTAATTTCTGGATTGAAACGTGAGTAAGTGAGATGAGGTTTTGCGACGCGGAAGCGAAGGGAGCGA
>NC_064874.1:43046902-43061902 GCF_943734745.1 Anopheles darlingi
ACACACCAGTAGACAAACAATGAAAAGCAAGCGATAGATCGAAGAATCATTTCATCCTAAGTCATCCTTATTTTTCTAGAAACACTTTTTTCTTCACAGAATCTTTTTTTCGTTTTAGGAAACATGCTTCTCATTTCAAAAAGTCTTAAGGAAAACAATATTTCTCTGATCAAAAGCAGCAACTGCAGTGAAGCTTCCAAACGAAAAATGAATGTGCTATTAGTAGGATTAGAAGGCATCCATACAGCAATAGTAGCCACTTCAAATCGATATCGATAATCGCTTCTCAATTACGATCAAAAGGCGAAGCGGAATGGTTCCACGTCATCGCTCCATTCTATCGTAATTCGATTATTGGAAACAAGGACTGCAAATGTTCAAAAGGGGATTTAGATACTACTTCTCTGTATGCTGTATTTATTATTGTATCTAAGCCATTCTAAGATGCGTTGAATTTAACAACTCTTATAATCACCCCTCAAATGGTCGATTTTCCATCCAGCAGTGCCAAAACCTGACCTTTTCCTTCTATTGCGCAACTATTTGTCATCCGCATGGGCTGCTGTTTCAGTTCAATATAAGCCAACTCCAAGACATTGATACGACTTTCACCTTAGAGATTTC
This sequence comes from Anopheles darlingi, assembly GCF_943734745.1. Taxonomy (NCBI): domain Eukaryota; kingdom Metazoa; phylum Arthropoda; class Insecta; order Diptera; family Culicidae; genus Anopheles; species Anopheles darlingi. The sequence continues at coordinate 43,047,527 of NC_064874.1, forward strand.
CTGTATCGATCAATAACTCTCCTCCTCCGTAAGATCTTGGGATGAGCTTTCATCTAGAAATGCTTGCAATCGAGCTGCCCATCTTGACATTATTATACTCTCTCCCACATTTCAATAATTTGTAAACAGCTCAACATAATCCCGGCCGGTTTTTCTTTTACTTCAAAAATTGCCAAAGCAATAAACACTTGCACACGCCGCGCCACCCGCCGTCCGGTGGCGGCATTAATCAGCTTAACAAACAACGATTAGCAGCGCCCGAACCAAACGATGCCAACCGATGGGCTAACTGCCTGGCGGGTTCCGAGCTCCGACCGGGACTCGGAATTGATCGAATCGAGGCTTACCAGCGTGTCAGAGGCAGCTGTCAAGATTCAGGCAAACTTCTTTTACCAGCGCTTTTGATGCCGCGAAAGGCCACGTTCACAAGAAACCTCGCGGACCACGCCCGTGTCCGATGCTCTCATTATCGGCTATCGGAGAGGTCTTCTGGCATCGTCGCTTACCGTGCGATACGATTCGATGCCGATGCCGCTGCCGATGCCGCTGCTGCTGCGAAACGAATTAGCCGGATGATAATTAAGTTCACTTTCAAGTTAAATCTAATGATACAGAAAGTTTTCTCCGCAGCGCAGAGCACCGGGTTCTGCAGAGGTCCTTCCTCTGCACACGTCGTCCCCTTTCCCACGACATTGACCGGTTTGATGGTTCATTTTGGTAATTCAATTTATCCTCGAGTGATTTCGTTGCGAGACCGGTTGCGGCGCTGGTGGTGGTCGTGATCCGCGAGCTTAAAGCCGCCGGCGAAAAGATTAGTTCTCGGTAAAAAGAGTACGCATCGAGAGGCCCAGCGCCAAGGCGCGATCGAGACAGCGACAACGGACGATGGTGTGACGATGTGACGATGTAGACGATGTCCCCTCGCAACGAAGCTGTCACTTTTCGGGGCCTCTTTTACTGTTGCAATCATCATATCGTCACCGACCGGCTGTATCCCGTGACCAACAATCGAAAGCAATTTTAAGCTCACTCAACTGGTGCCACCACCACTACCACCACCACCGGGCACCAGTAGCTTGACCATATTCCACCGACGAACGCTCCCCGATGACAGCAGCTAAGCCTCGGCCTCGGTATGCGAGGATCACGACGAACGACGCCAGCACACAACATTGATGGCACTTCAAGCGAAGTGAATATCATCGCTGCCACGCGCCACGCAGCCACGCAGAACGTACCGGAACACGCCGAGAAGCACCGAGGAGCGGCCCATCCAGCTGCCAGCCGCTAGCTTATCACGCTGCACGCTGAGTACCATGGAGTCGTCTGATTACATTTTCTGCGCGTCGCTCCGGCTCCGGCGAAAATCAAATGCCTTTGATGTGCGATGGAGGTCAGGCCAGGCCGGGGATGGTCCGATGACGATGTTTGGCGTCAACGAGACGGGGTGACCGGTATCACCCAAGCACCAATCCGCGACCGCGCCTCCGCCACTCGCGAAGACACAGACACAGGACGCAAAAAGTCACAGTTGGGTGGAACCATTTTCGGGAGTCATTACGCGATGTCGCGGCCAATCGTTTTATGCGCAACATAACATCGCGCGTTGGTTTTGTTGCGGATTTTCCGATCGGACTGTCGGTCACCGATGGCGAATGTGCATAAGGCCATCCAAGCGAATGGTTCTAATAAGCAAATTAAATGTCGAATGCCCCCCTAGTGATTGCGACTGATCATCCAAAACTAATCGTCCACTCAAGAGGTGTTGCCAATTGCAACGGAGGAATCAAGAGACAACCTGTGAGCTTTGGAGCGGCAGTTCGCTTTATATTGTGGAGCTACAAATTTAGTCTCTTTTCACGTTTTAAATTATTTCTTGACTCCTGATGCTAGGCGCATCGCGCACCTTTTTTATACTCTCCTTGCGTAACGTAACTCTTCTCGCGTAACGTAACTCCTACACTTGTCATTTCTAACAAGAGGGCATCTAGCTAATGAGGAGCGAATTCGATTGTTTCCATCCTTCAGATTTCTTTTTTGGTTTTTCCACAAATCGTATGCAGCTCGATCCGGTTTGAGCAACCTTTAAGATGATTAATCGAATCCGTGCTCAACAAATTTGCTCCGTAAATACTCTTCCTGCTCTCTCATCCCAAAATCTCACTAACACCATCTTCTAGTGGAACATAAACAAACCAAAACCCCACTTCATTCTCCCAGTTGGGACGCGGAACCACAATGTTCGGCCACAAAAGTGTCTCCAGTCGATGGCGCCGTCGCCGGCGTCGTGGGCGTCGTCGAAGGGGACTTATCAATCACAATCAATCTCCTAATTAATACACACACCGCACACTTAAGCTCGTGCCAACCGCAGCCACAGCAGCGTTTAAAGTGAAGCACTGCTGCTGCTGCTTCCGCTACTGGTAGCGGTGTTGGCGATGCTTGAAAAGCTACGAAGAAGAGGTTCGAACGAAGACACATCCATCGACATCCGGGCAGGCAGGTCCTACAGGTCCCGGAAGCGGAACGACACGTTCCGCAGTTGATGTTTGCAATGTACTTCCGCTTTCGGCTCGGCCGTGATGAAGCACCGGCCGAGAGAATACCCGGGGGAGGGGGGGTCTCCGTCCGCGGGACAGTGTAACTTTTAAATCAAATTAATTTCACCCCCTCCTCGGCCCCCACCAGTCCCGGCAACGGCGAATGGCGGTGAAGCAACTTCGGGAAAAGACGGTCCCGGTCCTGAAGCTCCGGAACCTCCGAAGGTGGCGCCTCGGCACGTTTCTGCTCAGTCAACAATTCACCGTCGATTGCCGGTACCCGTGCCAGTGCCCTCGGACTGCCTGTCTGTCCCAGCGTTGGTGAACGCACCAGCAGCAGGCACCTTATTAAATCACCGTTTCGTCTCCTTCTCTCTCTCTCCTTTATTCCCGGTTTCGATCGACAAGGACCGGCGAGTTGACGATACTACGCACAGACAGATAAATGGAGGTGGCACTAGACACGAGAAGAGTGGTCCGGGGTCCAGTGAAATCAGAAGAACACACGCGACCCGGAGCCCACGGAGCAGACTGACAAATGACAGACGTTAAGGTATTGACGAAAAGTCTATCCAAGCTGCTCGAGGAGGAATCGAGCAGGTCCTTGACGTGCCAAGGTCGTATGGCAGTACATTTTGATGAAAGCTGATCGCTCCTGTGACGCCACGGCACCGGTCCAGGCACCTGTCGAATTGCTGAAAATGATGAAACACTAATTGAAGTGATAACAGGTCAAGGCGGAGACCATCCACTCCAAACAGGAGATTGTGAAATCCGAGTCCATAATACGATACGGTGGCACACGGGACCAGAGACGTGGAAAACGTGAAATTACCGCTTAGTACAGCCCCTAGCACACCCAACGTTCCGCCTTCAATCGACACTTTCACAGAATGGAAGCAAATTTTATTCGTTCACCAGCGAAAAGGCTCCGTTTGGTGCGGATTGAAAGTGGATTGATTGTCTTGCCTCTTGTGATCCTCTCTCTGCCTCCCATGACCCCACCCATGCATTGTGCGAAACGCTAACGGAAAGTGACACTTGGAAGCTCCACACGAAGTGGAAAGAGTTTCTCGTTCCTCGACGCTCTACTCCATCAATAATGTGCCCGAACAAACACGCCTATGTAACGCCAACACCGCCAAGATTGAGTGTTTTGTGGTGCTAGGGTGTGCGTGTCTGTGTGTGTGTGTGGTGTTGGAAGCACAGATGCGACAAAATAAAAACATAACCAACGCCTCTTAATGCCGGCGGCCTACGGAGTGCGGTGGTGTGGATGAAAAATTGGGCGCGATCGGGCGCTCAACTAAGCTTCAAATATTTACCCTCTGCTACCGGCGGCGCCTCACTTCAGTGCTTTCCTGCCTCTCTCTCTCTCTCTCTCTCTCTCTCTCTCTCTCTCTCTCTCTCTCTCTCTTGGTGTGGCTGTTGGAGCAGAGGTCGTACATTATGCGAAATCACGAGAGAGAGAGAGAGAGCGAGGCGAGGCCAACGAGGCTTAGAGAGAGTCTCCATAAAACTTTCACCCGATGGCATTTGCGGAAGCGCTCGAACTTCAGCAATCGATTTAAGGACACCGAGTATATTTATGTTGTCACCACCCCTTTGAGACGGGTGGGATGGTTGGTGGGACACCTGAATACCGTGAACTCGTGCGGGGGCTCGGGAATCTGACGGAATTCGATTGGATGTAAATGCGTTCGCGCCGCGTCGCCGACGCTCGAACTCCAATTTTCCCGAAAGCATGCTTATGATAAATGGATCAAACGTGGCGCAGAAGGCCGCCCGTTGGTTGGTGGAATTTCGCGCCAGTCATGACATTCATGCGTTGATGTTCACATCTCACCGTTCATCGACACCACACCGCCGGCGCTTCGATCAAACTGCCGGAAAAGTAAAAAAAACGAAAAAAAAATGGGAAAACCACCAGCGGTGATGACTGGAATAATGCCTTGTTATAAATTAGCCCTCAATAGTCGGTGTGCGAGCGAGCGAGAGTCCTTTACTGCTAGCTCAAAACACAGTACATCACATGTTGAATGTAAATATTTATCGTAGCAAAGCCTTTCGGCGAGCAAATTGATTGTGTGCCGTTGTTTCGGTTTACACAGTTTTTTCTATTGTATTTGCCCTGTTGCAATAAGCGATTACATCAATCGTGGTGCTGGTGGTTGAATCCTTGGCTGGAAGCTACCAAGGACTGGACGGAAGTAATCATGTTCAATAACCGCCCAGCATGAGTGTAATTTGTTTGCATTGTTTTTATTTTGATGTGTTACATTAGTGTATATGTTGTGTTAGAAACAAAGTGCCCAATAGGTGTGGCCAAACATCTTGTTTTACATAATTTCACTTGCGGTTCTCTTGTTCGGTGCGAATAAATTGTGGCATATATTATAACAACATTATAACTTACGAGCATAATCCAACCAGACAGGTAGTAGGATCTTTAAAAAAATTTAAAAATAAATTGCATTTATTTGAATTATTTCTCAGATGTTTACCAACATATAAGAACCGTTGTCTGAATGCTTAGAACGAGACTTGAAATTGATATCTAAGAGGTTCAAGTGAAAGCATTAGCGTAATTTACTGCTTAAGACTATTTTGCTACTCTTCGAAGTTGATTCGAGCAAATCGTCTTGAGCAAGATGAAAAGCATAAGAGCGAATAAATCCCTCAAGAAGGTTGTTAGAATTTTCTGGACATTTCCACCTAAACTTGAAGCAGACAAAATTTAATGAATATGGACTAAAACATTGGGTCTTGCTGACTAAAAGCGAACGTTGTATTTAGGGCAAAGTTCATGTTTCTACTTCAACCGGATTATGAAATTTCTGCTAAGCAAATCATCATCTCGAGGGACATGATGCGATTTATTGAGTGCTGGTTTCAACGAAACAATCGTCTGCATACCGTCAGGATCGGCTGCTTCCAGCTTTTTGAGCTTTATTGGGCCATCAGTACAGATCAGGTAAGTATTAACATATTCTTTAGAACACAGTGGCTCATCAAAATTCTCTGCGTTTTATAGACCCAATTTTGGTTCAGAACGCAGAGCTCACTGGTGATCGCATTCTTCCCCGAAAAGCTCCATAAAATCATTCCTATATAAACAAACTGTATAAGCATTTTATTTGATAAAAATGATACCTTTTCGACATGTGAAAAGTGGTTTCAACAATTTCACGCGTAGAATGGTTAGAGGATAGCTGGTTTGTGATGGCAAAAAAGCGGCGCGTTTGTGGAGATAAATAAATAATAGGAAAAATAGTTTAGACACCAGAATCAATCCAGTGAAGGAATTATCTCATGTCAACTATACCGACTGATTTATCGAAGAATATTGAAACTCCAACGTTTACCAACCCTCCCGAGAGGGTGCGAGGGCGCATGAGCCGGGCGATTTTTGCACCATATTTTATCCCACCGATCAAATAAACTTCCATTTTGCAAAACTTTTTTGCTGCTCGCTAGCTCTGCGCCAGCATTTTCCCTCGTTTTCCCTCTTTTTTTCTGCCGACAAACTCAACACGAACTCAACTGTAGCACACCGCCGGGGGTCAAAAATGATTCGCTTACATACACACACACACATACGCACACACGTGCACACGTGCGCGTGGTCAGTTGAGCAACAAATAAAAATTTGAAGCCACGCGTGGTGTGTCCGCTGCCAACTAGTAGTTGCCAACTCGTTGAAGGATTGAAGCAAAAACGGGAAAATGGAGAGGGGAAAAAACAGAAACAAAAAATCATTTTCCACCAGGATCACGTCGCCACTGATCTCGGGGCGGGAACGTGGCAGCAACGGCAGTGGTGGAGACGCGAGAGTCCCGTCCGGGTATCAGCAACCTCTGCCAGCAATAAATCATCAAAACTCCAAACGCCGGAGATGAAGCTATCGGTTGATTTAGCAGTGAAAAACAAATATTTCATCGTTAAATCTGCAGCGCCGAGGGTGGGGAAGGGTAGCGCAGCCGGGTGGGAAATGGCTGGTGTGCGTTGTGCCCGGGGTCCGATGGTCTCGAATGGTTGGCCAGACTTCAAGCACCGGGCGGATTCCAAAACGGATATCTGCCCGATGACCCTGGGCACGCAATTTTCTAGCATCCCAGCTTCCCCCTTTTCGCTCGGCCAGGGACATTTTGTTGATTTTCATTTTTATTTTCCCGATATTCTTTTTTGTCCATTTTTGGTTCTCTTGGCCATTGGCATCACACACACGTACAACCGCCAGCGAAGTAGTAACCAGACCAGAGTTGCAGAAAGAGAAGGAGAGTCAAGGAAGTGATCATAAATCAAATATTTACCTATTTCCGGTGTGTATCCAGTATCGGTGCGAGAAGAATGTTCCAACAGCAGTAGCAGAGGCTGCAGCAACGAATCGGTTGTCGTCACTCGTGCAATCCGTTACCACCGGTAGTGTCTGCACCGTGTAAACCTTTACCGGGCATTCCCGGCTTCAAGTACACAAATACACAAACACACACACGCACGCACGCCTAGCCAGTTGACCTGTTCGCCGTTGATGGTTCGCGGCCAACTGAGGGTTGAAACTCGGATGTCAAATTACCGCTGGCTGACGGGAAAACGCCGGCCCGTCGTCGTCGCCCCACCTTCTCTACCAACACTTGCTCTTTGCCGAGTTTGTTGAGTTTGCTGGATTATCTTGTTGAACCGCCGTCGTAGTCGCAGGCAGACGATCACGCTGGCCACTGTGTATAGGTGGTACTGCAAACCGGATCGATCGTAATTCGATACACACCATCACCATCAACTCGAACACCACCACCGATCGATGTGAAGCCAAACCAATTTCGCAGGATTCGTTTACCTCGTTTTTTTTTTCTACTACCTTCTCAACCCTTGACACTGCCGGAGAACACTTGAACACTACAGAACTGACCGGAACACACTCACGCACACACACACACACATGCGCACACAGGGACACTCACAGTCACTTACAAATGCCGGAAGTTATCCGTAGTGAGTGCATTCCACTGGCAAATATTGGATCATCCCCTTGGCAATGGATACTTTGATCCCCGGGGCCGACGTTGCTGATGTTGATGCTTGAAAGTTGAAAGAGTAAAGTTTCAGTGGACATTGCGTGGAACACACGGAAGCGGACACACTAGCGTATCCACTTTGCAGCTAAGTGGTTTAAGTCACGCACCGCATTCGACAAAAGTAAAAGCAACAACCTCAAGGAGTAGGCTTAGCCACAACTCACTCGAAGGTTGCTTCTCACAAGTGGAGGGAAGTGGATAGTAATCGTCTTTCGTAGAACTGTTGCCAACGCCAGCGGTGAGTGCACTGTCTAGGCTCTAGTTGCACAACTCTGGGAATCAATTCCACGATATAATGCATTCCTCGAATTAAGCTGGTCAGCTTTTTGTGGTTTTTTTATCATTCGACAACGATGCGTCTCATCCACCAGTGCGCTTGATGGAAACCATTACGTAATCGGCTTTAATCCGTCTCCAATCTCCCGAGCCTGTCTCTCGTCCTCTCTCTCTCTCTCTCTCTCTCTCTCTCTCTCTTTCTTTCTCTCTCTCTCTCTTTCTCTTTATCTCTCTCTCTTTCTCTATCATCCATCACATCACAGAGCTCCATAATCTCCTCGGCTTGCCAACCTTTTGTCTCTGCTCTGTCCCGTTTTACTTCATACTGCAAATCATATTTCATTTCCAGCTTCATGCCGATTATACCATCTGCTGATGGTGGTGGTGGTGGTGCTGCGCTTCGTAAATGAAATTTTTCTCTCGACATAAACCCTCATTACGGCGGCAGCGGCGGCAGTGGTAGTGGTTGGCCAAATCGATTTCGCGATGCGCGGCGCCACGAATGGGGCAAAACCGAAGGGCCAACCATAAACACACTCAACCCCCGCCGCCGTTGATGTCATTATCCACCACGGACCCGCTGGCGCCATCATTCCTCGGCGCGACGCGGACTCATCACGCGGATCTATAGCCACATAAAAGGGCAGCAGTAGCACCAGTAGCAGCAGTAGTCGCGGCGACTACCGAAAGGTGAAATGCCCGCTACGTTCGTTTGTTTATGACTCACGGGCTTGGGCCGGAAAAGGTGCAATGCAATGGCGTTTTTTCAGGGTGGCCGAAGGGCGCCGAAAGGGCAGCTGGCACACAAAAGCACACAGACGACGCGTCTCACGATAATCATGGACTGCGCGAATGCGCCTCAAGCATCAAATCCCAAGCCCCGCCATTCAACGGCATCTAGTGCGCATTGGAATCCAAGGATCGCGACCGTATCATCGTCCTCGTCCTCTCGCCTGTCGGGGCGGAATAACGACCACGATGACGACGATGACAACGATGACTCTGACGCCAAAGTGCGCTTTTGAGTGTCGCAATGGTGGAAGTGAAATGGTCAATGTCTTTCTTTCCCCCTCTCCCCATCCTCCGGCGTCCCTTCCTCCGGATAATCTGCTGACCGAGGTCAAGGTCTGTACGTTCGGCCGCCTTGTTTGAGGCCCCCGTGATGCCTTGGCGCACATGCTAACATGACAATTCAATAGACGACAGAAGAACGGTGGACAGGACGAGAAGCGTGAGTGTGGTGTACCTCGTGGTATTCCGTTTTTCCTCGTGTGTATGGGCTCACTTTCTTCGTCCTCACAACGTTTCGTTGTATCGGATTTTCGCTTCTCCAAACAGAATGCCCACTATACGTGGTGAGGGCAGAGGAGTGGTTCGTGATGAAGAAGAAGAAGAAGAGGAAGGTTTTTGTCTGTGCAGTCTGCGTTCTTCCTGTTCCGAGAGCTCTTGGCTCCTTGGGACAGTCCTTGGGAGAGCTGCTTAAGAGCTGCTACCAGCAGCAGCAGCAGAAAGGAGCAGAAGGCCTTGGGGACAGATGGCGCATCATACACTCCAAGCCCGTGGCTTCCGATGCTCCCGTTGCTCTGTGTGTGTATCGCTACCACTCGCTAGAGACGGCATAAAAAGACGGAAAAGGCACACACACCAGCACACACAGGCACATATTCTAGGCCAATGGTTTAGCATCTGCTATTAATCGTTCTCAGCGAATGGCTGGGAGGATGGCTGTGTGGGTGGTTGGGTAGTGGAAGGATGACAGTAGCAGCAGCAGCAGGAGCAGCATAGAGCCGTATATGTGCGACTGTCAGCGTGTTCCAGCCAGCGCGGCCAAAAGACATGAAGAAAAAGCAAAAGAAGAAAAAAAACCTGCGGAAAACACGGAGGAAGGAGAAACAAAAACTTTCGCTTAGAGCAGCGATATTTGAGCTCCGGCATACGGATTGTCCTCGTCGTCGTCGTTCGTCGTCGTTCGTCGAGTGGGCGTCGAGGAAAATACGATTTTTCCACCCGCCGTTATGATCCCGATGATCGCCATCGTTTCGAATGTTTCCCGCGCCCGCACACACACACAAACACACACGTACACACATAGTAATATGCCTCATCTCGGCCCACCACCACCACCACAACGACCACGGCACGCGCGCTCACAGCTCACGCATAGGATGATGATTATGCCTTTTGTTATGATGTGTATCGCAGGGACATAAATAAAACATTCCACGTTTCACAATTGAGTCATATGCTGCTGCTACAGAAGAACGATCAACCACCACCCCCCTGGTCCACTGTCTTTTTCGGTAATTCGCACTCTTCCTTCCCTCCTGCTATTTATCTATCGGCATCATCAACACCATCACCAGTGCCTTGGTTTTTTTTTTGTTATTCGGTTGCTCCCCGGCAAAACTCTGCAAGGAAATGCAACAAACATCACGCACCGCCATACAGCGCTGCGAGCGAGCGCCTCACTTCACGAGCACCATTCACCGGAATGGCTCTCCACTCATTTTCACAAAGCGCCACACTATAGCCAACGTCAGCGCCAGGATACAAAACAAAAAACCATCGACGACCGGCTGTCGATTGCAAAAGGGAGGATGCGAAAGGGAGGCCATTCGTCACACACCTACACGTAGGCGTCACACACACAGAACACACCGAACACACACACAGCTAGAACCTTGGTGTGACAAAAGAAGAACACCAACAAACGACTGCAGGACGACGATGGGCGCGATGACAGATGATGAAAAACAGATGATGACAGCAATAATGATACGCGATAGATAGTGGCTTTAGGGCGAGAGGGCGACCTGAGGCGGGGTGTGCGGTGCACCGCGCACCGCACCACGACTGCTCACTATGGAGTGCATGGCCACCGACTGGGCCACTGGGCTGGGTCACTTGGAAAATGAAACATCACGTACGCATCCCACGCCGTCAGACCAGATCCAGACCAGAGACCAGAGATAGAAGCATAACAGCATGACTGCGGTTTTTACCGGCGTTCCAACAGGGCGTTCCCACGGCTTTGGCTCTATCAGTGGTACACGCACACACACACACACGCTCATAGGTGTTTGATGATTATGATTTCACTTTTATCTCATTTTCGGTTTTTACTGATAGGTTTTCCCACCGCTTCGCAAGCCACTGCCTCGTCTTCTTGGTACACTACACCCCTACACCGGGACCCGTTTCCCGGGTTCCCTTTTTCACAGCTGGAACACACGTCATACACGGCGATTTCACGAAACGGAATCCGTACCACAGAATCCAACAAGACGGCAGCACGATAGAAGATAGTAGAAGGAGAGTAAATCCGTTCTGCCTTCTCGCCCACAACACGACGACCACCCGACATACGATGATGATAGAGCTGCTGCTGCCGGGCGTTGCTTTCGGTTTGAAGATGCTGCAACACCACGGGTTAATAGAGCGCGGCGCGTATAGATACCGAGCAACCGAGCCCTCTCGCGAGATGCTCATCCTCTAACCGAACGATTTTGAATGAACCACGTGGTCGGGACCGAGCCGAACCGAACCGAAACACGTCTGAGCATTAACCGTTCACTTTGCACGCGCCCTCTCTCTCTCTTTGAGTTTTTGTTGTGCCCAGCTCTGCACACACCCAGAATAATGTTTAATGCTTCTCGGTGACTTTCTGAGGCACTTTTTTGTACCAAAGCCGTCTTCTAGAAGCAAGACTTCTCCACCGGCACGATGAATCTTTCGGTCGAGCGCCGATTTGTTTAGAAAAACAAACCAGTTTCCTTTAGCATTGTGTGTGTTTTTATATTAATGTGTTTTACGCATGTTTTTAGTGCACTTAAATATCTGTTATAACAGTTTATTCTTTCTATCACTATTCCCTGAGGCTTCTTTTTGACGCTCCTGTTTGCTGGAAGCCGCTTTCCCTGGTAAGGTCTATGTTTGAAATGTTAAATAGCAGAAGATCTTGTCGAAAGCCTAAACATTAACCTCGTAGTCGCCGTTGTTTAATCTGAAAAAAACGTCGTAGCTTTCGGGAATATGCCTCTGATTTGTTATTTTCCAAACGATTATTATACATCAACTAGCAAGTTGCGCACCTTTCAAGGACACGCGCATATTAACTTTTCCTCGTCTTTTCTGTAAAATAATATTAAAAACAAACGCCCCAAAAAACTTGGTTCATTTTGCTCGACTCTCTCGTACGCCACTGCTCGATTGGTTCGTGTTCCTGTCGGTGCGTTCATTCGTTCTCTCTCTCATCTAAGAACCCTATCGTTCATCGTAGGATCAAAAGGAATCAACGAAGCGACGCAACCGGAGAGACAGAGAGACAGAGCGGGAGAGAGAAACACGCCAGAAGGTTTCAAGGAGCTGATAAGCGGAACGCGATTCCGATTTGAGCTACTATACGACGTACGAGAGCCAATCTACTGAGTAGTATAGTTGGGGCAATGGTTGAGCAGCAGATTGATCCCTCATTGCGCTCAATCAACAGGACCGAAATATACCAGCATCAATGCGGGCCTGAATTGAATACTCTTTCCGCAAAACTGGAGACAATCGCACGCCTTTAAAGAAGCCCGCTTCATCCTTAAAGCCGGCATCCTATCATGCCACGGCGCAGGTGAAGCTGTCCTTGTTAAACGACCGTCTAGCACGGTACCATTGCTCTGTAAATAGCGAACCGGTGAACCGGCTGGAGTACCAGCAACGGCAACGATTGTTTGCCGAATCGATGTTTTTGACTCTATTCCATCCCATTCCGATCAAATTCAATCCATTACATTTCGCCACCAATGACACTCCCGCCCGCCAGAAGAAGAAGAAAAACGAAATACATCTTACTACTCACTCTCTCTCTCTCTCTCTCTCTCTCTCTCTCTACATGAGGAAAATGACTAATACCTTTCGCTTTTGCGGCGAACGAGCGCGGACGGTAATGAATTGCAAAGTAGCTAAAATTATTCATTGAACCTGATGTACAAGATACGAGATACACACACACACACACACACACCAAAGTGGTGCCAAATTCGAATTGGAAAAGTGGCTCTCGTACGGTACAGTGAAGGCGAAAAAATGAAGGCGAAGAACGCCCAAAACCCAAAACCGAGGCCCGAGCGAAAAAGAGTATTGCGCTTCAAACGCACCAGCAATCGGGACGAGGACATTCTCAGCCGTCAAGCGCCATCTTTCGCCCGGCCGGAGAAGATGCCGGAGACTAATTTGCATACTTGATAAATTGGTACCAATGCCGGTACGCATCGGTTATAATACGGCGAGGGCGAACGGAGTGATGTATTACTGATTGAAACGTTTTTCTTATTACACCAGAACTGTTTCTTTCCACGGTCGAACCACGTTCGAACCAATTTCAAACCAGTGCTAATGGTAACATGGTTCCAACCGAAGGCCACGCCGTGGCCTCGAACTCCTTTTTTCAATGCAAAAACCTGCTGCCTGACTACCAGTCGGTATTATTACATAAATTACCCTTTAAGCTGTGACCGAAAAGCTCTCACACACTCACCCACCAGGTGTCATGGGGGGTCGTAATTTCCCACCCCGCAAAGGGGGATGATTCACCATCAACGGATGAAATGGAGAAACGGATCGAACATGGATCGGTTTTAGGTTGCAGCTGCGTTAAATAAATTTTGCACCAGCACCGAAAACCGAACCCAAAAGCTCCCGGTTCCCGTTACCGGTCGTTCCATCCCGATGCCATCGCTATCAAAAGTGCAACACAGTCACACACACACACACACACACACACACACACACACACACACACACCGGGTGATGAAATTCCCTGGCATCAGTGCGCGATCACGGGTGCATACGGACGGAGAGGCGATGTATGCGCGATGGAATAGCACGATTTGCAAACTGGCAACTGTCGGTCGGTACGCCAGGAAACCGGACCGATCCCGCGAGCTGCCTCCACTCGTAGCAGTCCGTCCGTCCTGTCCGTCCTGTCCAGTCATTGCAGCATCCGTTTTAGTCAATTGCCAAACGCGAGGCAATAAAACCCGCAAACAAGATCGATAAATTTCTATCTCACGTCGTTTGCGCGCCGCCGCGTTTTTCATTCTTCTTCATTGCGCCAGCCGGCGCTTCACTTTCACATCTGCATTTACTGTCTGTGTGTGTGGTAGCGGGTGGAATGGAGGGATGGTAAGGGATGCAGGATGCGCTGCCGCGATGGATGCCTCGTAGATGACGGTGCGGTTTGCATTCGCAAAATGCAGTACGGAAAGAATTCAATTATCCTTCGCAATTAATCTAAAATATCAACTGAGTTCCCTTTTACGGAATGTGAGAGAGGAGAAGGAAAGTGGTAGTATGTGGCGATAGCGCATCGGTGCAGAGTGCTTTTCCCTGCGGCCCTTCCCCGAGTTCCCCCCGAGATGAAGTAAGTGACGAACGCTGCGCTACTGGAGCGATTTTGGTGCAAAGTACTTACAAAAAGGGAAATCGGGAGAGAGAGT
>NC_064874.1:43069402-43071902 GCF_943734745.1 Anopheles darlingi
TTCATTTTGCTGTCAGGTTAGATTATTTTCCTTTTCCACCTCCCACAACCACCACCACTATCGCCGGAAGGCTGTCTGGGCGGAAAAACACTGAACCGGCACCGGTCGATACAAAGCAGATCTGATAAACGTCAAGAAAATTCGCGAGAACAGGAAAAGCCCCGCCCCTCTCAACGCTGCCATTCCGATTCCCGTCCGCCTTCTTGACATCAAAACATGGTAAAAAAACAGCAAAGATAAATATTCAAACACCATTTATATCTGATCGAGCGAGATCTAGCCTTACTCTGCCTCACCCCGATTGGAAGCAAGGGTCAGGGCTACGTGGTGGGTGGCTGGAAAATGGGTGATGAAAAATCAAGAAAAAAAATGTCGCATTTATCGGCTACCACCACCAGCAACTAGCGTAGCAACAGAGCCAGAGAGAAGGAGAGAGAGAGAGAGAGAGAGAGAGAGAGAGAGAGAGAGAGAGAGAGAGAGAGCAGAGAACTAGGAAACTCGCAACCACCCGCGGGGGGACTCGGGCTTTGCAATATTGATTGATTGTTTTTCCGATTTTTACCACCCCAGGAAAGCCATACTATCGCTGCAATCACCACCACCACCACCACCACCACCACTACTAGCCTGGTGTCTGGAAAAGTGTCTGCAATATTATGCATTCTGCAACGACTTAAACTGCGACGCAATCAATCGGAATGCATTATTCATCGGGGCTGCTGTTTAGTGCAATGGCGCCCCGGCACTCCGCGGGCCGGTTTGGCAGCTGTGTGAAGTGAATTGAATTGTGGCAGAATTCCTCTACTGGTGCTGCCGTTGGGGCAGCAACGGGATGGGATGGATGGATGGCAAGAGCTGTTTACCACAATATGATGCATATTGATTGAACGAGATCCGACAGAATGAGCGTAAAGTAATTAAACATTTTCCAATTTGTTGGCTTCCGCCCATCAAACACGCCGTCGGCGGCTGTCACCGGGTTGATACAATTTGTATAATGTTTGTAAATCTGATTGGTGATGATCGCAAAAGCAAATGTAAATAATTGTATCGCCGTCTATTTGCTTGACGCGCGTTTTAATAACATTATGCTTTGTTCGATGATGCTACAGTTGATCGTCGGTGAACCATAAACTACTAGCATGACACCGAACCATCAGCAGAATGAAGCGAAGAACCACTTAGAACGATTGAAAACTTGCCACTCTGATGGTTGGAAACGAGACGACGCAAAAATGGGAATGCATTTAGCATTGGTGCCTTTTAGTTCCCATGACACATATCGAAGGGAACACATAACACAATTTCATCCGCGCAGAGCACACATGTTGGATACGCCTAACACTCTTCGCCCCAGGAACGGCGTCCATTCCTCCGGCGAATCACGTGTAACCAAATGCTGGGTGAAACAAAACGGAGCGAACGCACCCTAATCAAGATTCTGTTTTATTAAGCTCGTAATGACTCATTGGCGTCGTAATAGTGCCGTGGTCGGCACGGAACGCCGTTGCCTTCGGTCTCGAATTTCAAAGGGCCCCCCTTAGTCCGTTAAAGAAACAAAACCATTTAGTTCCCGGTTGTCCGGGACCTGCTGTTTACCAGATGCTAAAGCGAAACGAAATCTGGCCGAAAAAGTCTACATTCCTGCTGGGAGCTCAACTCCAAACTATCTCAAAGCGCCAGTGAGCAGCGACCAGTGTACGCGAGATCGCGAGAGATCGACGAAAGAAGAAGGCAAAGAAAACAGTCCCAAAAATATGTCATCCGTAATGTAATTGTATCGGATCTTTTGAAAGGCGGCCTCAACTCAACTCAAAACCATGGCACGTATATGCTACGCCCAGGATTGGCAGCATGGTTGGATGGGGAGTGGGGAGTTCCCATGGGACGCGGCCATCCGCGGCCATCATAACGTTGAGAAAACAAATCGGAGAACACAGCAGCATCAAAACAAAACAAACCAACGGGAGCTACCAGACAAAGGATTATGTGTCTGGCGAGACCGCTCCATAGCATAATGGGCAACCCCCTTCGCCACAGATGAAGCCACTTTGTCGTCCAAACATCAATCGGGGCGACCGACGCGCCACGCTACGCCACACAACGGGGATCAACGGAGCACCCGATCACCATCAGCGTCAAGAGTGTGACAGTCCATTACTGCAACACACAACATTTTCGCGGAAATTCTCTTCCACCGCGATACTCTTCCACCTTCCTCCACCCCGATGTTCCTCTTTTTTCGATTTTGAACCCCCCACTTTCGGAGTTTGGGTACTGTTGGGCTCCATAAAAGATTTTATTATCACCACATCGGTCACATCAACCGGGAAAAGGGGGGTTTCGTTGGGTTTTTTTTTTCGCTGGGTGTGAATTGGGGTCACAACAAAACACGCATCCTGAGTCGTGGGGATTTTAAGTGGTAGCATCGATGTTGGTGCTGAGGTACTGATACCAAGCGATGTCAACTGTGTGTTTCAGAATTTGCAACGCATGTTGT
>NC_064874.1:43076902-43091902 GCF_943734745.1 Anopheles darlingi
TGTCAAAATCATAGTCGGAGAGATGAGAAAAATTCTGTTCTCATCCTTGTTCGTGTGTGTTTGTGTTATGCTGCTGGTGGTGGTGGTGCTACTACTACTGCTAGTTGTGCTAGTGCAAGCTTCCATTTCATCTGCACTCCCACTCGCGTTATCTGTTCCTTTTTCTCTCTTTCGCTCGGTTTCATCTCAAGAGTAGCAGTAGCGTATCCCGTTTCAAACGGAAAAATGACGGCTGCACTATCGAACTGTGTATGTGTGTGAGTGTGTACGAGCGGGCGCGCGCGTGTGCCCACCCACTGAGACACACACACACATATACGGACACACATACAAAAGGGATGGTGCAGAATCCAATCTAAATTCAAATTATTCTGCTTCACTTCGGTTGCATTATTTTTCATATCGAATGTATGCACCACAGCCGGCCATGCTGCTTGCGTGGAACACGAACCTGTGTGTGTGTGTACGTTTGTGTGTGTGTGCAAGCCACCATGTGTGTTGGCACTTTTCTCTGCTGGTATAGTCCCCGTGGTGTGGTGTGATGATTGTACGGCCCACACCGGCGTCGCCGTGTCGTCGAAGGGGCTATGATCGATACCGGAGGCACCACGTGCTGCGGCTTTCCGTTTTCTGCCATTTTCTCGCGCCACTATTCGCTCACGAGCTGACGATGAGCTGGATGGGGGGAGGGAGCGCGAGCATAGATAGCATCTTATCATTATTGCACGAAACGGAAACGGCAGCTTTGCAGCGAGCCTGCATTGCACCAGCCTGGGGTGAACGCGATGAAAGACGATCGACGGAGAAGAACAGGAAGGACAGGAAGGCAGACAACGAGTGGTGAACGGGTGCCGAATGGGGTGGGTAAACAAAAAGCAGCGACACCCTGACAGCAACTCTCGGATGCCACGGTTACCTGACGACGAAAGGCGTTGAACGATGCCGATGGATTTATTATCATTTGTGCGACTCGTGACAGTGACAAGCAGGTCGAGCTGGAGGAGAACTTTTCCGCAAAAGATGTATTGCCATATTTGTAAGAACACGAATGTAAGGATATTCCTGCTTGAAAGGAACTGATATATCAAAACCTATAAAATGGAGATTTATAGTTTAGTGGAAAAATCATGACAACTACTCAGCAAAAGAAAGGATTGAAAGAAAGCATGTGCGTTGTTTTATCGATTAACATTCAACTGGTTATACTCAAATCATTTTATAATTGATATGTACAGCGCAACAACGCTTCTTAATACTGCATACATCATCCCCATCGCCTCCAGCTCCACCACTACTCACTGCACGCCAACAACAACAACGCATGGAACCCAAAGAATGTGTAGCTAAATTGCCAACAACAACCGCTTCTGCAAACTATTCCATCCAGCCCAGCCTAACTGGCCTACTACGTGCCACGCACATTACAACCTCATTAATGGCCCAAGGAAACATCGCATACCAGTTAATGGAAGCATCAACACACACACACGCAGCCGGGCAGCCGATAGCTTCCAGAGTTGCCCGTTCGAAGGATCAGTTCCGCTGGACCAGATGAGCATGTTCAGCCGTAGTACTGGAAGGAGCACGTTCCCGCAGACACTCGGAACTATTTCTGAGCGAAAACCCCTTTTCGACAAGCCACAGCAGGAATGGGCTGTCGGTAGCTGCGATTTCTCGGCACCGAATCCAGCACCGGAGACCTGGACAAACACCGGACACTACTGCACTGCACTGGCTGGCCGCTCGTTGACAAAGTTGCTATGAGAAAACTTTTCCAATTGTTTGTTATTGAACATTTCCATCGCGCGTTGGTATTTGGATTGTGCAAAAGCTACTTACTACTGTTGCAGTCCGTAGACCAACGGCTAAACGATGTTCGAAACCATCGAAAACATAACCAGCATTGGTTGGGGAATGGAAGTGAGAGAGAGGTTACACTGCTCATTATCGGGTCCAGCGAATCCAACTTATGGTGTGTGTGTGTGTGTGTGACTGTGTGAGATAAATGCTAATTGTGGTGCTTTAAGGTCCGTACACTGTACAGCCCAGGAGGGAATTGAAATTATTAGCAAACGACAGGGTAAGTTAATGGCCGCACTCGCAAACGACGATCAAAGTTGGCCCGGGATGGTTTTGATCGATTATGAACTCTGTTCCAGCTTCTACCATTCAGCCCGCCATCAGCACCACATTTTCCCGCAATTCCAAAACGCCAACGTCCCTCCGCAGTGCAATACGAATAACTTTCTGCTACATTTAAATTTCAAATAGCCATTTTGACTATCACAACCGACGGGGGGTGGGGCGAAAGTGAGATTCCCGAACCCTGAGGTCCATTGTTGGTCGTGAGTGAGCGTACTTCCTGGACCATTTTCAGCAACAAAAGGCTCCCAAACACGGTATATAGAGAGGACGGAGTCCGCAGGACCGCGGGGCACTTCTGTGACATCACGTAACCGTCTAGCCGGGTTCATCGTCGTCGTCGTCGTCGTCGTTGGCGTCCGCTAACCGGATGAACCGCGATGAAGGCGGAAGTAAGGGAAGCACAGTAACCCCGGAAGAGCTACAAACCCAGCAGCAAAGGCAGGACGAGACTTCCAGCCCTTGTGTACACGGGGGTTCTGGTTATGCAAATTCCCGCTACGTACGGCGAAGGAACATTTGGTATTCCAGCGGAAACGTTCACATCCATCCTGCCACCAACCTTCCAAGCCGCTCTCTCTCTCTCTCTCTGTCTCACTTTCTGGCTCCCCTACTACTTCCTGATGATGTCACTCGGCACCCGGGAATGTAGCGGTACATCATAATTAGCGCGATGTCGCCGAACGTTGCCTTTGCGTTGCCGAGGAAGCCACACTCGACTCGACTCGACCGGTGATCCGGATACTGCTGCTGCTGCTGCTGCACCACCTGGGGCTGCCCAAGACGATGACACTACTGATCTCTGATGCGTCACTAGCCCAGACCAGTGACTGTCTGGCGTACGGTAGTTCACTGACTTCCCCTAATGCGACCGAGCTAATCCGGGCGGAAGCGCGACTGCGGTTCGGTGGTTCTTCGGTGGTTCCCACCGGCCCCGGGAGCCGTCTAATGAAATTGTCTACCGAGCGATTAGCAGACATCGTTTTAAATACCTCTTTTCAGCCAGCACCACGACGACGGCGACGACGACGAATGTTGATGCTCTGCATATGTCCCCGGGAAATGAGAAAGAAGTCAGGTGTCGTTCCCCACCGCCCAGAGGGGGCATAGCGAGTAAACATAATCCGGTAGACAGGCTCTCATCGACGGCAAAGAGCGCCCTCCAAATGGTGCAAAACGATGTTCTACATTCACACCATTTAGCCCCTTTTCCGGCGCCTTTCCCGTCCTGGCGAACCATCTCTGGCCATAAATAATGATTCGCACAACAAAGCAACATCGATTACAACTAATAAATAAAGTTGTGGAATGGTGCGATATGTGTGTGTGTGTGTCCCGGAGTTTTGTGATCATGTGTAAATGTGTGTATGTGTGTGTGTGTGGCAGTGTAAAGTTGGCGCCTCGATTCGTGTCGAAAGGCCATGAGCATCCACGTAGGCGGGGAAAAAGCTATAAAATTTAATTCCATTCGAGCGATAAAAGAAAAATGATACTTGGTCAAAGTTTCATAAATTCAATTACTGCTTCCCATCTTCCACCGAAACCTTTCCCGTCTCCCCACCCAGAACAGTAGCTTGAACCTTGGGGTGAGCTGGGCTCTGGTGGCCCGGCTATATCGTAATTCGATCGTCATAATTTGCGCTCCTCCGATGCCGTGTTGGCCACAACCTTGGCACCACTTTTACTTCGCAATTCTCTCCAAGGTTCTATTTGGGTCAATTTTCTTCCTTTTTTATGCTGTGCTCTTCCTTGTTGTGTGCTTCGAATCGTGCAAACAAACGTCATATTTTGAATGGTAAGCATTGAGCCTGTCTTTGCGTTTGTTGTTTTGGGGCCAATCTGCGAAAGTGACGAACACGAGATCAATGACGATGCAGCTTCGGTCACGCCTTCAAAAACACGCTCGTCATTCAGTAAGCCACGATTCCTGACAAGGACATCACGAGGACACCCTTAGCTCGATTTCGTTCGTTCGTTCGTTCGTTTGTTCGCTCGTCAGTTGATGTTAGAAATATGATTTCATCTGTGCGAGATTCCGCTGAATTGGATTACGTTTTGCCCATCCAATCATGGCCGTAGAGTGTGCCCTACCTGTGCCCAAAATCCCGGCCCCATACCGAGCATCGGACACACTCGGCATGTAATTTAAATGTTAATTTAAACGCGATGTCCAGCGCCCGAACACCCATCCTGGTGGTTCCCGGGCATCCTGGGGCCGGCGATTCAGCAGATCGCGTGAATTACACGTGCCTCAGTTTCGGGATTTCTAATTAAAAAATAAATGGATTTGCATAGGAACGCCAAAAACTAACATCAAAAGTGGTTGACCAACGATCGGCCACCGACGTTTTTGGGGGGGGCGCTCTTCCTGGGATTTTGGACATTGGTTCCCCTCCCGTGTGTTGTGGACGGTGGAATGTGAGATTGGAACGCGCCAAAAATTCTGCTGAGCTCAGACACTCCAGCAAACCTGGACCCCGCGATAACGCAGATAATTGCAATCCCGAACCGAACGCGACGTGAAGTAGCGTCAACGGGCAGGTACACTCACATCAAACCTTACACCAGCCAGCCCGTGTCGAGCGCAATTCCATTTGGTGGTGCCACGTCACGAGCCACTTTGGTGCTTTCGACAAATATTGGGCCGCTAATTCAATTCCAATTAACATATTCTCCTGAACTTACGTCGAAAATTAACATAATTTCGGCGGATTGCGTGCGTTTGCTAGCTAGGCGCCGAGCCGAGGGCCCCAGGGGAAGATCCACACACAGAAGGCCGCCCGAACCGCGGGGGCGTAGTACAATGCGAACCGCAAAACTTTTTCACACCCCAGCCCATGCACCGATGGTGACAAAATTCTCCGCGGATTTAGCCACGCTGTCCTGCCGAAAAGCAGCAAAAGTTGGCATTCGCGTTGGCGTTTGGGTTTTGGAGGATGCGATTGTGGATTGGCCGGTCGCGTACCGATCTTTTTGGCATTTGAAAAATTACACTTTCACACCACTTCACCGCCACCATCACCACCCCAGACAGACAACTAGCGCATAATGGCCGTAACGGAATGAGAGGCGATGCGTCAGATCGTGCGAGAAGTGGACCGCATACTGTCCAACTATTTGCGTTTGGTTTGCTGTGTTCGTGTTGTGTAAAAGGCAGAGCCATACAAAAAGCCGGCGTTGTAAGGGAAAGAGGAAAACGTCCCAAAAAAAAGAGAGAGAGAGAGAGAAAAAGAAGGAAAAACCCCGAAAACGACACAAGGCCAAACCCAACCCAATCCCAACCCAAGGGTGGCATAAATATTTCGGACCAAACCAACCAACCAAAAGCATCCGTCATTACCGACGCCCCATGGTGGGATGCCCGCACGGTATCCGGGCGACCGGCCGGCCGGTCTGCCGGCATTCTTAGCAGGATCCTGAAACAATGCGGGCCAGGGCCAGGGCCAGGGGCGCACAGCGCACGGAGTCAAAATGTGTAAAATTGTCAGCAGTCGCTGTCAGCAGTCGTCGCTGCTGTGAAACGTGGTGGGAAAACTATTCGTCGAAATTATCGCTTCAGCGGAGATGATGAAGCTGTTTTTATTCTGCTGCTGCTACTGCTGCTGGCGGCGGCCAAAGTTGAGCTCGGAACCCGCTGCTGCTGGCCCACTCGGGAGACACTATGCGATGCCGGGGGCCCTCCCTCCCTCCGCCCCCCGTCCCGAAGAGTGTTCGGTGGACATCATTAAGTGAAACAACATCATAGAACCTGGGCCACTTGGTGCCTTTTCAAAGTTTAATTATGTCAAGTCATAAATCCAAATGAAACGGAATTAGCAGTGGTGAAGCGAGAGGATGAGAGTGGTAACGGACGTGTTCGGTTTGGTTTGGTGACGGAAACAAATGTTTCTCTTAAGCCGTTTGCTTATCGGCCACGAATGTTGCCGGCGGAGGGTTACATGTTGTAAAGGACCGTTTGGTAGGCTGATTGCCCTATTGTAAATCATTGTTTTGAGGATATTGTTAAACCACGTTTGACGGTTTGTTGTGTTGGTTTTGTTGGATAAATTGAAACACACGTTACGTTCTGTTAATCTTGTATTCGAAGTAACCCTTATGAGTTGTTGAGTATTTAGCATCGAGAACCGATCGAGCATCGAGACCTCAGCAACGCCCTAGAGCATTGTATTCACCATAAATGTCTATTTTGAAGTATTTTGAAGTTTGTAGAAGAAATGGGATTGTCTCAAGAAGATCTTCGTCAAAATATTCGCTCTTTGTCCTTTTTTTTAATCCTGAGAATAGAAATAAACACCGCTTGCACTGAAAGCATTTGATCTGATACATTGGAAATAAGGTTTATAATTCAGGTTTATCCATAATCAATCATGTGAGAAATAGTAAATCATAAAGAAAACATCCCTTTCATGTTCTATATGAAGCAACTTACGGGAAGATAAATGTCGGTTGGATCTTTCAATCACTTCATCTTACTATTCCACAGAAGCGCTTAGGGCAAACGCAGAAATACAGGTTTTGAAGTTTACATTTCAAAGTAGCTTCACTTTGATCGCAGTTCAACTGATTGTCACATTTCCTATCAACAAACAATCCTTTCAAATCAACGACCGCCACATGACAAACGATTTCCCAGATGAAAAACGAATTTATGAGTGCATCCATCCATTGTCATTGTTTTCAATTGAAGTAAGTATTGAACGCTATAAGAAGGAACGGACACACAAATCAGACTTTCAATTCGATCGATTCGTTCTATATAGATTCATTTACTGGCACCCCACCAGGGACCGGGCTTAAACCACCAGCTGCAAGGCTGCAAGGAATGGGTCCAGAATGGCGCATCACAGTCCATGTAGCACCAGGACGCAGGACTCGTAATAACGCGACAGTTAGTCGCAAAATTTATGACTCGACCACGACGACTCGCTGCTCCTCATAATCCATTTTGCTCGCCAATCGAGAGAAACGCAGCCAGTTATACGCTTGTGTGTGTGTGCAATGCGTCCTCGGGATTAGAGGCTGCCGAAGGATTATTTATTGGACAGAAGAAAGGACAGACCGCGTGTACCTCGAAATGCGCTAAGGTCGCTATGTGTCGCTTAATCGCTGCTTAATCATACCCGGCATCTGTCGCAAATTACAGGACGTGACTGCGCGATGACAGTTTCCACCGGGAGGGAGGCAGGAGGGGGGGGGTGCCATTGCCAAACCAATTAGTGTTCGAAATATCCATCCCCCCTCCCTCTCACCTTCCCCGGCGATTCATTATTCTAAGATGCTTACCTCGCTATCGGTGCCCATAGTTGTCCCACCAACGCGGTCAGCCTACCGGTCACCCGGCAACGACTAGGGAGTGAAAGAGAGAGAGAGAGAGAGACGTTCACTCTCGATAATAACTTTCCAATCCCGGCCACGGTGCACGCACGCACGCAGATACACGTGGAAGATGGCTTCGAATGGTAATCCGGGAAGCGGGAGTCATAATGATAATGCCTCGTACCGTACCGGACGTGATGTCGGCACCTTCCTCCTCATCCCCCCCCTTACCCTTCCCTTGGCCACAAATCGGAGGTTAAAACGGTCTCGTTATCGTATGGGTAATGTTGTCTTATCAGGCACCCATCCAATTAGGGCCCATCGCCGTCTGGCCGGTGCCAAGGGCCGGTGCGAGGGAAACTCGATTGGAATCAGCAGAACCGCCGACGACGCATTCATCCTTACTATCGTGCGTGTGTGTGCGTGTGCCTGGTGGGGATGTCCTCCTGGTGTTTTGCCGTTCGTTTGTTTTGGATTTCAATCGAAACCGATAACATCGCAACCACGCACTTTTCATCGAGAGCGTCGCGTTGGTGGCGTGTCGATGGCGGCACGTTCGTCGCGTACTTGCGTGACACACGGATTGCCACCGTAGATTGGAGTGCCCGCCGGTTATCGGTAATATTCGATCGCTTTGTCCCAATCCCTCGACCTCACACCACCATTAATGGCCGAACCAACCCATGGGGATCTACCAAACATTTCCGGTCTGCTTCTCCTTCACCTCTCCTTTTCTGTCTCCCTCTCTCTTCTTCTTTCTCCATTGGTTAGTACGTTGATCACCGCCACGCCACCTCGCCGAAGGGCACCCCAAATGTAACAAATGTTGCCAGATTAGAGAACCTCGCCCCGAAACAATCGATCCCATCCTAGCCCTTGAGCTATCCGTTAACCTAGTCTGATGACCGAGAAGCGAACAATAGAGGGACAGAGATAGAAAGAGAGAGCGAGCAAGAGAAGAGGAAAATCGAAAGAAAACTATTCGGTAAACTTCCCAATGAATCATGATTATTAATCACACCCCTAAACGAGCGTGACATCATGATTATTCATACCGCACTCGCTCGCTGGCGTGGTCGCTCCCTTCGGCTACAACAGTCCCGGGGGTGTGAGGGTGTTTGGTTGGTTTCGATTACGAGCGGCCGCGTGGCCACTACCCTGCTGCTGAGCTAAGCCGAAACCGTCCACCAATTGGGAACAGAGAAAGAACTTTAAGTGTTAGGCTATTAGCACGGCGATGCCGTGTCCCTGTCCTTTGCCCTTTGGAGAATGGAAGGCTCGTTCCCCTTTCTCCCTCCCGGTAGCTGAAAGGAAGGAATGGTGATTAAGTGGAAAATTGATTTCTGTGACTCATAAACATTCGCTCCTAGCGGGAAAAGGGGATGAAGCGACTCGAAGGTGACTTGTGACTACCGCGGTTTGCCTGACCAGCCCGGAAGGCTCAAACGAAGGCTGCACATGGCCATGCGTCTGCTTGGGTTTAACACTCCTCAGCTGTCACATTGGTGCGATCGATCGGCGACACAATACTCCCCCCGAATGGAAGGGTATTAGGCGGAGAATTTATCACTTCAACTTTGCCAACTCTGCCGGACGGATCCGATCCGGGCTCCACTGACGGATCTTAAGAAATTAACACATCACTCCGGTAGCTTCCGTCGGGTTTCGAGAGGCAGAGAGGAATTAAGCGAATCAAGCGACGCACCATACACACACACCGTTGATGGACCACCGGTCGGCCGTCCGGTAGACTTCTATAGTCGTCTGGTGAGCTTTCAGCAGCTCGACCTCTCTGGACTTAACAGCAATCAATCAGTGTCACCGAATGGCGGCTTCCTCCACAAACGACATCGAAATGCAATTCCACGAAGGTTGTGTCTCCGATGTTTAAACCGAAAGAACGCAGACACACACACACACACACACACACACACGCAAACACGCACAAACCATCGATGAACGAGGCTCGATGAGTGTTGATCGAGCTAAAGGATCTCACTCACCAATGCGATAGGCACCAAACCCTGACTTTGTATCAGCACCAGGGAATCGAAGCAAGGGGTTCATTCGTTGGTATTCCTATCATCACCACATGGGCGCATTGTGCTGGTGTGAGTGTTTTGTAATGTGGGTAGAACGTGTTTGTTTGTTTTGATAAATGCGCCCGCATCCCGGAGTCGAACGGACGAACGGACGAACGAAAAGGAGTCCCGAGATCGATCAAGAAGCGACGACCCTAACGGCACCGGGAAGGAGGTTCGGCCGGGGTCCTCCGAGAGAAGAGAGAGAGAGAGGACGGTGTGTAATGCCGTCAATGCCGGGAGCCGGCAGCCAGAAGAATTACGACCATTTGTTGTTGTTGCTGTTGTTGTGACCAAGAAGGCAAGAAGAATGCAACGTTATCGAGGGGTTGCCGAGCTCTTCGGGTTGACCGATTCCAATCCAATGTCCGTCGTGCGACGACGGTCCCGATCATACGCTGCAGGGCGCAACCACGCGTCCTCGAGCCCTTCCAGCTCGAGGTCCATCGATAGGCAGAGATGTGTGCCATAAATATTAAAACCCACGCGACCCTGCCGTCCGAACGTACGTGCCCTGACATCGGGTTCTACCTGATGTCATTTCGACCATACTTCGTCGTAATGGACCACTCCTCCACTAACACGTGTCGGCCATCGGTGTCGCAGCCGACGTCGGGTCCCAGAAACTATGTTCAGGACAATGGCGACGGGCGATCGGCGCTTCTTCCCGGGAAAGAGGATTCCAATGGCCATAGTATTGGATTAAAATTTCCAACTCCAAAAAAGGAAGCAGACCGACCGACTGACCGGGAACGAGTCAGAGACTGAGCGCGAGGATACCGAAGCGAAACACCACCTGGTACGAATGGTACGAAAATACGATACGGTCCGGTTCGTGGCGCTTAATTTATGACATCGAAACCACTCGCACGTACCGATGATATGTGGTTGACGAAGAAGGGACACTCGGCTCGGCGTTGCGAGTAATTTTTGGTCAGTATGCTGTGCGCTGATCGATGCGTTGCTATCCTCCATCCACGGTGCGAGGGTAACAATGATTCGCTCCATCCTGTATCCACGATCCACCAGATGGTGCGACGAGGAAAATCAATTTTTCGGGATCGGAACATGCCTGGGAATGTCGGTTTCCATGGCTACGATGCAGTACCAAACACACAGTCGCATTCGTTTTCAATCAAGCGCTGTTGGCGAATGCTAAATTACTCTTCAGCAAACTGGCGGAGAGCATATTGTTCGCTAGCAGATTGGATCGTACCAGATTGGAAGATGAAAAAGAAAAGCTGTTGAGAATAACAGCTGCATCTCGCGTAGTTTTTATGCTCTATGATTGTAGAAAGATTCTAAGAAACTGTTTAAACAGAATAATCAGACAGAACTGATGGAAACGACCAATCGTGCTGGTATGTCAGGGCCTTTCATTTGCTGCATTTTACTAATTGTTTCCAGCACATACTGACCCGTAAGATACAATAAACAACTTAACAAATGATGGAAACATTCTTCACCGTACCAATACACCGAACGTTCCGGGGGCTCCGCTTATTTTCCTGCAGCAAATGGAATGCAGTTCTTCTGATTGATGTTCGAGGATACACTGTACGTACGTGTTGGTTCGATTTCTCATTTCCCATCAACAAAGCCTTTTGCACAACTCACAGCAAATAGTTCATGTTACATTGAGCATCGCAAGTATGTGGCCCTCGTGGTCTCACATCCGTACTATAGATCCTTGCAAACACACACATACACACACACCGGAAGGTTCGAAGGACAAGCTAGTGCAAGCAATACTACGGTTGCAATTCACCGTACGGTTGTACCAGTAGTTCTTTGAAGATTTTTTTGTGCCCCATATTCATCGTGCAGTTCCCAGACAGCCCCTTCATGACCTGGCTGCTGCTGTTTCCATAGCTACTTCCAACTACTTTGTTGTTCCCGAACATCCGGGCGCAATTCAACGAAAACCACAAAACTGCACGCAACCGACCAACGTTCGACCGTCGAGAACCGTCCCCGTCCAAGCGGTACGCATAATCCGATTCTGGTCAATGGTTTATTGGCTTGTTTGATTTTGCTTAATTTCCCTTTGAGAGCCCACCAGCGCCCAAGACGAACTGAACGGTGCGTACGACAATGTTGGGTACGACGCCTGGTTTGGTGCATCCCGCATTTTGGCGTCTCGCACCGGTTCCGAGACTGGTCAGGTTCCGACATCAAATGTTTTCGTACAAGCGGATCCCAATCGGACGAACGGCCGAGCTCGGATTAAAGCGTTTCTTGTTCTTGGTAAATGACCGGGATGCGAGGATCGCGCGGAAGGGAAAATGGGTGAAGAAGAAGCACTAGAGGGAGGAGGCCGACACGCACGGGAACTGTTTCGGGACACCGATGTGCGTACGAAGTTGCAGTAGTAGCGCCTCATAGTGAAGGTAAACACAGGACACCACATCAATGATCCAATATCACACAACTACATCGTCCGCCTTTGAATGCATATTTCGCTTTCGACCGGAATTTACCCTGCCGAAAGGGACACTCGAAAGGGGCTGCCAGCGATCCGGCTTAATGCCGGTCGTCGTTCTGTGGTCATCATGTACAATCATCCAGGAGTCTCTTGCGGTTGGCCTGGCTTGGCCAGTGATGATGGTGATGGTCAGAAGAGACGGTTCTGAAACTGAAACCTTCCCGGAAGCAAACTACCAACTCCAGGACACCCTGCTACCATTGCTAGCGTTCATGCGGCTTGCGTTTTCCACAAACAAACCTCACACCAATCTGTCGACGCTATGAAGAATCAAAACAAATCTAAAGGGACTCCAGCATGGGCTCCAGAAGGACCGAATTTGCTTGCTTGTTCCTCCAGAAGGTGTTTTTTATCACTTGCCTACACTTCCCCCCGGGGGGATTTTTCTCGGTACTCCGGGCCTCGGGATTTGGCCCGGGATGTTGCTGAAGCAACATTTTCAGCCACGCAAGGAGCGATACATTTGATCAATTCACTGTCCTGCGGAGATCCAACTGGCCTATTCCGTACGCAAACGCATGCATGCATGTCTTTCTCATATCCGTCATGGGAAAGACCTTTCCAAAAATTCGACACACATAATGGAATGCACTGGTTTGGCGAACGAAATGGGCAAATCGGCACTCATTTGGTAAACAAAACAAACAACCGGAAAACCCTTCCAGTCTAGGCGTAACTGATCAATCGAACACAGAGCGTTCGTCTATTCGTCTGCATGATCTGTGTGTTGTTCAAATGCACATTGAGTCGTTAGCGTATGACAAATGTAAAACACTCAATGTGAAGCATCTCTTCTCCGAAGAGTCTTTGTAATTACCCGAGTTCAATTAGGTGGTGGTTTGGTTTTGTATATTGGTTTGAAACCATACGATGAAAAATTGAAGAGTGTTTACTCTTCAATTTTTGAAATTTTTGAATTTGAAACCATACTACTTTTGTGTGTCTGGCGTACGTGCTTCAGGTGCTACAGGCTGCGATATTGAAGCAAACTAAATCAATCAAACACACCAGTAGCAGGGCACTGAAAGCACGGACTCGCTAATGCTTTGTTGACAGACGCCTTGGACGAACATGGAACAGCGAAAATCGGCAACAGTTAGCATTCTCTATCGTGACCACCGGAGTGAGTGTCACATTGCAAAACGCATATGCAAACGCTCGAATCAGCTTCAACAAAGCTTCCACAACCCCACCATCGTGGGTGAAGGAGATCCCCACAGAATCCCCTCTGGAAGAATTGCTAGTAACCTGAACCGGAAACGGAATATATGCTTCCATCAATTCCGATGGAATGAATAGATTATCACTCGCCAACCGCCACCACCACCACCAGCCGAGACACCAGGCAGAAAATCCCATGAATATAATCACCATCCAGGCGTGGCTCTTCAAATTTGAACAAATGTTCCTCCTATTATTACCGTTGGTAGTACATTTGAAACTTTGTCGTAGCTGCGCGGCGACGCTGCTGAGCTGACACGTGATTCACGACGGCAACTGCCACTCAATCGTTTCATCACCAACTTTGTCAGCATACTACTTTCGCCGCAACGCCTCCTTCTGTTCCTCCCACGACTCCGCTCTGTTTGAGCTTCGTTTGCGTTCGGTCGATGCGCGATCCAACACAACTGGTCGCTGGTTGGGTTGTAGTTGAAGCACTGTTTCAGCACTGCATTCACAGCATGGCACAATGTGGTTGGCATAATTAGTAGCGCGGTTGTTCACGAAGTGTTACCACCTTTTACTGTTTCACCCCTTTCCCTCCCGGACCACCGACAGCATTTGCGATCGACGGGCGTTGCTTTGCTTTGCGATGAAAAATCATTGAAAAATTAAAACCATTCCCCCCCCCCCCCCCCCCCGAAGAACGTGTCAGTGAATCTAGACCAGCGTTGCTAGCGTTGTGCCGGTGGTTGTGGTTGAATCGTGGATTGGAATAAATTATCAGCGAAATGGAAAGCAGACAGACACCGAGGCAAACCGAAGCGGAAGACAGGATTCTCAAGTTGTGGTCTGCGAAATTAAAAGCAATTCTTATCCCGCTAACTGCTAATCCCGTTCGGCCCTAATGCTCACGTAAGGCGATCAGGTGTGTGTGTGCGACGTACGCTCCCCAAACTCTTCTCCATTGCTGACCAGCAACCCGCACCACTGGACACGATGTTGCTGCAGATCAAGCATGCTGCTAAGCATTGCAATCACGCTCGCGAAGGTGCTGGGTGGCTCTCCTGGTTGGAGATTAAATTACATCCTCCCCCGGGCGCCACCCTCGCGCAGACAGAACGGCACGACCGGTCAGGGCGGAAACGCAGAAGCAGCAACCCCAGCAGGAATGAATACGAGTGTATTATAATAATCTGCAAAACAAATTGGTCACTAAACAAGCGCAATCCTCCAAGTGCCCCAAAAATTCTTAGCCCAGCCCAGGGCCAGGGCAGTATTTACGCGGATTAAAAACGAAAGCTCAGTTCCCCGGGGCGGAACACCTCGGGCAAAGCTATTTAGTTCGTTCGTTCGTTCGTTCGTTTGCGGTATCGTCCGGGTAGACGTGGTTTGTTTTGGGAACATTAAAAAAGAATGATACGAAACACAAAAAACAGATGCAGGAAAGGTACGGGAAAGGTACACTTTTTTTGCAATAAACACTGAACATAATTGCTGCGAAGCTGGTAGAATATTTGTAGAAACAGGCTTTCTGTTGTAAGTATTTTAGTTTGTCTCTTTTCATTACTCATTGAATCCTATCCAACTGCAATAATGAAAGGTGGAAAGTTTTGAATAATTGTAGAATATATTGAATAAACTGAATAACTTCATGAAATATTACAATTAAAACGCAAACGATATCAGTTTCGTTGATGAAATTATAATTTAGCTATACGCTTCCTCCGTTTGAACATTTCAAGTCAATCATCAACAATCAAATCGAATTGCTTGGACAAGGCAGAGACGTTCCAATTTCTAGCAAACTAATAA
>NC_064874.1:43096902-43104402 GCF_943734745.1 Anopheles darlingi
TCGTCGGCCCGGCCGAACAGTCGAAAAAGTGTAACAAATGGCCGTAGGCTTCCATCAACACATCGCCAAGTCACACACCAGAGTCTGGATCATGCCGACGATGTGACGATGTTTGCTGTGGAGCAGTCCCCAGCAGCGTCCTTGGTGCAGAAAGATACCGAAAGAATGAGCTCATAATACTCTGTCACTCAGTCGAAAGCAAGCGGCCAGGGTGCATAAGCTTACGTCGAACGTCAGTGCTCTTGGCTCTCTTGGCACTCGGCTCCGGTACATACGAAATGAAGGCACTTGCCGGCGGGAGGATTAAGAAATTGAATCACGAAGCATGGGCATGTGACCGATAGAATGAAAAAAAACGAGAACAAAAAAGAACACATAAAACGAAGCGCACCTCCTCGGGGAAAAGATGGACTACGCGAAAACCTAACAATGTTTTTTCCTGTTTTTTTTTTCTACTACTACCACCATTGTAACGATGTTGAGAGCACTGCGCTTCGCCATTAATTCCTCCGCAGAAAGGGCACGAAAGACACCAATTCCGGTTCCAGGGCGATCCATGCTGACGTGAGGAGTTTATGAAGTTTATTCTCGTGTTGATTGTTTTACGGTTGAATTTCTTTCTCACCTCTACTTTGAAGCGCGTTTTCCCAAAACTTACGTTTTAGAAGTCCGTTCCTGCCGTAGCATTAAAATTACTGGACTGATCGTTTAGAAAAATTGAACACCTAAACTGTGCATTATTTGCTAGTTTGCCTGCTAGTAGTGAGTTTTCATAAAAAAAACGCTGATTCTTTTTTTTAATATGAAAAACTTGTTTTCTGAAGCTAAATTGTCACACGCATCACTTTTTCAACTTCAAACAGCTACAAACAGTTGAAAATTGGAAAACTCCACAAAAACTCCACGGGGCTACCTGGATAAACTTATAATCTAACAAAAGAATAGATTTTCACAGAAATTGCAAAACAACGATTTTTTACAGAATCTTCTTCAAATCACGATTTTTTTTCAGAAATTGTAATTTATAATGGCATTTACAAAAAAATGTGAGGTGGATAATTTTTTAAACAAAAACCTGCCTTTTTTGTCCAAAATAAATTTTTAACTGAAATACATCATTTCTGTAAAAGAATTCAACACGAAAAAAATTAAATAGTATATCCCGTTTGGCTGTATTGTAGCGGATAGTACAGGTGGCATCTATCACTGCCTGCCAAAGATTCCATTAAAAGGTCCTTCGTCTACATATAGCAGAAATCTATCCAAAAGGACGAAACAAAGGTCGAGTGATTATCTTGTTGTAGAAAACAATTGACCGACTTTTTGATTACACGTTTAATTTTATTGTTGACCAACCATCGCGATACCATCTTCGGGCCACGACGATAATACACTCACAACAAATCTTCACTCAGCCACCCCGAAAGCTCCCAAAAAACCACCCCTCACCGTGGTACTGGTTATTTACGACGATGCGTGGCCTGTGCCTCTGTTCTCGCTTCTTCGAAGATAAACTTTTCTGCCCCAAAATCTTCACCTCCTCGGGGCCCCGGCTCTGGATGGGTTGGCGGATCGTAGACTATCAAAAAGGCGGTCGATCAGTCTGAGGCTCACGAGATGCGTTGGATGCTGTCCTGAATGCCGTGCCCCCTTCCCTCGCCTGGCGTAGCACAATTTTGCACATAAGCGGTTTTAGAACTTAATTAATCCGCTCTGGGGATCGTTACATTTTGTACCGTTTGCCTACCGGGGCCTAGACTGGGCTCTAGGCCGGTCTGCTGGTCTGGCTCCACACACTATCATCCATCTTCTTGGGGAAGAATTCAGCAACTGTGTAACCCGGAACCCGAACTTTGCCCTAAGAACCATTTAATGATACCGCTCGGTAAACTCCCTAACAGTGGACTGTCGGACCGGGTCGGTTTCGAGGCTTTGCCACCGGTCATTAAAACTTATCAGTGATAGTGCGGTCATATGCGTGAAGATCTTCGTCTCTTTTTATTTAGTTTTTCTTCCGTTTTCCATCCTCATCTTCTTCTGCTTAAGTTCAATCGTAAAGCGTAGAGCGCTCGAGTGCTGGGAAAACTTTGCCATCATATGGTTAGTGATAAACGGGTGTAGGGCCATAGACTTCAAAGTCATCTGGAGATAAATGCGTCGACAATCGTCCATCGTATGCGAACTAAATGTTGTTTTTTTGCTCTAAATTACAACCTTTTCTAATCGCTAGCTATTCATCTTCATCGTCCTACTGTTTGGGGTTTCAAGTTAATTCCTTGCAAATAAACTAAAATTGAATAACTTAATTGAAGATTTCAATTTAAACATCATTTACACCACTAATTACTGCACGGCATTAGCGGTGGATAGGTAATGTGTGTACGAAACCATTATTGTATTAGATCCGCATCGCATTTTTCACGCACAATAATTCGCACACATTCAGCGCACAGTCCCATCCACATCCACACACATCATTCCTCGTGCATCGTTGTTCTAGCTCTAGTCGATAATGAGATGCATCAGTCAGCACCGGACAGACAGTGCAGCAGCGCGCGCTGATGAATATGCAAATAGGGTAATTATGTAATACCTTGTGGTTAGTAGCCACCAAATTAATTGCGCATAAAGTGGCATTATGCTCGGGATGAGTGGGTTATGATTCGTCAACACTATCCTCTCAGCGCGAACGCAAATGTAATTTGACTGTTTGACAAACTCAATCAGCATTGTTTGCCCTCGTGCGCACTATTGACGATGTCCTAATCGCTTGTGGATGTGGCTCGGTTGAGTATCGAAAAAAAAACAAACCGTGGAATTCCCGTTACATAACATACAATTAATGGAACCATGCGGGTGGCTTACAGCTGGCCAAACCGACGGGAGGAGAGAAGAGAAAAAACAAATCACAAGGTCAAAGCGATGGGTTTATGAAAAATGTAGAGCGCATATCCGGTGCGTGCGCTTTCCGGCTTCCAAAATGGCGCGAGTTTCGTTTTGCTGCAAATTAAAACATCAAACTTTCATATTCCTTTAGAATTAAATCACAATCTCCGGCAGGTACAGCGCGTGCCGTGCCTTCGAAGCAGAAGATGTTTTCACAGCGGTTTTCTCCGTCCGCTCGCCAGCGATTGCTGATTGCCCAATGTCCTTGTTCGATCAGGTGAAGTAGACCTCGGAGCAGCAGCCCCACCAACACAGATCAGATAGTGGTGCTGAATGTTTGATGCAATTTTCACCCAACGGAAATATGTTTATGGCGAAGGATGGCAAGGAGCTTAAAAGGTGATCGCCCAGGAAAGATCGCCCTTCGATGAATTGCAAACACCCACAGCCCACTTTGATGCCACGGAACAGCAATCTTACATCCTCTTAACGGATTGTTGAGTTATTAATTTAGGAAAACTCGAGATCGGAAAATTGTGAAAACAAATAAACGAAAACATCCCCCCTTCAACGTTGGAAAGTATTTTGGGACTGCACAATCGAAGTCGGCCTCGCGTTACGCTATCAACGCGATTTTGATGCTCGCTCGAACAATAGATGATGCTGGAAGAGAGCAGCAGACCACCGCGTTCTAGCTCCCCGCCATTCAACAAGCCTGCCACTCCCGTTGTTGTCATGGAAAGGGGGGGGGGGGGAAGCGAACGCGAGCAGAAAAGCGGGAAAGTTGTTTACAACAACAGGCTACGGGCCGGGCCGGGCCGCGTTTTGTAAGTTGATTCCGTTTCGTTGTTCCGTCGTGACGTGCGGCGCCGAAGTTTTGTAGTAAAGTTTCGCTTAAACTAATCTATTGTTTTCAAGCCGTCCGATCTCCTTCTTCGGCCTCTTGACGTAATTATGCTCAACCGAAGGGGTGAGGGGTACTTTTTGGTAACTTCGTTTTGTGTGCACCTTTCTGGCGCGGCCTCTTCCATCCGGATCCGGTACGTTCGATATGCTTGAGGTTTCAGGCGAAAAAATGCGGATTCCTCCTTCCCGCACCCGGAAAAACCACACCACCAACACCAACACCAACACCACAGAGTACTGAGGCGATTTGTTTGCCTTTATTATCGTCCCAACAGTCAGTGTCCCTCCGTTGGATGGTGGTTATAGTATAGGGTAGAGGTCGGTCGGTGGTCAACGGGAGGAAATGCGCGTAAATGCGGCCACGACCACACCGAACCCTTCCGGTTCGACCGGCGCGACCACACCAAGACCACCAGTGGAGCGAGGGGGTGGGTGGCTGGGCCAACTAGACTAACCCTGCTAACGACCGCTCATAAAGTCGGTCTGTTTATTTTGCATTATGCAAAAAGATCCCCATTCACTGGAGTGGGGTGGGGGTAACGGGGCATCCCAAGATCCCCTCCACAAGGCGCCTCAACTCCTTCGGCAACGCTGGTGCTGGGGCCAGATTGGAAGAAGGAAAATCTATTTTGTGGGATTCCGTGTTTTCCGTGAAGTTTTGTCTCCTCTCAAGTTGTGTTCCAAGGCTCAAGGATCCGCGTGGCGTGGCGTGGCTAGGACATTGCGATGAAGCTTTCTCGCTCGCCTTCCTCTACCGCGCTACCGGGAGTCGCCTGGTACGTTGTCAGGCGATGAGCAGCAGCTAGTGCTCGGTCGGTCCCAGCTGTCGGTGCAGTCGGTGTTCTCGTCTGTTGCTTCTTCACTTCCACTACCACGTCACTTCCGCTAGAGTGGGCGTGTGTTGCAGCAACAAACAATGGTGGTGATGGTGCTGGTGGTGGTAGTGTCGACTTGCCATCACCGGACGACGCGCCCAACGCGCCAGACGATAATTGAGCTGCCTTTCAGCTTTGAATGTTTGCGAAATTGAGAAAAATGGTAAGCGCTGTGTTCCATAAAGAGCAGGTTTATGCTGCTGTTGGTGCTGCTGCTCCTTCTGTTGCTGCTGGCGGTCGGCGGAAGTCACAGGAGCTTCGCCTCCCCTTTCGGCGACATGCTGCTGACACCGTTTTCCAGCTTCTTCTGTCTCTTGTGGTCTTCTTCCGGATCTAGAACGGGCTAGACTGACGCTAAGCGTAGAATCCAAGGATTTTTGCCACCGCCCCTCCAAACGCCCTACCACAACTGACACCGAAGAAACACTCGAACAGGGCGAGCGGCGAGTGGCGAGTGGCGATGGTTAGTTGGTTGGTTGGTTGTTGGTAGCTTTTGCCCAGGGAAGGGGACGAACGCCACCACCAGCACCACCACGAGCTCATTTGCAAACTGTCACAAGCGTCGGCGTCCGCCCCCTAATGAGCAGATTATGTTTTCCGGTTGTTTTATTTAAGCAATTTAACATTAGTTTCAATCTGAATTAAAACTTGGCCAGCGTAAACAAGGTCAGCAGCAGCAGAGCAGAGCAGAGCAGAGAGCAGCAACTAAACGCGATGAGGAACGCGAATGATCTCAATCCATCCTCGAACGCTGCATAATGGTGCAGCATTGCAGCCACCCTGGCAGCACCCGGAAGCTCCATAAACGCTCGTAAGCTCCGATGCATTTGTCAGGGCTCACTTTAAGCTCGATGCACTAATGATGCCGGAAGGAAGGCAGCAGCGACAACAAAAAAAGGAATGACCGTTCCGGTCATTCCGGTTGAAAGCGTTGAGCGTAGATCGATCGCTGATGCTCTGCTGTATGCCGCCACACTCACCGCCAAGGGTTGGGGGATGAATTTAGAAAATGTTCAACGTTTTCCCCTCTCTGGCATGCCTGGCATTGGAGCATGTGCCACCATGAGATCGGTTGCTCCGTGTTATCAATGCGCTTGAAGTGCTAGTGCTTCCGCGATTGACGATTAGCGGTGCTCCAGAGCGTAACATCGACAGTTTCACAGCTTAAAGACGTTTAGAATCCTCGTGGTACCTCGATCCGCGTTTAAGAGCATCCTCAACCGCTGGCTGACTGGCTGGTTGGTTGGCGCCGAAATGGTAGCAAATTAGTAAAAGTGGGTGCCGGTGGCCAGTGGGTGAATTTCCGGGTTTGATGCTGCTTTCCGACTTCCACCAAGCAGCTGACGTCGTCCAGCCAGAACTTAATTTCATTGCACGAGCGAGCGAGCGGGCGCGCTTGCGAACACGAAAACCAGTCCATGAAGCGGAACAGAAATATCCATCCAGCAAAGTGTAATTATGATAAATTACATTAAGCAACACGTTGTTCGCGGAGCGTGATTTATGGATGAGCCGGAATTGCTCCGTTTTTCGGGCGCTCCTTGATGGATCTTCCATCCCGGCTCGCTCGATGGCGCCAGAACTGTGCTTCATTCGCCCAGCCAGCCCGTTCTAAAGCCCGCGGTTCTGGGCTCTTAAGGGACGCCGGAAGGGTGAGCGGAGTTCTCCGGTTTCTTCCGCACGCTCGTCCAAAATGGCCAAAATCGATGAGCGGCAGAACGTGTGGCCACAGTACAGTGCCTTCGGGTGCACAACTTCTTTTATGCCTTTCATGTTTTTGTAATATGAATCCAGGATCCTATCTTTAACGGGAAACGAGGGGCTGGGGGGGGGGGGGGGCTGAGGTTGGACCTCGATGAGCTAAAATAAAGCTCGAGGTCGCCACTTTGCGTCCATTGGCGAGCACAAACAAACTTCGGACTCGGAAAATTGTTAAAGTTTAATTCAACATTCTACCCGCAAGGTAAGGCACCTTCTGGAGGCACCCCCGGAGGTCCAGTACCCAGTTCCCGGTGCAAAACACATTTCACTTGCAGAAGAGAGCACTTTGGGGTTGAGCGGGAGGCCCTTGTACTTGTGGCCATGCTCTCGATCCCTTCCGGCAGTCCGCCGCGTGTAGTCCCTTGCATAATTCAAACACGAGTTTATTGATTAACAAACGTCGTCGTCGTCGTCGTCGTCGTCTTGGCTGGCGTGGGAAGACACCCGAACCACTCAAGATGGTCCGGTGGTTTGAGCCCGAAATGACAACCGAATGGAGGACAGTTCCGAATTCGGAATTCCCACTCTTTCTGTCGCCAGGCCACGAAGAGACGAGCGGTGCAAGGAATTGCTGTTTCTATTCCTCGAAGCTGGCATCGCGACGGACGAAACTCGTCCACCTTTTGGCACGAAAACAACACCCGGGATCCCAAGTGGCCCATTCGCGGTCTGCCACCACCACCACCACCATCGTCTGCATTCGTCGTCGTCTGCGTCTGCGGAATGCCAAACTGACTCGAGAGCAAATAACGGAACGATGGAGCATCAAATCATGGAGATGAAAAATGCATCCCGGCAAATTCGGACCAAGCCCCTGGCCACGGTGAGTGCTGTGCGGTCGAAAGAAGGACCGAGACTGGGACCAGGACGGGGTAGCCGGCGAGGGAATTTGTTTCAAGTTTTCAAGGGCCACCAGATGAGTGCCGAATTTTCGTGGGAATTGTTTTGAGTTTTATGCTGCTGGAGTCGGAACGGAAGAAAAAGTGGAAACTCGCGTGCAAGGAGTAATGATTTGATAACATGGTCTGTGGCTGCAGCTGACTGTTTCAGGTCCTCAGGTGTCGACGAAATC